>NC_046336.1:7732500-8040000 GCF_000738735.6 Corvus cornix cornix
AGCCTTCTGATATCACAGATTCATATCAGAATGTTCCCAGGAACACTAACAGAGCTGACCTAGAGGCTACTCCTGGCTTCCTGCACATATTCCCAGTGCATTTATTTGTGCAAGTGGCTCTTGTCCTGCTTATGACCAGGAAATGGGACATTGCACAATAATATGACACTATACTAGAAAGTGATGGGAATCCCCAGGACCTGATGGAGATAGCTCTTTACAAGTGATAAAAGTATCAGAAATGGAATTCTTAACTTGTTTTTTCTTACCTGATCAAGAATCCTGCCCATTCTTTCAAACAGGACTTTGAGGAAGTGTCCTTCAAAAAATGACGCTTCTAAATTGCACTTTTCCAAAGGTCTGGGAGATCCGGGCCACTCCCACCGCAAGCAAATGACACAATAATCCCGGAACTACAAAAAAGTCATGAGGAAAACAGACTTTAATCTCCATGGAACCCTTTTCATTTCCTCTGACAGTCCATACACCTTAAAACCATAATCCGTACCTAAATGATAAAGCTATGCTCAGAAAGATCAGTCATTCTAGAGTAAACACTATCAGTAAAAACAGTATCAGCAGGCACCTCATTTTCCTGGGGACATTCCTGCTACTAGGGTAGTTTGAGAAACAGTGAGTGGAGAACAGAGCTCCCAAAAAGCGGCTGGGGCCAAAACACAAAGCAAAGCCAACACTACACATCTGAATCAGGGTTCTTCTGAAGCAGGAATTGCATTCTTATACATCTTCTTGAGAGTACATTAACATACTTCCACTGCATTATGTGTAGCTGATCTTGCTATCCAAACCATTCTGCTTCCTAATTCCCAGGACAGGAAGGGCACGTGTATATGTAGAACATACAAACTAAAAGCGTTTCAGGGCTTCCTCTTCCCTCTCTTTGTTTCCTAACACCCCTGGCTTTCTCTACCTTGCCCTATATTTGCTGTGTCCTGCCTGATGTCTCACTTGCAAGGAATTACACCTTGAAAGGAGCACAAATTACAGCAGAGAAAATAAGGAACACAGGAAGAAACAAAAGCAAAAGAAAATAAACTAAGAAATTCTGCATTGATTGTAGCTTACTTGCTTGTGCAGGCTTCCAGGAATAGAAATAAGGAAGCAGAACAGCTATTTGGATGTAATAACAGCAACAGGCAGGGCTACTCTTAGGGGGGAAATATTTTAACAGTAGCCATATCATCGTCAGGAAGTGACAGAAACCAATTCTGCTCTCTAATAAGTCCCAGTACACTCTTTTTCCCAAGGCATAAAAGAAAGACAAAGATGATAAGTGGTTTCTAGCATCCAAGAATAGAACATAGGGGAATTTTACATCAACCTTTGTTTCCTTATTCTCTATTTTCTATTCCCTTTCTTTTCAGGTGAGACTACAGATGAAGCAGCAGCTGATAACGTAATTCCAAGGTTATGGAATTTTTGAATTACCTACTAAGTACAGCTCTCAGTTACTCTGCTCCTTTGCATAAATTTTGCTATTCTAGAAAATTCACAAGCTGCAACAGTGACTGTCCTCTGACCAAGGAAACTTTATGTTTATAAAAGCAAAACTTGCATTTATTTCTAAACAGTAAATCATAAAGCTTTCCCTGCCTACCCAACCTCCCAACTTCAAACCTGAATGCCTTAGGCTGTGCATTCCCTGTGATGAGCCTTTATTTGCAAAGTCCCAGATTGCATAACTCCTATGCAGCATTTTAATTTCTCTTTAGTTCTTTCAAACAGCTTGGCAGGCAATTCTCCAAGAGAATGCAGATAAATGCAGAAGCAAATTAAGAATCTATCTGCAGTTCAGGTTTTCTCTCACTGTATTTGTTATATGAATATTAATGCATTTAATGTCATCCATTATTCCCACCAGAGCAATACAAGGTGAATTCATCATTGAAAGATCTCCAAAGGTAAGTTTTCATTAAAAACGAAAATTGAATTTTCCCATCTTCCATTACCAAAAGATGCATTTAATAGGACTATTTACAGAACCATTTGTATATTCTCACCAGCATTTCAAATTCTCAAGGACAAAGGAAGAGTTCACTGACTTACTTGTCTGTGGGCATCTCTGAGGTAAGTATCATAACCTGTACCCTCCACATGGTATGATGACTTTGCTTCATCAGGTACAAGACAGAGAAAACTGAAGAGAGAAAAAGTACATTAATGACTATATTCCACAGAGCACCAGATCAATATTTTCCCATCATCTGTAACACTGTACACACAATGCTGAACTGTCTGGCCAATTAATCCACGGACTCACCATAACTTTATGTGAAGAACAGAGAACACAAAATCTATTTAAGCCTATCTATTCCAACTACGGTTTGCAATAAAAAGATGTATTGTTTTTGAGTTTTGTATCTGGCACTAGAGGTAAAGTCATCAGTGGAAGCATTTTCTGAGAATCAGCAGACAGAATATTCATAAATAGGGAATATTCATAAATAGGTCAAGTATTTGCAAAAGGTCAGACTCCATCTTACTAGAGCTAAAACAAAATATACTTAGGAATAAACGAGCCAAAAGAGAAGAAGAATTACAGTTAAACTACTTCACAGATAGTTTTATTTACTGGTTTGTTGTGGCAAAAAAATGAACATCTAAGACACAGAGGAGTATTTGCATATAAATGTCCCAGTTACAACTATAATTGCCTTTGCCAGGTGTGTAGTCAAATACTCTATGTCCTTATTACTTCACCAATGTCTGACCTAAAATGCATTAGGAAATTCTGAATAATACTAATAACTGTCTTTAAAAACATGTAAATTAAACCCACTGAAATTTCTAGACAGCAAAATAAAACCCAGTCTTTGGAACCTGATTCCAAATTTCAGCCTTCACCATACCCCAAGAACTGCTGGACACTCCTGTAGAATTTACATGCAGAAATATGCAGTAGATGACTTTTCATGTGGAGCTCATCTTATCTCAAAAAATACAAATTTGCAGAACACTGCAAATCAGAAGACATTTCTATTCCCTGATGGAGATTAAAAGAGGTGAATTTAGGAGAGTGTTCTTTGTGTCTTTGCTCCAAACCACGTCCACCATAAACTATAAATAGTGATACTGGGGGAAAGAGGGCAAGAAGTGATGATGCCACTCTGTCCTGGCTGTCCTTGGGCTGCTTACTTCCTTTGGCTAACACCTCTGATTATTTCTGGGCAAGCAGATAGGTCAGCACTGACACACCAGTGCTGCTCTGCTACCAAGTCTTAACAGAGCAAACAGCCCTTGTCCTAATATTAGTTCCTAAGAGAATTACCATCACTAAGTTGCTTAGAGCAGAGCTTGTCCTCTTTGTGATATCCAATTTGCAGTGAGTCCAACAGGCACTGAGGTATGTCACAGGTAACACAGATGCCACGATTTTCAGGGAACAGAAGGTTATCTCTAGCATGGCATTTATTTACTTTTATTTATGTGTTTAAAGAACTTTGAAGTTCTAAGGAAGTTTGAGGGTTTTTTTCCCCTGGAAGGCTTATGGCAAGACTCCCCAGACTTGTCCAGGAAGGTCAAGTCCTGTAACAGCATTTTAAGTACAGCAAATATTTCTGCGAAAAGCAACTTTTATAGCCAACAAGGCTTTCATCCTGAATTCTGAGTATTCAACCATTAGCTGCAAAGTTCTTCTGTTTTTCTCATTTATGTTGAATTAATGCAAGTTCTAATCTTTCAGAAGTAGCTTTCTGATAAAATGCCACATAATTTCCTTCTGTGGAGTAATTTTCCCAGCTGGCACAGAATAACATCCATTACAGAGTACACATTTAATTTGCACAGTGTGTGCAGACACCCACACATTCAGACATTTCCTTAAGTCTTTGTTTCAACTCACCTATTTACAATTTTATGAACTTCAGTCTTCCCATCGTTTTTTGGATGTTCTGGACTGACAGGTGGAGAAGCACTGAGCCACTCCTGAGCTGACAATGTGTTATCTGGAGACAGATCAGTAAATAATGGATCTTCCTCCAGATCTCTGTGAAATTACATTAGACAAAAACATAATCATTGACAGAATGTTATGGAAGGCAGGAAAATCTCTGGGTCACAAGGCAGGCTGTTTTCCTTCTCTGAACAACTAGGATGTTTTCCAGGACATTGCAATATCCACATTGTATTACCTAATTAATATGCAGAAATACCAACCTTTGCAAATACCCAACAATCTGAACAACAGACTAGACATTTTTGACTTGTACAAAATTACTGCATCAGGTCACTTAAAAACTTCTTAGCTACATTTTTCACATGAGAGCTATACTCCAGGACATATTTAAATTATTCTAGATGACTAAAACAGTTTGTGTGGCCAGTCCTTACCTGTCCTATTGAGTTACAAGAGTCAGACCTAGCATATTTAAAAGGATTTTATGTAGTGCTTCAGAAATATTCTTCCATCAAAAATGACTAGGAACATAAATGTAAGCAAGACACTGAAGTGACTGACTTCAAGAATATTCTCACTTCAAGAATATTATTCATTTTATTGCAATAAAGTATGCATAGATTTCAGCTAGGTAGATGTATAAATAAATTGAGACATGAAGACTTCTGAGTGTCTATTGTTCTGGAAAGAGCTTTGTGGTAATTTTAGATTTTCTGTTCCTGTTCTAAGAGTTTCCATAAGTTGCTGATGTAGGAATTTCTGCATCACTTTACGGATATGGATGAATACATAGAGCACTCAAGTGCTCTCCAGGCTCACTTTTCTTTCAATTACTGGTAAAAAACACCCCCATTTTGTTCTAAAAATAAGGATCCAACTTTGCTGTTGTGAAAACTTCCCTTAAAAATGAAACTTACACTGCTCCAGCAATCTGTCCATTCTCTACCACATCTTTATCTTCTTGACAGAGAGGCTTGTATTCCATGTAGTTTCTTTCTTCCAAATTTCTCAGAACCAAATTATAAAGAATGTGCTCATTGGGTTTTTGCAAAAGGTGCTCAAACATTCGTAAAGTCATTATGCTGATCTGCAATAGAAAGAGTAAAAGTTCAAGAAACTTATGCACTGCTGCCCTGTGCTTTTTGCCTTTCATCTGCTTTGTCCATCCTAGAATATTGCAAGCACTTATTGACATTATGGAAGGTAACAAAAATCATAAGAAAAATTAGGAAATTGTGATGCTACATGTGGTATAAACATGGATGAAGAGTTCATAAATATTTGAAAATCAATATGGGAATGTATTTTTTTTTCTGTAAAACAAAAACTGTTCTGAAAACTGTCAAAAATGCCAAGAACATACAGAGAACTCAAAATTTAGCTTACTGTTTTACAGTCAGATCCATGCTGGAAGATGGTTATCATTGTGCAAATGAGACACACAATAGGACTTAAAAGTTAGTAATAAACACCCAGAATAAAAGAAAGTAATACTGGGATATTGCGACTAGATCTATAGGCTAAGATTTTTACAGAGAGATGTCATGTAGGCTTTTAAAAGAACACTGACTTGAAGCAATACAAAGAATTTTTCAAGACTGCTTGAGAGTGCTTAGCTTTGCAAAGATAACTAATTTACAGAGAAAACTCATTCTGACAGGGTGAGCAGGTAAGCATACTGAAAAAACTGATATGACAAAGCAAAGATCTGTCTTTCAGGCAAGCTTGGTTTCTATTTGAAAAAGTAGAGGGTTGAGGTTGTTTAATGGAAAATGTGAAACAAGCAGCTTCTGAGGAGGGATTTTACTGAAGTAAATTATTTTAACTATGCTTACTGTATGTACAGAGCTTAAAGTTATAACATCATCTTTTAATTGGCATTGCATATATTCTCCAACCACACTTAGTTCATATAAACCCCAAATTTTTATCTGTATCTTATATGATAATAAGACAGAATTGACTCAACATGGAAAATAACAGCAACACAATATAAAGCACAAATTAAAACACAATTACAAAAACTCAGTTCATTCTATCTTACAGATGAGCAAGTCTAACTGGATATGCATAGTGAGCATGCAAATTCACCAAAGAATCTTTAGCAAAGTAAAAAGAAATACGCTTAGTGGAGAAAACAGCTTCATTTTCTAAAGGGAATTTGTAAAGCTGGGAGTCAGAATTCTCTTTCTTGGCAAAAAACATTATGTGACACAAATATGAAAAGTCCTCCCGACAGTGTCTTTGCAGACTCTCCACACTCCAGAACTGGCCAGCAGACATTCCTGTATCAGATCACTTCTCACCTCATCAGAAATGTGATCACAGTGCTCGATCAACCTGTGTCGCAATGGGTGCCTGTTGATGTCTGTCAGTGTTTCTGGCTCTCTGTGCTCTCCAAGAATAAAATACACCAGTTCCTGCAGCAGGACATCTGAAGTCACCTGACGAACAATGCGGTGCAATAGTGCAGTTGATGTGAGGATTCCGATCTCTGAACTGAACAAAACATTTTCATATCAGATACGGAGTGGATTTCTGCCCCCAAAAAAATCAGCTTGATTCAGATTCTGTTCTGCTGTGTCTTGTAGGATGCTACTCACGTTTGCATCAGCTGAGGTTCCATAACATCAATGAAGAATCGTTCCCGCACAGCTTTTGCCATAGCAACAGCAGTTGTCTGAAACAAAAGTACAAAATGGTGTGTCTCAAATTCAGAAGCTAAGAAATAACTGGAACTACTTATTTGCTGAATATATTTGTATCATCTGAACACATGTCAAACCTTTTGTGCTTCTTTGATGAGCTGATCACAGTAGTCAAACCAAGAAAGAAATGAAATCAATGCTCTTTTCCCTGGAAAAGCAGATGCATCTTCTTTGTGACTATAGGAATCCAAACTGGAGAACACAGAGAAGAAATATTTGTTTAGTCTACAAGTAATTGAAGAATCTTGGACTTCATTCTTATTGAACCTAACAGAATAATTAATGACCTACTTGTAATGAAGGGAACATTAAAAAAGCTTTTCTGCTGGTCTCTGTGGATCTGGCAGTGCCATCATTACACAGGTATTCAGTGCATGCTAAAGGATACACAGAATGTACAGCACAGGAACTCTGGTTAAGTGTTTTGGAGTCAGAAGGGAAAACCAATCACCAAGTCTGTCCTCCCAGGAAACACAGACCACAGGAACTGAATCAGTAACTCCTGTAGTCACAGAACCATAAAATGAAGGCAATTGTTCTTCTCTACTCTCTAAGCGACCTCAGGCAAGTCGACCAAAACCACACAGTGCATACCTGAACTAGACTGAATCTTTCAGAAAGAAACATCTATCTCAATTTAAGGGCTCTAAGGAATAACAAATACACCACTTTCTTTCTTTGGTAAAAAACTCCAATATTTATTTATCCCACAATTCAAAGCTGTGGGTTTTCCCCTTCTAATTTCAAACTCCAACCACCAGAAATTTTCCTAGGCATTTTGCAAATACCTACTTTTGTCTCGGTACTAACAGATCAGGAGCAATTCCTAATAATGAAAGCAGAGTGGGGAAGACAAATGTTTTAAGAATCTGAATTACAAGCAGTTAAGGTAACAGGCATGTATCTCTTTTGCTTCATGCTGATGACTTATGCAGTAACTCTTTCCTTCTTCTTTTTTGCTGCAAAAATTTTGCAACAACTGCCTGTTATCAAATGGACCCTTCCTGCCCCCCGCAGCAGTTTACAATGCCCACTGTGTACAGTGAAAAGTTTGTACTTCCTAAATCCGTGACATCTGCATGAGAATATAATCCATACCTGATACTACAGTGACACCACTACAAACTGCTGACGTAATTCAGTGGAAGAACTTGCCCCCTGAGGAATCTCTGCCAGGGACTGGCAGGCAAACCCGGCCCCATGTCAGAAATCACAGGTACACTGGACACCCGAAGTGAACCACTGTGCTGCAGCTGTATCTCAGCTCTGCCCTCGAGGCTTCAGCATGTGTGGAGGGGAATATTTTAAACACATTATCTACCTATCAAATTAGTTTCAGGGAAAGGTGTAAAGTCACTTTGGGTCTTAAATACAAAAATAAAATTCTTACCCCCAGTTAATTGCCTCCACTGTTTCAATGTCTAAGGGATCCAGTGACTGAGGCAAGGCTTTGTAGAGGGTGGCCAGCCTGTCTGTCAACAATTCACATAAACAAGTGCTTTGAGTCAGGCACCTGGCAGCTGCTGGTTCTGGCAAACTCACCAAAAGCATGAGGCCTTCACAGGCCTTCACTGCTATCCGGCCGTCCTGGCAGAAGGGCATGGAAGAATTAATCAGAGGGTGAATGAAGCTCAGTGGAAATCAAGAAGCAAACACCTCCCAAGTAAAACCTCTCCATTCCCCCACAGTGAGTGAATGCACTTATTTTTGTTGCCTTTTCAGTCATTAACTCTTGTGAATCTGGATGTTACAAAATAAAGAATCTCACCTGATTTTGTGTCAAATACTAAGAATGCCAGCTGCAACCTTCCAGCTGACAGAACTAAAGCTCTAGGTCAGCTTGAGACCAAGATACTAAATCCTGTAAACTAATCATGTAACAATAACAAGGTACAATGGTAGACTTGGTTTTCTGCTCTCAGCATTGCTGTAGCAATTACAGGCTTACCCAAACCTCCTCTAAATTTTCTGAAAGAATCTAAGTCTGAGTTTGAGGACGAAGCTGGGTAAAATATACAGCAGGCTTTTTAAAAAGAGAACACACCCCTAGAGATAGCCCAGTGCCATTACAAAGAGAGTGCATTTGGTTATGTCAGAACAACTGAAAGTAGTTTTAAAAATAGTCTTTTGTGATATATTTAGCCTTCTGATTATCCTATGTGTCTTTTCTGTGAAACATACAGCACCCTATACAAATGTCTTAAAAAACCCACTTAGATTACCATCAACAAGCTTAGTATTAATTTTCTAAAATAGCATTTTTACTTCAATCTGAATTTGCAAAGAAAATTGCCAATTTACAAAAAGTGCCTGCAAAACCCCTCATTTCACTTTTTATAGCTAAAATACAGTGCATTTATTCACTCCCTCTGCCCACTTCACCCAGCATCCAACTATTTCATTTTATCATACTAAGTGGAAAAAACCCCAAAATCCAAAAAACAACTCACAGGACTTTTAGTGAGGTTTAGTAGAGAATTCACTAAATTATAGTCTTGATTTGGACAAGCAGTGGAGGACTCAGGTGGTGATGTGACATTGAGTTCATCCAGACTGAAAGAGAGATCATCTGCTTGTTGTGGGAGCTCATCCTCCTTCTCCATGCGCTCCGCTCCGGCAGCACCGGGCATTTCCTCAGGCTGGCCAGGCTGCCCCGTGTCTGTTGGCAGGGACTCTTGGTCTTTTATCATGTCTTCTGTGATTACACTTGCTGATCCTTGGAAAGCCATTGCTTTTAACTTACTCTGCAAAGCATTTTTTTGAATTATACAGCTGAAATTTCTGTTCATCCTGAAGCAGGAGTTTACTAAAAGCATTTTTTTTAACATCAACATTTGAAATACTCAAGGCTGGATACAGTAACCATGTAAAACCTAAAGGGCTGTGGGAGTGTGGGTGCTTTATAAACCTAGGACACTTTTAAATCTGCTTAAATTTCTCTTAAGCCCTACACATTTTGCTTCAGGGCTGAATATACCATTTACAAAAGGAGAGCAGCTTTTTCTTTTACCACTGAAGGCACATATTCACTTGATTTGCCCACAATTTGATAGAAGTTTTTAATTTACCTTATGGGTGCACCATTAGAACTTAGCATTTATTATAAAACATTCCTTTCTGTGTCAAGGTCTTACATGCATCTAATGTCTGAAACACTATTTCCAGCTGGAATCACACAAGTAAATTAATTCTAAATTTCTTGAGATTTTACCTTCAACAGGAAGGGGAAAGAAACACCTTTTCTGACAGCAGAGTACTCTCAAATTGTGTTTTCTCAGGAAGAAAAAATTGAGTAGATTGAATGGAGAGAAGATAATAGAAGTTAGCACTGGGCACTGGATACTCTAAGAGGTTGCAGAGAACCTTCTCAGAAGCTCCAAGTAATCTCTACTTTGCCTGGAAAAAGGCAACCCATCTGTCTTCCCATAAATCTGTCTCCAGAACATAAAAAGACATTTAAATTTGTGCTCTGTGATACCACCAAGAAACTCACAGAAAGGCAAGAATTCAGTGTTCTTCTGGCACAAGCACAGGTGAAGAATACTTTATTGGAATCATAAATTAGAATGCAGCATAAGACACTTCTTTCAAGTGAGAACTGTAGCGAGATTATAAATCCAAACGGCTCCCTTCTCTATGATAACACCAAAATTATTACAAATATATCTCAAGCATTAATAATTTAAAAGACTAACCATTTGGGGTTAATGGGTTTTAGTACAGACAAACCAGCAGGGACTGAGTACATGAGAGTCAGGCAGCAAACTGGAGAGCTGCTGGGAACACTTGTTTGAGTGCCGTGCATTCATTGTGGGGAATTGGCACTGAGCATTGTGATACACTCACAGAACCAATTCCCCGGAGGTGCAAACCAGTGGTAAAAGCAGCACACTGCATGCTATAAAATAAGGATGATATCTGAATGCAGTAGAAAAATTACTGCTTTAATACATGTTTATTTTTTTTGACAGTGTAAAAAGTGCAAGGCTGGCAAAGCAACAAAAACATGTCTGTCTGAACCGACTCTGTCTGTCCCTAAAGCTTCTACAGTCCTCCAGTATTGTCCCACCTACTACATCAGTACACAGAAATATCTGAATCACAATGGTGATCCTTGCACATAAAGGCTGGAACAGCATTTCAGTCCTGGATTTTACACTGTTGCTGGCACCACTCGAGCAGCAGGCAGGGCTGTTAAAGGGAAAAGCTTTTTTTTTTCCAAAACTGGGCAATATTCTGTAAAACACTCTTATTACTTCATGTCTGGATTCTTCTACAATTTGAAAGGCCATTGTTTATTTAGCTAAGGCATTGATGAGAGAACTAACATATATAAATGTATGAATGCCCCTAGAAATGTGTCCACAGCTCATTATTCTTACGTTGGCAGGTGACACAAAGCAGTTTGTCCATTGAACAACACACAGGCAGAGTTTTTGTGTGTATTTAAGATTCCTATTGTCTAATCATGCAATTCTGCAGCTCAGCTGCTCACCTGCCTCCTGCAAAGGTGCAAAACAGGATCCTGAATGACCTAATAGAAAAGGTTACATAAAACACATATTCAATGCTTTCTAAATAAAGTACTCGTAGATTCAACATTAACAGAGAGCAGACAATATAAAATTCTGTATTTTCATGATATGTAACCCATCAGTTTCAAAATCTATGGTGGATGATGCCATATCTAAGTTCTGAGGGCTTTAAAAGGAATTCTACGAAAAAAATCAAGTGATATCACAGCTTATGAGAATCTCTACTTAATTTGTGGTGAGAAATAGGAAGTTGATAATTTGCAGTACTGAAAGTAGAAGTGAATAGTGAAACCACTGTTCATTTTATAAAATGAAGGTACAACTTTTTAGCTACTATATTAGAACTTTATTAAGGTCTCAAGAGGAGAAATTGAAGCACAGAGAATTAAGTGTCCCTTTGCATGAAACAATCAGTTGCAAGGAGTCTCTCACCTAAGATGGGATGAGATGAGGGAAGTTTAGCCTAAAATATGCCTGAGTTAGAGGTGGTAAGTCAAATATTACAGTGTATATTCTTTCTCTCTGCACAAGAACTAGGAAAATCAGTTTTAAAAAAAACATACATTAATGTCAAAATAAAATTAGTACAGGGATTTGAAAGATTTAAAAAAGTAGAATGAAGTTCTTCAAGTTCTTATTTCCACAACAGACGTAACTTGCCAAAGTAATACAGTTATGCCATGTAGCCTTACTGGTTAAGCAATATAGGTGAAAGATTTTACTAAAATATAATTTTATATCTATATATTTATTCGTTTATATATAAAATTTAAGATATAAAAGAGCATTCTATCAATATACTATTTGGTATGGAATCATAGAAAGGAAATTCTCGGTTTGTACACACTCAGTTTTTTATGTTCATAAAATCCTGTATAAACTGATCAGAAACAGCCAAAGAAGGAAGCAAAACTAACAGATACAAACACCCTTTGGAGAGATCCATCTGCATTTCATCTTCTAAGTGCTGGAGATTTGAGAGAGAAATGCCACACAGAATTCCGTAAATTTACCCTTTCATGCATTTGAAACAGTGATCAAGTCACAACAATAGCACCTCTAAGAGGCCAAACGTGAACAACCAGAATATTCAATTCTAATGAAGCACAATTCTGCACCCCACATACCCCATCTGAAAACAACCATCACAAGTTGTGAAGACAAATGCTTTGGGCTACAACATGTAGAATAATGCTGTGAAGGAAACAGGAGCTACAAGAAATGTTTGCCAGCTTGCCTGAACTCCACAGCCAGAATTTTGTGAAACTAGAAATCCTTTTGAAACTTGAAATAACCTGTTTCTCCATGTCTGTTTTTTAATATTGGAATCTTGCTATTTTGGGGAAGAACACTAGTAGTGTGGGACGAAACACTTGTGGTTCTTATGACTGGGGTTCTCAGGTTTGACTGAAAGGGCACTATTTGAGTACAAGAGTCCTAAACCATAGAACTCACACAAACAACACTAAAAGTAATACCAGTTTAGAATTCTACCATATTTTACATGTAATACATGCAGTATTTTACTTCTGAGTGCTTCTAATGTTTAAACATTACCTTTCAATCCTTACACCATTTCTGCTGCTTCTGCAACTACAGTGGATACAATGGCAATCAGGATAATTCTTAATTAAGGGAAAAATAAACTCAAGATGGATTCTTTACTACTGACATGCAAATGATAATCACATACCTAATGGAAAATAACATCTTTCTGCAGTTTAGCAGCCTTTACTGTCACAGATCTTGTTTGTGGAAAGCTTGTAAAATATTCCTGAAGGAGTATTTTTCAGCAAAGTATTACATACTCAATAGAGACTGTCACCATAGGAAACAGCAAAGTGGGAGCACAAGGCATTTCTAAATGGACTTATATAAACCAAATTTTTTTTATGCTTCTTCTAAATAGGAACAGAAAGTCAGTCTAGAAACTGTTTATCTTCCCACTCTGATTTCATAATGCCACATGTTATAGGAGGCAGTAAAGATACTCGACTTTCTTACAGATAGAAGATGGTGTGGTATTGTAGATTGTGAGCTGGCATTGCAGCTACAAACATATGTGCCACTACCAAATAAGGGCCCAATTCTGCAGAACACTCAGCAGCTTCCAAGGTTTCAGAGCCCCCTGCAATCTGTCTTTTAGTCTTTGTTGGGGTGACAAAAACAACACAAGAAGGCCAAGGTCTCCCTCACACAGTGTTCTACATTGTAATTCATATCCCTACTCTGCAGGCACTTCCACTGCAAAGCAAGAAGACCTTGGGCAGGTGTATTTGTGAGCCCTGAATGAAATTCTAGTGAAAATCAGATGTATAAAGTCTCTGGAAGAAAAAAATTTCCAAACAACAAGACTTCTAATATCACAGGATAAAAAATAATAGATGGAATGAAAACTAAGCTATGAAGCACAATGTGACATCTACAGTTCTCTACTAGATTTTGTATGTGACGCAGTAAATCCACCTGTGAAGTTTTGAATTGATTTACTCACCTCAAGGAAGAAGTTGACCAGGTATGGATCCTGTTTCAGCTTTGCACACACTATACAGAGAAACTGAATCTCTTCATTTTCTGTTGGTGTTGCCAGAACTTCACCACACAGCCTGATTAATTTCTGTCACATAAAGTGAACAATTAAGACAGAATGTTATTGCTTTTTCCAGGAATAATAGACTGAATTATTTTTCTATATACACACTACAATTATGTATGAGTATTGACTGGAACATTTGCTCTGGATCTAGACTGCTACAAACAAGTTTTCTTTATTTATGACTTGTACTGTAGTAGCAGTTCAAGGCTCTAATCATCAGCACATTAAAACTGATATGGTACCCAAGCAGTTTCTTTAATTCACTTGACAATGGAAGAATTAAAGAAATCATTAGCTACAGCAGAATAAAAGAAACTTGTCATGCAAAAACATAGTTTACTTAAAATCTGAACTGTACCTGCACTGGCCTATGCACATTTATGTGGGGAAGAAGAGGTTGCCGTATTCTTCCAAGAAGTTTTGTATAAAAAGCCAGAACTTGCTGTTTCATTCCTGGAGGACACTGAAACAAAAACAGATGAAAAGTTAAAAAAATATAATAAATGTGGAGAAAAACACAGATGTAAATTTGTCACTTAGAATGGCTAATTAAAGAGCAATAATTTAACCAAAAGTATTTTTAAAAACATCATCATCTGTTAACATATTACTTTTATCAATACTAACAGAGATCAATAAAAAATGTTGCATCTCATTACTGTTTTCTCTTTCAAATTATTCATACTTTCAGTTAACTGCTCTAGGGTAAACTTCTACCAATCTTTCCAGAAAATATTCCATATCATTACAGTGATATGGGGAAATTAACTCGGAATTAATTATAGGTCAGATTTCTTTTAAGGTATTGTGTGACAAAATCCAGCAATTCAGTGAGTCAGTACATACAAATACAGAATGATAAACTGTAAAAATCTTAATACCTACAGAAGGTTTCTTGAAGTCATGAGCAATTAACCTTAGCCAGCTAAAGCACTTATAAATGCACAGACGGTCCAGGACAAGAGAAAGCTGTTGCTTTCCCTGAGCAGAATATAAATCCCAAATATCTGTGCAACATGCAGACCCTTGTTCTACCATCCCTCGTGCACCACGTCACATGAAAGTACCTTCCTATCTCCAGGAGATCTGATGGCTTGTGGGCCTTTATGTACCTTTGTTTTTAGTTAAATTCCCCCAAAGTAGCATGTTCTACCACGTTAATAAAATGCTGTTCATTTCAACTCACATAATTTCCCTCATCTGGTTCATTGCACAGCTGAATGGAGCTGAGGTGGCAACAGCCTAACCTGGCTCTCCTTTCTAAGTAATTATCTCTAGATTTTTAATCTCTAATCATTGCTGAGTTGTCAAGCAATCCTTTGAACAGAATGGCAAAATATGTACCATCAGGGCACATCCACAGTAATGTAGTAATTCCAACTGACTGCTGTGAAAAGGAACTACTCATTTTGCACCAGATCTTTGCAACATCTTGCAAGCACTGAACTGTGTGTTTACTTCAGATGTATCAACTCACAAGTGGCAAAGTGTAAAGACAGGCTGTACAAGAATTGCCTGTACAGACGTATTTGTATGAGTACAGAATGACTTCTCTCAACTCTTATGAACACACTCCTAATTACCCGCCTCACATATGTCACCACTTCATCTTGGTTTCTTGACAACATTTAGAGATTACTGAACGAGCTGTATTTCTGAGCAAGTATCTTTAATACAGCAGTGTTGTGGTTTTAAGCCCAGCTGGGGCTGGTATTTCAGCCTGACTGTAGGACAGCTGTTACAGCAACAGGTACTGCAGATCTTTGGTTCTTCCAGAGCAAGGAACGTCTCAGGCTCAGAGAGCCACTGCCCTGCATTGCCTATTTATGTGAAATCAATTAAAAACTTGTGACAATGTGTAGAAGACTGACTGAGAAGGAAACCCTGGAGAGCTCAATTTATCCTTGGAGCAGGATACACCATGCCTCCCTAACTGCATCTGCAGTGTGATACAAAACATTCTAGCACAAGGGCTGCCAAGCTCCTTCACCCCATGATCCACACATTTTAGCTCAGAAGTCTGCCAAGAAAGACAGCAACAAGGATGGACCAAGACATGAAGGTAACTTCATGTGTGCAACAATGCAGACGTGAAGAACCAGACAACACTGCCAAGGTATGAAAGCTGTCTGGGGATCAATTCAAATGAATGCTTTCTGATATGAAAGTCTTTCTGAGCAATAGCTCATCACACTCAGAAAAATTAACTGAAAATTTGTATTTAACATAGCACTTTCCATCCAAGAATCCCTCAACATTTAACAAAGGACAGAGAGAGATAATACCGTCTTTAGAAGCCAGAAAAACACTAGACTGAAGAAAAATGTTTTTCCTACTTCTAGTTTCACCACTGGTATCATCAGAGTGGTGAGTAACAAATCTCAGGGCTGTGTCTCAGTCAGCATCTCAGGGGTTGTCTGAGCCTGATCACACCTGTAAAAGGCTGTTATTTGTAATATGTTGGTAACATAAGCAAGCAGCTCTTTGCTAGAGTTCAGTGTCCCACACTACCACCTACTGTAGAACTTCAGTCTCTATTGCAACTAGGAGCTCTTACAAGAGATAATCTGCTCTGCTCAGAAATACATACATCAGCTTTTCCTAGTGTGTAGAGGGTCTCCAAAATCTTGTGATGTAGCAAATATTCCATACACGGTCCTGTTTCACCTGACTCCCTCTCATTTTCTTCTTGAACTAGAATATCCAACATCTGTTCCAGGTGAGAAGGAATGTTGGTATCAGTCACAGGAGCTTTGTCATCTAAATAAAAGAAATAGGCAGTTAAGAATGATTTCAAGATTGTCCTCATTTTTAAGTTCAGTTCCAAGTTTAAGACTTATAAACATGACATCCATTTAAAGAACCTTACATACAGTGCAAGTTTTTAACATGTCTTAAATAAAACTTTCAGAACCATATCTGAACAGGTACACTGGAATATGCATTGGGTAGATACCTGACCTTGCAATGGGGAAAAGGTGAAGTGCCAAAATTCAAAATATGCATTAATTACACAGTCAAAAAAGGAACACTTCTACTGCCAGAGAGAAAGCTAAGGGAGAGAAAGGTACAACTCTCAATCTTCTGATTAGTACCCACTATGTCTTGATATTGCAGCACATCAGTTCCTTTATACATTGGATAATTAAAGAAATGGCTTTTCTGATGATAACAACAAAGGAAATTCAAACTCTGTGCTGTTTATTCTCCAAAAGCTTTTAAATTCTTATTTTGTACTTTCTGCATTGAAATACAACTCTGTCAAACTTTATGAAGGAAAGGATAAGACACTGATTCTTTTATATTAAAGTCAGAAACTGCAATGGATTTATGCCACTGGCACTGAGAGATAGCATTCACATGTTGTAGAACATACCCACACATGAAGATTTTCCTCTTTTATTTTTTTCAGCTAAATTCTACTTGAACAACTATCCTGGGGAAATGGTTACTACTGTTTATGCAATAATCTAAAAATAACTTGTCACTTGCATGCAACTGGCAACAAGATCACACAGGGAAACTGCCATGTCAGAGTGATTTTGGTCTCTGCCACAACCTCCAGTTAGCCTGGAGTGTTTTGCTTGAATTTCCTACACATAATTCTGCTCCTACTGCAGCGGACAGAAATAGATCCACTGAGTGGAAACTTGTTTTTCAAAAGACTTCTGAAACTCTGGGAGAGAGGTCAGCTTTTATTCTGCATCACGTCACTGCAGGTGTCAGTTTCCCCTGCCACCCTGTCATTTCCACCTTTGGAAACATCACATAGTGTTCCAAAAGATGGGTATTTAGAAACAAGGGTCATATTGCAGTTTGTACGAGTAAATATTGATATGAACAAGATCATTAGACACAAACACAGATTCAACAGCTCTTCCAGCAGAAGTGCATAACTAATATGCTTGAGGAAAGCATGGCAACATTCACTTTTAAAACATAATTGTTTCGTAACTAGGTCCAAAATTAAAAATTTACATGCTGCATAATTGTTTCAAAAAAAAACCCCCAGAAACAGGGAACAGTTTAAGAAAAAGCAACTACAGCCATATTTCGCCATAACATCCGTTTTTTAGAAGAGAAGAATAACATCTGAGTAAGGTTTAACAAAACTTGTTGTCTATGCTATCAAAACACTTTGCATTGAGACAAGACACTAAAGCAAAAATAACCAATACTGAGCACACAGAATCCATCTATGTCTGGTAAAATCTATGACCACAAAATTACTTTTGTTAAAATCTTGCAAAGAGAAAGAAAATCCCTGATGCAAAGCAATAAAAATGTTAACAGCAGGGACTGCA
The DNA here is from genome assembly GCF_000738735.6 of Corvus cornix cornix. Taxonomy (NCBI): domain Eukaryota; kingdom Metazoa; phylum Chordata; class Aves; order Passeriformes; family Corvidae; genus Corvus; species Corvus cornix. The sequence goes on from NC_046336.1 coordinate 7,750,560, forward strand.
TTTCTGCAGCTGTCTGTTTAGATTAAACAGAGTATGTGAAGGCAGAAACTGGGTCAGATGTAAAAAGGTGCAGCTCTCTACACGGTACTCAGGAAACAAGACTTCAACCATTTTTCATGCCTACTTTTAAGGGGTGCAAGTACATGGTATTTTTAATTACTAGTTATTATTGTTAGTATTTTGATTAAAGACGACTCATTTTAGTACTTCTTAATCTTCACTTTTAAAAACACTAAAATTGCGAATTCTAGTTTTCACAATAAAAAGGCAAACCCAGAGGGCTTTCTTCTTTTACCTGAGGTCTCTATGTAGTAATGGGTGATTGCTTTCCAGTGGTAAACAAAATCTTCTTGTAATGGAAGGGAAGGTGCGAGCTATGGAGAAAAAAAACCACAACAACAAAAACCGGTCAGAAATTAAATGAACATACTTGCTCACAGATTAAATCGAATTTTATCTTATACTTGGAAGTAAAGTGCTGCAGATAGTGCTACAGTTGTTACTCTCTGCTCTTTTTCCTTTAACAAGGACTATGATGTTCATTATTCATGGCTGAGCCCTATGCCACACCGCCTGCCTTGTAAACATCAGTAATAATCTCTGTGATGTCTCTATCACCAGACAAATCTATTTGAAGCAACAAAAGCAATTGCTTCTACAGCAAAGCAACACTAGAAATGTATGTTTGTATTGTTTAGACCACAGTTTTGTCCTGTAGGAAAAAAATCATGTTATTTTACATCTGCTCTTGATGCCTTCTTCCTTTTCTATATGCGCTGCTCTCTCAGTCTGCTCCCCTGGTCCCTTAAAAATACCAATTAGTTGCTTCATCCAGTTTTTGCCATGCCTTTTTTCCTGTTAGCCACAACTTCTTTTAAAAGATCTTTGTTCAGTTTTTAGGCCGGGTTTGTTTTTGCTTTTTTTTTTTTTCCCCCACATTTTTGTTTTGGTTTTTTTTAGGCCCATAACCAGAGCTTGGCGGGTTGTTCTTTTTTTTAAACAAATATGTTCCTTATTTCATTTCTGCAAGAAAAGGAAGTTTCTTCTTTCCTGAAGGAGTTTGGGATGGCTGGCTGGGTGTGAGCAGCATCCAGGAATAACATCCTGCAAGAAGGAAATACAGCCCCTCACCCAGTCTCTATCAGTACTGCTCCTTCCCCGCTGAGACACAGGTGGCCTGTGGCCCACTACACCACAGGCAGCCTGTGAAAAAGGACTACAATCATTTCACCACTCTGCTCTCCAAAGTGAGAGCTGAGACAAGCACTGAATTTGTGCCCACCGATGTTTTGAGCTGGTAAAATCAGGAATCCTATAGGGAAAACCCCAATCATTCAATAGGTCACAGGAGGATCTGCTGTTATTAAGGCCTAATCCTACTTGCATGAGGCTTTTTTTTTTTCTTGGACCATCAAGTCCTCAAGTCACTCTTTTACAGGCCATCCTGAAATAGAGGATTATCACTTCACATGATGGCAGCAATGAGCCCTGTGGGAAAACAGAAAGAATCCCAAGTATGAACTGGTGGGTCTGTTTTGGAAGGGTAAGGAGTTGAACCATCCTGACAAGCTACAGAGTCCAGTCCTTCACAGAATCTCAGAGGGGCTGAAGTTGGAAGGGGCCTCTGGAGATCATCCAGTTTAGCCCCACTGCTCCAGCTCACTCACCTAGAGCTGGCTGCTCAGGAGCATGTCCAGATGGCTTTTGAATATATCAAAGGATGGAGACTCCACAACCTCTCCAGGAATCTGTGCCAGGGTTCAGTTAACCTCACAGAGAAAGGTTAACTGAAGGAAGTTTTCTCCCCAAGAGCTACATATACCACATTTGAGACTAATAACTCTGAACTCCTCTAGTGTCTCCCCATAGGGTCTCAAATGTGCTGAGCTGCCTCAGGTCTTGGGCAAACATAAGCACAGGGCTCACATATAGTCCAGTACAGTACAGGCTCATATAACCTTTACTGGGTGCTGTTGGTTTCTTTGAAAAAGCCCTGGATGTTTCCCGCATCAGTCTTTTCTTTGCCTTGAATTTCATGACACTTAAATTTATCTTGGTAAAGTTGTAAAGCCCAGTATATGACCAGTATGCCATGCCAAGGTAAGTGCAATGCTAATTGTTAATGGCCCTTTGCACACAGGACTTTGAAATGCAAGATTCTGGAAAAGTAGTGGTGCTTGGCAACTATCTCTGCCTGCATCCTGGGCGGAAATGTGCCCTTGGAAATGGCAACTAGGAAATCAAACTGAGCGCTTATCCTCTCCCTGACAGGCTGTGCACTCACTGAGTCTTCCACGGCTGGGCACTCAGAGCAGCACATTAGCACGGCAGCTACCACAGAGTAGTATCTGAATGCCCCACACTGCACAAAACTAGTTTATTTTGCTGTGACATTTACTAGGTTATTGAAATTCAGAAGAATAACCAAACAAACTGAAGACTGAGTGTATGATACTGTATCGTGCTCTGTATGTCACATTTGCTGCTCTAGATGCGTATTTCAACCAATGTAATGATCATTTTCTGTAAAAAAAAGCTGTATCCAAACCTCAACACCAGCTGATGAATAACCCAGAGACAACTTTTGAGAAATACAGGCCTTTCAGACCACTCTATTTCCAAAGTAACACATGATGGATAACATTAAAGATTTATCCTTGGCTGATGTGATTTTCCTCTCCACTTCTTCTCGTCTCATCTGCCTCAAGATGAATTTAGTGCCTCTGAGCAGTGCCAGGAAAAGGATTTCACTTCTCAGCACTGTCAATAATTTATCCACCATGGGAGAGAACTGTGGATATAGACATTCTCCCTCCCAACAAATGCCTCTAGGGACTCTCCTCAGAGGTGAAAAAATAATTCAGGGACAGGTCCTGCCCTTTCAAATTAAAATACCCAGTGATTTCAGAGTCTTCTCTGATCAGGACTGCAAGCCAGACATAGCAAACAGAGATACCATTAGCATGTGTGTGCCCCTGTGCAGTGCAGCCTATTGGGAACATACCATCAGCATTGCCACCAGCTGGACATGTAACCCCAGCAACATTATTCTGAGATAGGTGTTTTACTGGTCAAAAACGCACAAGAAAACAAGCAAGCAAACAAACAAAAATAAAATAAAAAAAACCCCAAGCAATCCTCCTAACTTAAGTATTCAGACAGGAAATCAAGGCAAAGACCAAGACCAAGATACAAAGCCAAGCACTGGAAAGCATTAGGAAACTGTAATACTTGGTTGACATGCTTTAACCCTACTAGGACAGGTAGTACTAATATGAGGTTGTAGTTTCTATTTTAGGATGGATTACTAGCTATCAGCTGAGATGGAACACGTTACAGTTGCCAGCCAGAAAACCACTCTATTGTGTATGGAGATTCTGAAGCAAACCAGAATTCCTTGTGGAGGCCATTAATTCCTGCTACTTGTCTAATTTGAAGGAGTTACCTTAAAAATGCAGTTATTTATCACCACTACATCAGCTGGTTAGAGCATGGTGCTAATAACACCAAGGTTGTAAGTTTGATCCCTGTATGAGCCATTCACTTAAGAGCTGGACTCAATGATCCCTATGGGTCCCTTCCAACTCAGAATATTCTGTGACTCTCTAATTAATCTTGATGTAATTACACATGTGCTTAGTGATTCCTAATCTCAAAGTGAAGTTCTCCTCCTCTGGGGAAAAAAACCCCCATGATCTTCAAGCCTGCAGTAGGTCTTGGTACATGAAATAGCTAAAATTCACCGAACACCACTGAACTGCAGCCCATTGGAGCAGCCATGGATTAGCTCTTCCATCTGGTGCCCAGCTCCAGCAGTTGGGCTTCCTGGGAGTGAGCTGAACTTACCACATGCTGCCTTATCATTCTGGTAACAATACATAACCAATGATCAAAGCCCACTCCTTGAAAAGTGCTGTTCTCAGGAGAACCACAGATCTTTGACCAGAACTACAGTCTGCTCATGACAAAACCTGTCCAAAATACAATTCCACGTCGTTCTCCAAAGCATACAGAATTCGTGTTTAGGCAGGAAAAAAAACAACATAAAGAGCAGAGAAACTTATATCCATGCAGTATTTAACAGCAATTCTTTTGTGCATGTAAAAATCATTGCCAAATTTTTCATGTATGATTTTCAGAAGTGCAATTCAGTACTGGAAAGGATGGAAACATCAGAAGCTGGTGATATGCCTCAGTATCTTTCGGACAAGTTCATAAAGTAAAGAGAACATTGTATAAAAAAATAACAGGTACTGTCTGCTCAGATGCCAGAGTAAAAAAAGAGAGCAGAAACTGGGTCAAAGAGAAAGGAAGGGGAAGTGCATGCACACTGCCCTGACTGACACAGTCACTTGATGTTTTTCTTCAGTCTTACTACTGAACCAGTGTGAATGGTCTGAGAGAAAATGTGAAAAAGGATTAATGCTTGAAGGTTTACTCAATCCTCAGTTGATGAATGCACAGTTTATAATGGCCACTGCTCTCCCATATAAAATTAAGACTGGACATGCTTGCAAGCCATGCATTAAATTTTGTCGTCTAATTTGTTAATACCAGCACAACATTAAAACAACAAGTAATGTAAGGTCATTACATCAAATAAAGTGGGTTCAAGAAGAATAAATTATGTTCTGGTCAGTTATGTAGTTCATCATTTTGGTGCACTGCCTGTACCAAATGACTTGGTCTCTTTCAAAGCTGAATTTTGCTTCAAAATATGAACAAAAGCTACTTGAAAGTACAGTGATGTACCAGTGTAAGAGATACTGTGGAATAACAGGCTGGTAGAGAGGGGGTCTCAAGAATGTGCAGCAGACATCAAAATCTTCATTCATTCAATTGAGTGATACAAATATTCCTGTTTGACAGCAAATTGCAAAATTCAAACCAACCAAAATTATATTTTTCCTGCACGGTACACAGCTCAAAAACATCCCTTTCACCTATTAAGGTGAAACATCCAAAAGCCCATATGAAACACAAACGAAAGTCCTTTGAACACTGAGCAGCCACTTCACAGACAAGCTATTTTGTCTAGGGAAACATGAGTGAAGAGCACAAGATAAGAGAAAAGTAAGTCTACATTGCTCCTTTGTTATTGTACACTACACTTTGTTGTTGCTGACAATGTAGTGCTCATGGGTAGCCCTTTGGGATGAAAGTATATCAGAAATGCATAGCAAAGAGAAAACATCTTGAGGACAAGCCATATATAAACTGTCACAGATCTAATAATATGAACCCCATGAAGCAACAGCATTTCTATTCTGCCCTGAAGTAATAGAACAAAGACAGCAGTCCTATCCACTATTCTCACCAACACATCCAATTCAATTTAAGGATGCTCTGTTGGCAGGATAACACAGTGGTGCTTGCTCATCTGGATGCTGCACAGAAATCCAAAAAGGGAAAACATAACTAAAATATTGGCAGGATTGACATAAGATGTGGCAAAAAAACTAGAATTCAATGGTAATGAAAATCAGGAATATAGTTTTAAACATTTGGAAAATTTAGGCAGAAAAGACCGAAAGTTCTGAGTTATTCAAGCAGAACTACAGGATCATAGACAGGTTTGGGTTGGAAGGGACTTTAAAAGACCACCTAGTTCCAACCCTGCTGCCATGGGCAGGAAATTTTCTACTAGGCCATGTTGTTTTCAGCCCCATCCAGGCTAGTCTTGAACACCACCACAACCTGTCTGGGAAACAAACCTTGGTAGGAAAAAATCTTAGTAAAAAGCAACTGACCCCTTATGTTTGCCTCAGCAGCAACTCAGTCCTGTCACTAGGGCAGTCAGTTCAAGAGTCATACACTCACAACAAGTAAAAGGCAAATACTGCCATGTCTATCAGACTGTCAACCTTTGGAACTCCTCGTCAGAGTTCAGAGGGATGGCATATTGAGGGTAAGATAACAACGATTATCTAATAGCATAGGAACTCTTACTGTTAAAATGAATCTCTCTAAAGTCCGCAGGCCTGTGGGCCCTGAGGCAGGGCAGAAGCATTATGTAAGTGATGTGCAGGAGAAAGGACAGGGCAGAAGGGCTACCCAAAACACTCTGATTTAAAGAAGTCCCACCCGTGAAAGCTAAACCCAGGCTCTTCAAGTGCATTTAAGTGTCCAGCTCAGCTAAAAACTGTACAGCTGCAACTCTATCTACTTTGGAGTAAGCACCCAAGGCACCCAAAACCTTTGAGAACTGATATCTTAATTACTAGTTCTATTGCTGATATTCAGGGTTTAGAATCTACTTGAGGCTGCCCAAGTTAAACTTGCTCCCCAGCAAAAACAGCAAGGAGAAATGATGTTCCAAATTCTGTTGGTTCTGAAAACAGCAGGCAGCATCAAAGTGGACTTCGCTAACATTTAAGATTTATAAAAGTTTTCATTTCCCCCATAGCAAAGCTAAGCAGACCACATCTTTTTACGACAGGGAGAATGAAACAACTTAAAGCCACATACAGCCCCCAAAGTGGTTAAAAATTTCTATTTCTCAGTTTTGTCTTTGTATTAGTGGGTCAAACTTATAAAGTAAGAAACATTCTTAGTATCTTCCTGCAATTCCCTGTTTCATTCCCAGCGTGTGGTGCTTGGTATTTGTCACAACCCTGTAAATACAACAGTGCAGTATTTACCAGCAGATCCACTATGGTGGGGGTAGCAGGATGAGGCAATTCCAAATTCAACACCAGAGTTGAGCAAGGCCAAACAGCATGTTGCTTGATAGCACTCACTTGCAAAAGGATGGTATCAATCTGTTTCTGGATTTTGGTTTGGGTTTTTATTACCAAAAAAGAGCATCTAGTCCCTACTATCTCAGCTTTTCTCCTTTTCCATTCAGCTGATTCATTTTTCCTATTTTTTTAATCGGATCTCAAATAAATGCAGTTTGTTTATTTTTTGCACACATCAATAGTGTAAACACTCTTCTAAGAAATAACTTCTATTGGATCTCTCAAAATGGTAGGCCTGAAACAATATCTTCTCCACTCCTGCATCTCTCAGTCATCCACTCTTATTCCTGTTATTCAAAATGTGGCACAGCTCACCACAACAAGCTTTCTTTAGTCAGGCAGGCACTAATTTCTGTTTCCTCTCCAATGAAAGCACTGTCTATTGAAGGCATTCATATGTGGTTAGAATGTGTTCAAATAAAACATTTCATCATTATTTAAAACATTTCTTTCCAAATGCCACTACACCACTAAAAGAGCAAAGCAGGAACCTGCAATTAGTGAATACATGCTTAACTTTTAAACCTCAATACTCCTGCAGAACTACAGGCTCACATAAAGACAGGCATATGCTCAAGTGCAGCATCGAAGCATCCATTAATGCACAAAGGCTGCCCCTCAGATGAGGCAGGATTTGTCAAGCAGGCTCTTATTTCAATCATTTGGATTTGGCCTGCAAGCTCTTTTTTCAACCATTTGAACAATTTTTCTTCAACACTTTCCACCTTCACATCCGTATTTCACTGCCAATTTTTAGCAGCTCTTCACACTCAAGTCTCCTAGGTGTGCTGGCTTACTGGGAGAGGCCCCGAAAGGCCCCTGCCTATACTACCAGGACCCCGCCCCACTGAAAACCAAAAAATAAATGGTGTGTCCAGGCACTGCCGATCGCGGCCTGCAGCAATGGCAGCTCCCCAACAGGCCCCGTTTCCTCTGCCCTGCACCGCTGTGCGAGTCCCCGTGCGGGAACCTCCCTGCACACACAGCCCCGCGTCCCCCGGCCAACCTCACCACCCCACACAATCACAAAATAAACCAGGGATGGAAAACGTCGCTTTGGAACTGACAACATCCCGCAGAAGCACCGGAGACGGCGACTATTGTCTGCTGGTCAGGACGAGATGGAAATCCTGTGGAGTTTCCTGATTCTCCTCCTTTATTGTTTGTCTCGCTGTAACAGCCGGGTGAGGGCCGGGCCGGGGCTACCCCTCAGGCCCGGCGCGGGGCACCGGGGCCGGCAGCGCCCGGCGGTGACAGCCGGAGGCTGTGCCGGGGCCGCCCGGGCTGCAGCCGCTCCCTCCTCCCCCGGCACCCCCGAGCCTCCACGGCGGCGCTGGGGCGATTCGTTCCCTTCCCGTGCTCCCTGCGGGGCCCGCCCGGGCAGCTCGGCCTCCGCCTTCCCAGCCCGCGGCAGGGCCGAGCCGGGAGCGGGTGCGCGCCCTGCGGGGCCCGCCGGCAGCAGCCCCGGGGGGCAGAGGGGAAGGGGCGCCGGGCCCGATCCGAGCCCCCGCCCCGCGCTCGGCGCTAGGCCCGGATCGCATCCCCGGCGCGGAGTGGCCGGGCCCACCGGCGGCCTTACCGCCTCCACGGCGTGCTGCAGGATGGAGGTGAACTTGGAGAACATCCTGTCCCGCGACTGCAGCAGCCGCTGCCGGGAGGACCTCGAGAGCTCCTCGATCCGCCGCCGCCGCCGCTCCAGGGTGAGGGCTGCATGCGGGGGCCTGGCCGCTGGGATCGGGCGGGCGGGCGCCGGCGCTGCCTCTCGCTCCCCGGCGGACACCGTGGCACTGACACCGCCGGGCGCGCGGCGGCGGCTGCCGAGGCTCCGGGTGTCCTGCAGGGGCCGCCACCCCCGCACGCAGCTGGGCCCAGCTCTGCCCGCCCCGCTCCGCTCCGCCCGGCCCCGGGCGCTGCCAGCCGGGAGCGCCGCGTTCCCGGCCGGTCGGGCCTCTGGTACCGGCCCCAAGGTGCAGGCGGGGCGGGACACGGGCAGGGCGCGACACTGCCGGGCTGCGAGCGCGCCAGTGCTGTGCCCCGAGCCACCCCCCGCTTCTGCGGGCACCTCCCGGGCAGAGAAGTGAATAACAGTCACAGAATCACTTAGGTTGGAAAAGAACTCTGAGATCATCGAGTACAACCTACGACCGAACACCACCATGTCAACCAGACCATGGCACTGAGTGCCATGTCCAGTTTTTCCCTTAAACACCTCCAGGAATGGTGACTCCACCACCTCCCTGGGCAGTCTATTTCAATGTCCAATCACTTTCCGTGTGAAGAAATTCTTCCTAATGACCAACCCAAACTTCCCTGGCACAGCTTAAAACTATGTCCTCTTCTGTTGCTGGTTGCCTGGGAGCAGAGCCTGACCCCCACATGGCCACAACCTTCTGCCAGGGAGTTACAGAGAATGATAAGGTCTTCCATGAGCCTCCTTTTCTCCAGGCTAAACAGCCCCCATGCCCTCAGCCACTCCTCACAGGACATGTGCTCCAGACCCTTCCCCAGTTTCTTTGCCCTTCCCTGGATTTATTCCAGCACCTCAATGTCCTTCCTGAATTGAGGGGCCCAGCACTCAAGGTGTGGCCTCACTAATACTCAGTACAGAAGGACAGTCACTTGCCTGGTCCTGCTGGCCACATTATTCCTGAGATAGGCCAGGATGCCATTGGCCTTCTTGCCCACCTGGGCATAGACTGTCTCAGGCAAGGGGAAGGGGTGCCCACCTCCACAGTCCCTGTGCCCAGAGGCTGCCATCAGGCTCCCACAAAGGTCTCTGGGGTCCCTCAGAATCGTGAGGGTGGGGAGACAACTGCCTCCACCCTCCTGCCAGCATAGCATGAATATGGAGCAGCCCTGGCATGTATGGCAAAAAGCCCAGCTTGCTTTCTGCTGAGACATTTTGGGTCTGTCATCATCCACAGGGCCAATGACATCCTCAAGGAAATAACTCTTCACAAAGCAGTGTAAGGGTGATGAGCTCAGAAAGTCAGTGGCAAGTGGTGGAATCACCATTCCTGAAAGTGTTCAAAAAACGAGTTGATATGACACTTTGTGATATGGTTTACTGGGCATGGTGGCATTAGGTCAAAGGTCGGACTTGGCAGTCTTGGAGGTCTTTTCCTACCTTAAATGATCCTATCTTGTTGTTGCTGGGTGAGAGGCTGGTGGCGTGCGTGGCTTGGTTCTTGCAGGGTACTACAGTTGAGATGACTTGTGGCAATGTGCACATTGCCCATTTCACTGTTTGTTTGTTGTTTTTTTCCCACACAGAGAGAAGAGGGCTTTATTTCACCTCCGAATCAAATACGTCAGAGAAAAAGATCATCCCTCCCATTTTACAGTGCCACAGGAAAAGCAGAGGTAAAGTGGGGTGAGCAGAAGTTATAGATGTAGCTGGCAAGGATTATGATGTTTTGGAAAATGTTTGGACACTGGGAAATTGAAGTAGGAGAACAGGATTGCTTTGGTACTGGGTAGCAGAGTGAAATGCTGAGGAGGTGACAGACCAGTATGGGAAAGGGAGGAGAATCTTTAGTACTAAATCAAGAAAAGTTTCCACATTAATTTTTGGAGGTGAATGAACGCCAGCTTCCTCATATATTTAGGAGCAAGCAGAGAGAGATGAATCAAAAGACAGGACAAAACTACTATTTAATTGCTGTTCTTTAAATTGTGTCATCTGGGAAGTCTGACTATGACTTGATGCTGTGATGAAGTCTTAGTAATGATTCTGCTGTACTGATTGCTGTTACTACCCCTGTGCTTTGCAGGCATGGAGAGCTACAGACCAAGTACCTGGTGGAAGTAAATACTAGTTGTATGTGGACACCTTTGTTGCAGTTGCTAAGGAGCAGAGCTATTTCCTTCTCAAAATCCGAAAATCCAGATATGTCAATATCAATTTAAAAGACAATTATGTCGGGGTTTTAAAAAATTTTCTTATTCTCTTCTTGTCAAGTCATATTCTATAGATGTTCCTAGGAAATGTAAATTTTCTATGTGGGTAGTCACATGATGAAACATCTCTGTGTTCAGGTGATTATTAACTGGACAGGTGCTGCATTTGGAAGGTGTCTGCCTATCTGTTTCTAAGAGAATGTGGTCATTTAAGATGCTTTTGCAATCTGCTTTTTCCTGCAAAAATGTCTTTTGAGTGTGCTTGGGCTTTCCGATCTCTGAGCAGCAGAATGAATAAAGAAACAGCAAGATATCATGAAGATATAAAAGGAGACAGTTTTATAACCATGAGAGTATTCCTAATTGTACTTAACAATTTATGAAGTCATAAATCACAGAATCACAGATGGTGAGGTAAAGCTTTTGTAATGCTTGAGGGCTTCTTATTATTCTAAGAGTGACTGATGTATATAAACGCATTATTATTTAAACAGAACAGTTCATTGTGGTTGAAATTAAGATTTTGGTTGTAAAGTGACTCCTTATTAGGACTTCTCAATGTGAAATGCCTTGCAGTAAAGGAAAAAAAAAGAAAATATTACATGTAAATGATTATTCCTAAGCTTATTAAACAAATTGAGTGTCTGCATATAGCCCTGCATTTACCAGCCAATAGATTGGGCTTGAATTTGTAGCCATAGCGCAGAATCCAGTCTTTGGTGCTTATATGTCTTGCAAATTGTAGATATATTTTTTTAATGTTCTTTTAAAGTAGTCTCCAATTTCTCAACCGTATGTATGGATTTCTCACTGCTGGGAATACTGGATAAATACTGACAAACCAGTAGTAATGCAAATCAGTGGAAACTAATGGAAAAATTGTTTCACCAGTGTCAGTGCAGAAGAACTCAGCTAAGGTTACATTTTGTTTGGATACTTCTTGTTCTCATTAGGAATGATTCAATTGGAGATGATGCAGTTACGGATGGGCTACCAATGTCATGTCATGTGCAACAATACATCTTCACCTGCTCATGCTTGATGTTGTTTCCACTGAAATAAACACAAGTATTACTACCTATTTTAGGACCCTTGAGAGCACAGTTCTACTGGCTTGGGGTTGGGGTTGTTTTTTTTTTTTTTGGCAAGGTAGTTCTTTTTTTGGAGTAGTACGTGCAGTGAGTTAGTGTTTTGCATGAATGTGAGAAGTGAAAGTGTGAAAATGAGACCATTCTAATTGATAGAGCTTTTGGGAACTCTCTTCTTTCTCACAAATTAATGAAATTGTCTAGATTAAATCAATTTAGATGGTATGTGACAGTGAGATAATGTGCTGGCCTTTCCATCTGAAAATCTCTCTGCTATTTGGATTGATGGCACCATGCCAGTGTCTAATGGATGCATTTGTCTACATTACAGAAGAAGTTCCTGCAGTCTGGACTTTTGCTTCAGAGAGCCTGAAGATTTGGGGAATTTTTTTACCCTAGGATTAAATTTTCCTGTTAGAGCTATGCCCAATATCTGTTGATATTCTGTGCAGGATTTTGTTGTGTTTACAATAATCAGATTGACATCTATGTTTGCAGTGACTACTTGGATGAAATAAAGAATGAAGTTTTAGCAGCTCAGCATGATCTCTGCTTTTGAGGAGGGCTAAGGAGATATTTAACATCATCTTCATAACCTTTCTGATGGTGGGCTTTATTACAGAAAGCAAGCATGCTGTGCATTGCATACTGAAGAGCATGCAGTGGAATTGAAATAATTTTCTGTCAGGAACTTTCTGGTTCTGTGCTCTCAGCTGTGTACATCACCTCCCTCCTTGCTGATTCGCTAGCAGCTCCATGTAATCAGCTCATGCAGTATTTCATAAATCCCATTTTCAGGCATTTCCTGGCCTGTGCATTCTGTTCCGCATCTGCACATCTGCTTCTTCTGTGGAGACATTAATTTGTCTTCTGCTGGGTTACAAACTTCCCAGTCGTTCATCTATTGTCTGCCTGCTTACCTGTCACATCTGCAAGAGTCTCCTGACACCAGCACTCATTGCTACTTTGGAGGACACAACACTGGGCAAATATTGCATGCCCAGCAGCTGCTCCTTGTTTGTGCTTCAATTACACTCTCTGTACCACCCTGCTTTGCCTTATGTAATGGCTTGTAAAGGAGACCACGAGGAAGTCAGAAGTACATGTTGTCAGTGAAATCAGACATTTCTTTTCCAATCACATAATGTTTTCCTCAAATATTTCTATTCCACTGAAAGCACCAAAATCCAGTCTTTCCTCTATAAGTAAATATATGGATGTTCTGCCAGTATCTGCAAGTGCGAGCATAACATAAATTATTGAAAGCAGATAAAATACACTCAGATGTGATCAGTTAGAGCTTAGCCAACTTCACTGCAGTCTGCAGGCTGGCAGGAGCACGAGGATATTTTTCTTGTGGTAGTGGAAGCTGAAGAAGGAGATTAAAGATAAACTACTGGGTTTGTGGTATATTGCAACTGTAATGAATGCAAGGGTCTGAATGTGGTATAAATAAACATAAAACTGGATTTTGCCCTAAAATACTGGGAAAAAAATTGAGTGGTCTACCTGATATAAACTGGTTCCCTCAATCTTTCGTCTGAGTACTTGCAGAGCGGGAAGTCTGGAAACCAGAATCTGTGTGTGTTTCTGGGGACAATTTAGGTGCTTAGCCTTGACCCTACTAAGAGATTTCTGAGTCATTTTCAGATCAGCTCTGACTGCATTGTTTGTTTCCTAATGCATAATAAGATTTCATTGTTACTTACATCTTTGGATTAAGGACTATAATCTGTTGATCCCTAAAATGTCATCAGATAATCTGTTTAATCATAAGCAAAAGCTGATCTTGATAGTCCATATGAGTTATGCAAATTAATTCAGGCACATTACTACCGTGCAAGTATAGAAGCTTTCAGCAGAGCTCTCTTTCTCATTAATTCATAATTAAAAGTAGGTTTTTGTCAGACTTTAAATTCATATATCTTTGTCTTGCGGTATAATTGAAATATCTCGTGGAGCCTGACATTAAATTTTGGCATTGTAAAACATCATAATTTTGAAGCAAGTGTCTAAAATATTTATGACGCAAGGCACTCGGTAGTGGCTTCATGATTAATTTTAAATTATTGATAGCACAATTATCTAGGCAGGCCCAAACTGTAGTGCCACAACGCGCTCCAGCGTTCACAATCCATGGAGTTGCATGAGAGAATTCCAGCGATGTTCTCCATGGGTTACACCGGGAAGAGGCCACTGCCTCCCGCCAGTTCCAGCTCTCGACAGCAGAGGGCGCAGCCGACCTGGCCTCACCTCTGGGACACGCAGCAGGAGGATTCAGAGCGAATCCCTCGCGGGATTTTTGGGGAAAAATATCCCTGTGTATCCCGTATGGAAGGAATTGGTATGCCAGCGAGTAATGTTACCTCTGGGCTTAAGTGCTGCGTATTACTTGGCTTGTAAAAGCTTTGGCACCTGGCAGCCCATCATCTTAGCAGTTCACTTGTTCTGCTTGGCTCTCAAATGATGTTATTTGAGGCTACAGGACTGGTTTGAGTTTACAAAAACACTAACTAACCCCTGTGGCTGTCGCATCCCACGTGATATTTGCGTCATCTTTACAACAACTAAACCCCAATGAATTTAAGACGGGTCCTGTATTTAAAGACCGGCCCTTCTTGACAACTAGCTGAATTCTCCTGTGGTTCCCACAGAGGAGAGAGTGACCGTGAATGTCACCATCGCATTATTTTACCTGTGGGTGGGGGAGCACCGGAACACTTCCTGTTAGAATTTCATGTTCAGAAGCTATACTCTGAGCCAAACTCTCATTTCCAGAAAAATTATGTACAGCTTAATCCTTTGTAATTTCTTTCTGAGTCATCAGCCCTGTAGGAACGAGTGTCTGTACTTGGATGAGGCCTTTAAGGAACTGAGCTGGAGGCACTACTGGCAATAAGCAAAGAAAATGAAGTCTGTAGTAGACCCAGCATCATGTAGGAATATTTTTGTTGCTCATCCCTGTTCTCTCGCCTCAGGCTGCTTTGGACTAGTTTGACATTCAGGCCTCATGTTGTGAAATGCTGAAGTAAGCAGACCTGTGTCTGCAATATAGCTAATACAAAGGAACCTGTACCAGATTAGATCTTGGGGTGGTGCTGTAATACGCTGTACTTGATTCCTGCCTGGCAGCTCATGTGCCAAGTGAAGTATTTCCAAGCGTTTAGTTTCTCTGGTTTTATGTTCAGAAGCTGTTATCCTCTGGGTCTCCCAGGAATTCCCAGGTGGTGTATATTGAGCTGTTGTTTGTACCTGGAGTGCTTGACTGCTGCATCAGACACCTGCAGTCTGCATTTCCTTTTTCCTCTCCAGCAGCAGCAACCAGGCAGCAGAGAGCAATTGCTATATTGGCATTACGTGTACATCATAAATCAAAATTCTGTGTTCAGATGTAGAAATCCTGTACTCACATTAATTAGTTTCTGTGAGGTGTTGCAAAACAATTTGTCCGAGATCCAGATCCCAGCCCGCAGAGGGCAGCCTGACCCCGTGTTTCACTCCAGTGATGTGCTTAACTTGGGAATTCAGTCATCTGCTGGCATCTCTACCAGTGTGACTTGCTGTGGAATAAACAACTGAATGTTGTGGAGAATTGGAATCTGCTTTAAGCTCAAACAGATTCAAAAGTGAACTAAAAAAAAAAAAAGCATGACTGAATTAAACCTTCTGGTTTGTTGGTTTTTTTTGTAACATATTGGAAGAGAAATATTGCATGAGAAAACTCATCTAGGTCTGAGCTTTAAATACATTACATGTATAACAGATAGATTTATTGGTATACGTCAATAGGCAAGAGAAAGAAAATACCCAGAACCTGTTTATATGAACATATTGAGCAAGACCAACAGGAAAAGAAAAATGCTCCTTTTTTATCCAAATGTTTTCAGGAATCTTTCAGGATTTGAGTTTATCGTTGCCATGACTGTGCTTTTGGCTGGTTGGCCCATGTTCTTTCCCAAGTATGTCCTGAGCCCTTGTGGAGCAGCCAGCACAATTTCCAGGAGATTTTGTCTAGGAGGGTGTGTCTATGTGCAGGCATTTGCCTTGGCTGTAAAACTGATCAGTGCCAGGTCAGGTACCAGGGGCTGATATCTTGACTTAGTATGACAAGGAAAAAGGCATTCAGGTCCTGAAAAGGAGCCAGTACTTCGTGCTCTCAAATCAAATTGCCTCCACCAGCTAATTAAGGAGTGATCTTGATATGCTCTGAAGGGAGGCCTGTCCAATTCTATCCTTCTCAGCCAGAGGGCCCTGCAATACAGAGCTCAGGATAGAAAATACGTATAAAGAAAATAACTTGTGAGAAATTAAGACAGTGATGTGTGAATTCCAGGAGTACAGGGAGATATCTTATGATCAGACATCAAATTACACATGGAGGTATTTTCATGATGATTTAGATAATAATTTTTTTTGGCCCCAGACTTTCTATCCCACACAAGCCTGGTTGTTCACAGCAGAATGTAATGTATACATTTTTCAGAGTTTGGCTCATTGGAATTGCAACCACAGGTGTATTTTCCCTTCTGATTCACCAAACTTTGACTGTATTTAGCAGTGTGGAGAGATTTTGACTCTAGCTTATTCAGAATATTCTTTGCTATTCTTGCCATGTTATTCATAAACATCTTTGCTAAAGTGAACTTTGACCAAGGAAATGCCTGCCATGTTTTACATGATGTAAGAGTTACTCTATGTAAAAACACTTACACATTTAACCAATTCCATCTGCATAATTTAATTCAGTTTGGCCACAGCAAGTTCTTGAGGGTAAAGGGTAAAGCAGGGCACACAGTGAGATAATGCTTTACTTGATGCAGATCTGGAAAGAGTATAATTACCAAAAAAGGCAGTTTGTGGGGTTGTCTCTGTCTCTCCTGAAGGCAGCCACTGATGCAGGTACTCCACTGTAAAAAGCCACTGGGTTGGTCAGGCAGGACCTGCCCTTGGTGAAGCCGTGTTGTCTTTCTGAAATCACCTCCCTGTCCTCCTTGTGCCTTAGCAGAGCTGCTGGGAGGATCTGTTCCCAGGCACAGAGGTGAGGCTGATGGCTCAGTGGTTCCCAGGGTCCTCATTTCTAGCCTTTTTAAAAACTGGAGCAACCTTTCCCTTTTTCCAGTCACCAGGGACTTCACTTGACTTCTATGACTTTCAAATATCATGGAGAGTGGCCTGGCAACTATACCAGGCAATTCCCTCAGGACTCTGGGATGCATCTCATTACCTCCCATGGACTTGTGTTCACAGCTCTTATTGACAACACATAGTTCATATGTGACCTTGGGAGAACCTGGTGCAAAACCTGATTAAGTTTCTGACTCTCAGCTCTTTGTTGGGATCTTCCTGGTAAGGTTCACACATGTGGGTGATGCTGAAGTTCTTCAGCAGTAAATGCTGCCCAACATTTAGATGATGTTTCCAAAGGTGACTCTCAGAAAGGAATTTGGCATTTTGGCCCTTGTGTCCTAAGATCCTACAGGTACAGTGATCATTTTGATTGAAGAGCAATATAGAGTAGGTATTAACAGGCTTTTCCTTAGTTTGCCAGGATTGCCAGTATTTCTGGCTCATATAAAACCTATAGCATTTATGTGATAGCATGATCTTACATAATCTGTGTAAAACTTTCTGGGTTATTCAAGTCCAGTAGTCAGGACTGACTCAGGATAGCATAAGTTAAATATTGTAACTTTTGCCATAAAAGTACATATTCCACAGACAATATGGAGGGTGGAATAACATGCAGAAGAAAGAAATTTTTTAAGAAAACCTGAATAAGAAGAAACAAGAAAGAGGACTCTGGGATTTGTCTCACTCAGGAGAACTTTCTATCTTTTTGCATATTTTGTGGGGTTTTTTTTCTATAATTAAGTCTCTTTATATATATATATATATGTGGGATATGTGGGAAAAAAATTAAGTAAAGATTTCTGTTAATATTTGGTGTGAGCAATTTGGAGCTTAGTTCTCCTTTGAAATATATAAATGGGAACTTTCCTCCAGAAAGATTAGTGGGAACTGTCCTGGAAGCTCAGTGTAATCAGTGAAAGACCATGTATTTATTTGAATATCTTGTCCATTACTGACTAATTGCAAATTCTAGTAAGAGTCTTATATTGAAAGTAAGAGAGTTGTCTTCCTTTCTTGTCATTCATGTCAGAGAAAACTATTTATTCTGAGCTTATTAAAATTCTGATTAAATTATCAGGCTTAGTAATGCTCTAGATTTTGTTCCTTTCTAGTATAACTGCTATAGGTCTGATTTCCCTAAAAAACAAGCCAGTGGAATTATGGTGGAATATATGGGAAAATTTATAGAAAAATCCAATCGTTTCCATCATTATTCAGGCCAATCCTGGCCATCCTTGCCCACAGAAGTTGTTATTGGAAACCTATTCTGTAAGAATTTGTCTGTTGTTCCAAAAAAACTCTGATTTTTCTCACAATGATTTTCAAGAGGAAAGATCCTGCATTGTGCAGAAACAGATATATTCTAACTGATGAGTTATCTGCATCAGACAAAGATGCAATGCTGACTTTTACCTTTTTTATTACTCCCTATGTTATTCGATCTTGATTTTCATGGAAAAAAAATAGATTTACATACAACTGATGGGATCATACTTATTTTTAAAAATACTACTACTTTATACAAGACATACTGGTTCAAAAGTGATGAAAGGAGAACTTTCTGTTTTATACTCACACAATGGCTAAGTGACAGCAAGGTATGCTGCACAGAGAACACAGTTCAGTATCTGGGATACTTTTCTTTGAAGATGCAGGTTCTATGCTTTGCTCTGACACAGGTTTTCTCTGTGACCTTGGAGAACGCACTTAGGTCCTCAAGGGCGTTGAGACAGGACTTGGAAACACCTCTTGTTTTGTAATATATATTAATGTTTGGGCATCTCTAAAACATCATGAGGGCTCTCTTGAAGCATGAATACCTTTAAAAAATTACCTTAATGGATCTTTTAACACTGTGAATTAGAAGCTTAGGCTGTCTGTACAGTCAATAACAGAATGCAGGAGGTAGGTAGGATCCTACTTGCCAGCTGACTAATTCAGAAGCCTCAGGTAGATGCCTGAAATAAAACAATGTCAATCACTGCTCCTTAATGGACTTCTAAAGGAGTCAGGAAATGGCTCAATCAAACAGCTCAACAGCTGCTGCTGCTAGAAAGGATCATCTCTGTTGCCTCTAATGGTTCCTCACCCTCCCTGGCTGTGCAGTTCTGCATTTGCCTTCAGTCATGTTCCAGTGTTTATCTGAGCCTTTGGTTCAGAGAGCAAATGTAGGGAATTTGGATACAGAAAGTGAGCAACTCTTTGTTAATTAATGAGCTAAAGTAGTTCCCTAAGGATCAAGCCAGTGCTGCAGTGAGGGAAGCAGGAGCACGTGGGTTAGGACTGAAAGAGAAGAGGGAGTGCATAGGAGAGTGAGCAAGCCTTGGATTGGCTTCCATCTTCTCTGACTCAGCTCCACCTGTAAAATAATGATAATGATAATGGTGTCTCACTTCTCTGTACTTTCCTTTTCCACCCTCTTCAGCTTCCTTCCACATATTCCCTGGATACTGACAGGATCTCAGACAGCAACTACAGGAGCTGATTCAGCTGTCCACGTGCAGGTTGCCTGACTGGTACTCGTGGCTAATGAAGATGTGGCCTCCAGAACTGGTAATTGTCTCCACTGCAGCTTTTCTCCTTTATTTTAATTTTTCTTTTAAAGTGCTAATTACTACAAAACTTGTAGGGATGTAGAACTCGTTCTGAATTATACCTTTTAGTCAACCTGAATTGAAATTCTCCATATCCAAATCTGAAAATTCTTGGAGGCAACTTGATGGAGGGGACAGACAGGAAAATAAAACTCCATCAGCCTCAGTTCCTCAAGAAACCCAGCTAGAAAACTTGTTTTAATAAATGAGTGCTGTATCTGACCCATTTCAGCCAACATGTCAGTTGAACTTCTCTGCCACAGAGAGTTTACACAATGAATGGAATAAACTTCTTGTGTTCTATAGAATCCCAAGGTACAAATGCCTTTCCCTTCCTACTTCCTAGCAGTATAAAGAAAGGAAGTTCTTAATTAAAAAGCTAATTTCTGCATGTTCCCGAACCTCCTTTTAAAGCCGTCTATTAAGTACCACACAGGAGAACCTCTGATAGTGCTAGTAAGAAACTCACTGAAGGAAGTGCATAGGAAATGACTTAATTAAAAATACAAAATGCTGTCATACTACATTGACTGAGGAAAACCTTGGCTCTTTTGGACAAGAAAGAAAATTTGAGTTGTTTGCAAGTGGAAAATTCCTCTAATTTCAGAAAAGAAGCAGGGAAAGGAGCTGTTTTTCAAGGGATGTCAGATCACCAGCTAAGGCGTTTAGTTTAGAAAGAGAAGAAAAACTTAATATTCATCTTATTCCTGCTGCCAGATTCAGAAACTTTTGCAAGGGGCAAGAAAATAGAACGACTTAAGGAATATGATTGATTTGAAGTGTAGGGGACACTGGGGTAATTCATGGCAAATAGAGCTGGATATGACTAAAAGTCTTTGCAGTGTGTGAGCATGAGCACAAATTCAGGCAAACAGATGTGCCAATTCAATTTTTGTGCCTGTATCACCTGATGAGAGGGCATGTGAGTGCTGTCCATCCTACTGCTGCTTCCATGCTTCCCTACACAAATGCCTCCCTAGTTGTCTGGCATGAGGGGGGAAGGTGAGCAGTGCCAGAGGGTGGATCTGACAGAGCAGAGGCACTGGCTGGGCTGAACTTGCAGACAGCAGGGGGAATGCTGATACATCTCTTACTGGCATCAATTCCTGACCTGCGGCCGCATGATAATGCAATCTTTACCACCTCTCTTAGATAACATTCTGGTAATTGTGGGTTATTTTGATAGAAAAATTGTGTAGGCTTCTTGCTAGTATGAAGATGTATAGTGTATGGTAGATCAGAGTGGAGGAGTGTGATTCAGTCTCTCCTGTCATTTACTTTGCATGTTGGCTCCTTGCTGAACATCACAGATTGGGCTTTCTGTTTTTTAGTTCATAATTGCCCATTCTGAAATTGATAAAAGTCTGCTCTAGTGTTTTAACTGCACTGTTCTGATGTGGTCTTCTAACCTGTCATTCTTGACAAACTAGATTGTTGCTTTGCTTAACTCTTGCCACCATCTAATAATCTGGTGGTGTAGGGGTTTTCCTTTTAGTGTGGCATGGGAATATTTGGCTTTACCAGGCTGGAGGCCAGGCTGCCCCGGGTAAAGGTATCCACCAGATACTGATCTTGTTTTTCTGGCACGTTGCAGTTGATCACCTAGTACTTTTATTAAGACGCCAGGAGGAAGCTGAGTGCTCTTTTCTGTGTGTTAACGCCAAGATCGCTCTGCAGACAACATTACTAGAAATTCTGTGTTTATATACAATTTACATACAGTTATGCAGGTATATCTTTGCTGTCCGGTGCGTGAATTTCAAGTTGTGCCACAGACTTCAGCGCCAGGTCCCGAACGAGCAGAGCTGCTGTCGCACGGCGCTGTCAGTGACTCCGGGAGCAGACACGCCTATCCAGCACTCCAAGGAGCTGGGGCTCTGCCGCGCTGCTTTCCTTGGCGTTCGTGGCTTTTGCCGGCGGCGCGGCTGTCCCCGACTGTCGCCCTCTGCGGCACCGCGCCCCGCACCCCGCCGTGCGCTCCTCGCCCCGCCGCACCCGAGCGCCGCCGGGCGCCGCTCCCCGCTCAGTCACCGCGCCCGGGAGCGGCTGCGGCCGCGGTGGCTCCGCCGGCGCTGCCCCGCCCCGCAGCCGCTCCGCGCCGGCACACGCGCACCCAGCCCCGCACACACGCACCGCACACACACCCCGCACACGCCGCGCAGACAGCCGCGCTCCCGCCCCGCAGGGCCGCCCGCGGCACTTCCCCGCAGCGCGGCGGGCAGAGCAGGGCAGGGCAGGGCAGGGCAGGGCAGGGACGGAGCGCGGCGGCGGCGCGGACCCGCCCGCCCCGGCCCGGCCCAGCATCGGCCGCCGCCCCCCGCATCGGCCGCCGCGGCGCGGAGGGCGCAGGGCGGTGCGGGCCGTGCGCTGCCGCCGCAGCAGCAGAAGCAGCAGAAGCAGCAGCAGCAGCAGCAGCAGCAGCAGCAGTAGTTCTGCGGCTGCCGAGCCCGAGCCTGAGCCATGTCTGCCAGAGGTGGGTTCTCCGCCGCGCCGGGGCAGCGCCGGGCTCGCGTCCCCGCGGGCGGCAGGGGCGCGGGCGGCGGAGCCGCGCTGACCTTGCTGCCCGGCCTCGCTGCAGTGCCCCGCACCCCGAGAGTGCGCCGACCATTTCGGGGCAGGGGGAGGCCAGGGGATGACCCCCCGCCGGCCGTCGCCTGTCCGGTACCCTTCTGCAGCTGGGCCGTGCGGGGGGCTCCGGCACGGGCTGCAGCGGGGCTGAGCGCCTCAGAGCATCCTTCGGGGCCGGGCAGCCGCCGCACCTGCCGGCGAGGCGGGGGATCCCGTTCCGCCTTTCCCGGTGCCCGGGGGAAGTGCGGCGGCTCGGTACGCGTTAAGTGACGGTGGGAATGTATAAATGTATGCAGAGAAAGGAACATGGTGGTGAGGGTGGGTGTAGGGTCAGACCTCGGCGGGTGTTGCTGCTCAGGGAATGGTAACGGATTGGAACTGGGTGTCTAATGAGCGCAGTGAGGCATCCGGCTTGTCCTGTCATTGCAAGAGCTCCTGGTAGGGTGTGGTGGTAAATCCAATCGTCAGATTGTACCTCTGGTGGACATTTGTATCTGGCTTGAAATTAACGTTTTGAGTTTTACTTCAGATTTGAATTTTTTAAAATTATGGCCTAAACTTGAATAGCCTTTGTCTTTTGCATGCATTTGTGTGTAAACTCTGGCTGTGTGTTTGCCCATTTTGGGCTGGAGATGAACTGATCAACCTCATTGACTGCAGATCTCATCTTGTCACAAAGTTCTGCTTCCAGTATGAGAAACTGGCACAGATGTGGCACAAAGACTGATGCTTTAAGGTTTTTGTTACAGTTAGTACAAATTAAAGGAATGGAAGCATAAAGTTGAGCATTTTCTGAATGTTGTCATAACAAAGCAGAAATACTTGTAAGCATCTCCTGAAGACAGACAATTGTCTGCACAATAAGGAGAAGTAAAACCACTCCCTGGCTATCTCTGAATTGAAACTGACTCTTTATAAAAATTGTGTTTTACAAATTGACAAACCCCTGAATGGAAGGATGCATCTTATTTGTTCATCCCTTGATCTCTCTGCATTTACGTGTATTGAATACTGCTCAGCATGGACCAGCTCTTTCATCTGCTTGGATTCCTGTTGACATCCAAAGGAGCTTCATGCACATTGAAGACATCATGTGACTGCTAAAAGGTTGTCGGCATTTTGTGGCTATGACCATACTCCTAAAGCATCACGCCCATTTTAGATATAAATAATAAATGGTGTTAGAGTGGCATAATTCTTCATGGAACAGTAGATTTCTTGCTTTAGGGAGAAATGGACTGTATTGGTCTCCAAAGAATCCATTTCTGGAAGAACACTAAGTATAGGAGCATCAGTGCTGTACTAAGGCTGCATTAGTACTTGTGGGGAACACCCAGCAAAGCTCTATAACCTGGAGTAGATTTGTTGTAATTGAAGGGGTACCTGGATTTGAGAAAGTGACATAAAAACTTTGCAATTTCAGCTTTGCAGATGACTCACAAAACCTGAACCATACAGAATGGGAAGCCAGGGAACATTTGCACTGGCCATCTTCCCCTTCCTTCCCCCACCATCTCTCTTTCCCATTCATCTGCACAACACATGATGTTTGATGCCTGCTTAATTCTGCTGGAGAGCTGCCTGGAGAAGGAAAGAGAATTCTTTCTCAGTCCCTCTTGTGCCATCTAGTTTTTTCAAAGTAATTAATTGGAGAGAGACAGCGAGAGCAAGACAGCCCATAGGACTTTAGGGAAGTAGTGAATAAGATTAATGAAACAGATGAAGATATTAATTTCTATCAATATATCCTTTAGAAGTTTAACAGGTAGATTTATGTGAAAAATATGTGAGTCTGGGCAAATAAATAGATTTATTCAGTGCTGACCAAAGGCTGTTTGTGTGCAAAAAATTATAGACCTTTGTTATTATTAATAATTTTAAACACTACTGCTGTTAAAATTCAACATAGAAACTTACACACTTAAAACTTTTACACACTTAAGTGCTATGACAGGTCTTAATGAAGTTACTCATGAGAATGTAGCACAAGTAAGCAGTGAGTCTTAAAGGAGTTAGGGCTTTGTTCAAATGCCAGATAGGGACCCTTTGCTTCATGAAGGCAGATTACCTCATGCATATGCAGTCTCATTAAAACCACGGTATCATTATGGTCTGCAAGCCCAGCGAATATTGATTGTTAATATTTTATGTGGTGTTAGATGTCCAAAGGTGATCATTATTATTCTGAATGCATCAAGCACTTGGAGCTGTCTGCTTGTTGATTATATATCAAGCATAACTAGCATAGCAAGAGTTAAACATTCACCCTTGCCATTTTTCTTCTGCAGAAGATATTCAAGGAATAGTAAAAACCATCACAGAATTATCAGTGTTAAATCTGTGCAGCTCTCTATTCATCTCTTTTGCTCCAGGAGGCAGCATGGTGTAGTAAACTGACTGCAACAGATGACAGAAGAAACTCCTGAAATCCAGCAGTACCTCTCAACTTTTGGACCATTCCTTTTAACTCTTCTGCTTTAGTTCCCTGTTGTTATTTAACCAAAACTACCCATATAGTCACCGAAATTATGACAGATTATAAGTCAATACATAAAGTATAACTAATAGAACAAATTCATGTAATTTTGCCTTAAATAAAGCTCTGGATTAAAGTGTTTTATGCTTCCCTACTTGTACAATGGAAATAATGGTAGCTAAGTTTTTCAGAGGGGTTGATGTGAGGACTAATGGCTCACCTGTGCTGTAAGATGAATTTTCTGAAATTTTTCTTTTTTCCTTCCACTCTTCACAGACTATGTAGTTGCAGTCCTTCACACCTGTCCCTCACCTGCTGTTGTTACGTAAATGGAAGGTCTCTAACATTCTTCCACCATTTTCCTTGTAGTTTGGCTTGAGCAGATGTGTTGAACAAATGCCAGATGAAGCAGCACAGACAAGTATTCCCAGAAGCTTGAACAAATAATCATTTTGGAAATCTTGTGACTGAACTAGGAGCTGAAACAAACTTTGAAAAATCACTTTTCCCTCTCAAGTTGGAGTCCTTCCCAGGGCACTCTCACGTCCTGCTCTATAGCCTGTTGGGATCAGTGGAGAGCTGCCATTGACGTCAGTCAGGCTTTTTAGTTTTGCAGTTTGCAAAAGGCTTAATATTCTACTTCCAGCTGTTGTTAAGTAGTTGCTGTTAGGACTCATACATGAGTGAATTTGGGTGTTGGAGTAAGCCTTATAGATTGTTGCTTACCTAAGGGCTTGCTTGCAAAGAGCTGTAAATTCCCTGGATGAAAGACATTTTTCTAAGGCCAAGTATAACTGTGACCTACTTGTGCATGTTATCTCACACTGCTTAAAAACTGTCAAAACTACTTGTTATCATGAAGGTCTAAGTTAATGGAAAGATGGCTATTTTTAACTATTACAATCTTCAGTTACGCTACAGCAAACAGGCACAAATGGGAGTGTTTGGTGTGATCAAATACAAAGATCTTTGCTAATTTTTTTTCTTAAATGTTGAAAGAATTAGCAGGAGCTGTATTTAGTCCAGTAAGCAACTACTTCAGGAAAATGAAGACATGTGAAATAGGAGGTTTATCAAAAGCATTGTGGTTTTTTCATGAAAAAGTCACTGAATTTTTACAGAAGCTAGTGTTGAAGAAATATTATTGCTGTCCAGCAATAACAGGTTGTAACGTGCCACTCTGATGTTGCAAATGTGGATATTGTAGAGAAGGCAGGTGCAGTTTTTAGCCTGCTCAACAGTCAAAGTAGTAGAGTTGTTTAGCTTAAGAACTTACTTTATACGGTAATCCTTGTTTTTTCCTAAATGATTTTTTAACAAATGTAGATCAAGCACTTCTCATTTCAGACAAATAAATCACCATGACAGTGGTGAGAGAGAGGCTTTGTCCTCATTTTACAGGTGAGAAAAGTCCTGAACTTTTTTTTCTTTTCCCTGAATCTGAGGGTCAGGTCAGAACAGGGGAATTTTTGCCTTCTGGGCCTCTTCTCAGGCGCCTCATTTGTTCTTACACAAGTGGATAATAGAGTTCTAACAGCAGATGATAAACTTTGACTCATTATGTTGTGGTCTGGTAGCAGTTCTTTCTCCATGGACACTGTGCACGTTGCTTGGTTGATCTATCTCACAGTTGGGAACTTTTGTGTGAAGAAAACAGATTTTTCAATGAGAAATTTACATACTAAATCTTGAGTTCCTACCATTAACAGTCTTTATTTTTCTTCTCCTCAGATAGCTGTAGACATAGCTGCTGTTGCTGGCAGCGATGGTTTTGATTGAAATCTATGCTGAGTGATTTAAAACTTGCTGCTGGGAGCTTCTGGTCAATGTTTTATTATGGTCTGTGATTTTCAGGGTAATATTGCTCATATCTAAAGGAACCAGCCACTTAAGAGGTGGCTGCTGTATCCTTTCTGAAATCTAGTGCTGTGTTTTTCTACGTGTTGTCAGGGGTATTTCTTTCAGGCATGTCATAATGTCCCTAATTCGTGATGTGACTAGTTTGTGGCTGTCACCAAACACTCTCAGGCCAAGTGACCTGGAGAGTGGGACAGTGGGAGCTGCCTGGACATTTCCTTCATTTTCTAAGTGGAGAATTTTCGTATGTTTATAGTAGTTAAGTATTGTAGTTTTACTGCTTCCAGTCCTAGTGATTTTCCCCATTTTCCTTGGTACAAGGCTCCATAGCCTGAAGGAAGACATTCTTGGCAGGGTTTGGGGCTCTGCAGCACTACCTGAGGCAGGCTGTGTGTGCAGTCATGCCGACACAGCTGTTTCCCTTTCAGAATACCTATGCAGGGCAGGATTTGGAACTGGCTCTGAGAGCTTTTCTCTCCTCAGCTTTTGCCCTGAATTTCTTCTATACTGATTTCATACTATTACTTAATCCTGTCTGTACTTTCTATTTATTTCTTCTAAATACATGTAATGACTTATGCTTTTTTCACTAGTTACTCATTTTAGGGTTTGAAACTCAATTTAATGGTTTAAGTAGCTCAGAATCAGCACCTGGATCATCAAATCACTGAAAGCAGTACGTGTCTGTACATGAGAACCAGTAGCTGCACTTGAATCTTTAGGCCTTGTAGAGCTTTTGTTTCAAGGGGAAAGAAGAATATTTTGCAGAGGTATCTGATTTAAACAGCAGTATCTCTTTTAAGCTGGTAATTTTTAAGGTTTGATGCCTTGTCCCATCTTTTTTCCCCCTCCACAAAGCTTAGTGTGTGCTGTTTAGCCTTTGAGATTAATGAAAATTAGTCCTGAATGCATGGAAAAAGTTGCATAGACTAATGGCAACAACAAGAGGAAACTGGGACAATGAGGTAGAGTCTATTTTAGATGCATGGCTTTGAAAGGAATTGTAAAGAAGGAAAATAAGCATCAGCTTATGGAAGGAAAAGCCAGCAAAATTGCTTTTAGTGAAGAACACCAGAACCTCATGTTTTTCACAGTCTCTGAAAGCAATCTTTTGGGGATTTATTTTTTTTATTTTAATAGGTTTGAATTGAATATTTAAAATTATTTTTTAATCTAATCTGTTAGTAATTGAAGATGAAAACCACACATGGTTAGTTCATGTGACTGGTGTAGTATTTCTTAGTTTTGCAGTGCTAAGGCAGAATCACACTGTGGAAAGCAGACTTTTGCCTGTGAGTTCTGAGACCAGCAAGTAGCCTTTAATTCTTTTATCACATGGTGTTTAGGCAACAGTATCTTTATAATTAGGTGTTTTCCTTCATTAAAAGCTAAATAAAACTCCTGAACATTATACAGCAATAGCAGAGAAAAACTGTGAGACATGCTTTTATTTTTAAATACTCAGCCTTTATTGTGTCATGTTTTCAGAAAGAAATGAATTTTCAGAAGCTCACACCCAAATAAGAGTCCCAGTTATGTAAACATTCTTGTGCATTGCATTCTGTATTTTTAGTGGTCCCATATGTTGTGGAGAGAAATCCTTAGTTTGTAAACAAGGTTGGACCAGACAGGCTTCAACAAGGTACACTGGGTGATGGGGTTGTTTTATGTCCTTTTCCTATTTGCAATACAGAATTTAATCTTGAATTAGGGCTTTGGCAAGTCAGTTTGCCCCATGTAACTGATGAAATGCAGCCACATCACAGTGCAGTGCCTGCTGTTCACATGCACGTATTTGAGTTAAGGTGCAGAGCTTTGGTGAGAGCTGAATAGGAGCTTCCTCTGAGTACCTGCCCAAGTTCTTGCGTGGGTTCTGCAGCCTGTGTTGGCTTCTGTGCTGCTGCAAAGTTTGTTGTGGCCAACTTACTCATCCTTGGAGTTATTTCTTCATGGATAGAAAAGATCATATGCACTTCATGTTTGTTGAAAACTATTACTCTGCTCCTCTGAACTCCACATTCTGAAGTGGAAGGAGAATCTGGTCTCATCATTGTAAAAAAGATTGGTGTGTAAAAAAGTGTGATGAGCCAGAGTGTTTTATGGCACCAATATGCCCTCTGCCTCCAGAGAGGAGGTTGCTGGCATTTTCCTGCTGTGCTGGTAGGATTGCAGGGAGAAATCCATGGGAGAGATGCCTGCTCTGTGCAGCTGTGACTGAGGGCACTCTGAACAGAAGCGTGAAATAGGAAGCATCAAGAAGATGATGTTCTCAAAGGTGAGGCAAAAGGTACTTTTATCCCCTGTGGTGTATTTGCAGTTTCATCTTAGAGGGTGGTACAAGAAAACCAGTCCAAGCCAGCCAGCAAATTGTGAGGTTCTGACTCCCTGAAGCCTTTAGACCTGTGCTTAGCTCTCTTTGGAGCATGCTGAAGACTGCAATATGTGTTACTGTTCATTGATGAAGCCAACAATGTCTTTTTCTATTTCTTACTCACAGACTTTTTTCCTGGTAACTTATTGCCATGGCACTAAGAAATTACCCTTTTGGAGGTCAGTCATAGAAGTGAGTGGTCTTAGCACAGTGGGCTCTGCAGGAAGGGCATGATAAGAAGTTCTGGTTTACTGCTTCCTTACTAATAAAGGATTTTATTCTGTTTCTGGAATGGCAAAACAGGACATGTATCATCACAGAGATGGACACATTGTAATAAAAAGTGTGAAGCTGAAACAGTTTTTGCAACATTTTTTTAATACTTGTCATTCCCTTTGCTGTACCTCAGCTTAATAAACGGGCTCTTGTTTTAACTACTGTTTCCTCCAATATAAGTCTTATACAAGTAAGGACTCCGAGATTTCACTCAATGAAAGGATTCTGCTTTAATTACTGTTATTATAAATCTGATTTTGTTTCTATTACATCAGGCTCATATGAAGCATCTTTGATCAACAGAGAAGTCAGCAAAACTGCTGTTCAAATTAGTTTCCTTTTAACTAGTGATGAAAGCTTTCAGTTTATTTTTGGCATTAGAAAGCCTGGGAGACAACCAGGTTATATAAGAGCTGAAACCTAGTTAATGATAAAGAAACATAGCTAAGAGCCTTTAATAATAACAAGTCTGAAAAAGATGCTCCAGCTCTAACTCTTGGCCCTACTTAGAGAACATGCAAAACAGTTTATGCCAAAGTAATGGCTTTCTCTAGTGCCCTGCGTTGCCACTTATCTTAATCAACATTTGTGGGAGAGCTGACTTCCAGAAAGACTGTGTAAGATGAATGAATTTCATACAATTAGGGTGTAAAAGAAGAGATGAATTTAGGACTTTCTGTGTCACTGAAAATAACAGTAAATACCTTGTTCAGTGGAACAGGAACACAGTTGAGCCTGTGGCCAACAGGCAGTGTGGAAATCAATGGTTTTCTCAGAATGAAAACCAAAAGGAGAAAACCACTATTTTTCTGGACTGAAAGCACACCTGAGTGAAACACAAATCTAAGCACCTTTACGATTAAGTTTAGTTGCAAAAAGAATAGTGCTGAGTATTATCCATGTAGCAATATTTTATGCCTGCTAATGAAAGCCAACATAATGTGACCAGACCGATTTTCTCTACCTAGGACGTTCCTTATGCCAGTCAGAAGGGTGTGTCAGGCATGGACAGGCTGTGCCAAGGTGTGTGTGAATGCCTCTGTCCCACAAGGGGAGATCTCCAGATGTCTTGACTGGTTTATAATGAGCAGAGATATAAAACCTACTACTTTTCACTGGAAGTGTGCCCAGTCTTCCTTTCCTAATTTTGGTTTCACCTCTTCTCATGAATGTCCTCTGCATATGAACGTAGATGCACAAGACACCATTTGAATGTTTCTGTGGCCTTCTGCCGATAAAATAATTAAATGATAAATGATAATCAGACAATCCACTAAAAACTTGTGGCATATGTAAATAAGAGCAAAACTTATTGCAAGAAGACAGTATTGTTATATAATAATGTGGTTATCCAAAACTGTTTATTCTACTTTATGAGCTGGAGATAATCCCAAAATTATTCAGTCCAGACTTTGATCTGAGGAAGAATAATAAAACTTTGATCATTGTTGAATTGGCAGCTGCTATAAAAAGCCTATGTTATATTTCTCTCTTAGTAACACTAGCTAAATCCAAAGTAACTGATAAAAGATTTTGGTGATTGCAGCTTAAGGATGCTTTCGGACTTGACCTGAAGTAATCTCTGTCCAAAAATGTCTATAAATACTTTTTTCTATTTTCTGTTGCCAGATGTTTTGATATTTGGGATGAATGACAAAAATGTTTTGTGTACTTAGATGTGCAGTGCACATTTGGAGTCTTATGTTTTAAAGAAAAAGGTTCTGGTTAGCTGATTATGTTCATATATGATTCGATTAATTTGCAACAAAATTCCAATACCTTTGTCTTTATTTCTATCTTTTTGAAAACACCATTTAAAATTTTCAATTGCCAGTATCTGTGACTGCATTATAGTGGCCACAGTGATGCCATATTTGTTTTCATGCTTGCAACATAGTAAGTGTTTTCCTACATGTTTATGCAGGAAACAGCACTTACGACACCCTTGCTTTAGAGCTGCAGCTGGACAGGGGAAAAATTTCTAGCTTTATTTTTATAAAACTTATAAGAAAATGTAAAAAACCCAAAAAGCCATCTAGCATTTTTTTTCATCTTACATTGGGATTTTTTGAATATTTGGAATTATAGTTGTCAGCAAAGCTTGCAGACTACTGGACTTTCATTGGACCTTTTGAATTTCTACCTTAATACATTCAATTAGGAAAATGGCTGAAAACTTAAACTCAAATGGCAGTTGATTTTAGGTTCCTTAACATATATTTTATTTTCAGATATAGCATGACCTCAGTGCTTAGGTAGTGCAGGGGTTTTTCAAATCTGTGTGGCAGGGGTCTAGAGAGGTTCATGTAGCGTTTGCTTAATTGTTTCAAGAGTCAAGTGGCATGAAAGGGCTGTATCCTGCTCTTCCTTCTGCCAGGCTGGCCTGGCACTGTGCATTTGGCTTGTTCTGTACAGCTTGTGGTGGTACAAAAGTTCAGCAGGGCAAGAGCCAGCCTTTCCCTTCCTTTGAGTTTTCCTGCTGCCTGGCTCCCTGCTTGACGCAGGTACCCTGCAGATCTAAGGTTTTCTTTAGGAACATTGGTCTTGTGGTTTGGCCAATAAATCCTATTGAATTAAAAATATTCAAAATTTAGGTTTGGGAGACTTTGTGACTTCTTGCAATAGAAATCTTCCCCTCTTTCTCTTGTCCTCTGCTGACAGCATTTGTGGATACTGGGAGTCCTCATTTTTCCTTTCTGCAAGGCACAGGCCAAGCAGACCAGTACTGTAAGATGCATTTTATTCTCTGTCCATTGTTGCCACTCCGTATTTATCAAAAGCAAAAAGACTACATGCCTGAAGGGGGATTAAGAATCCTACCATCTTGCTATTTATGATGCTCAGGAGGTATTTTTAGTAAAGGTTGTTGGTGCTGCTGCTCAAGGGAATGGCTGGGGAGAGGGTAGGTCAGGAGCAGCCAGCCGGAACTAATGGGTCCAGTGGCTGGAAGTGCAGGGAAGGGCTAACCCCAGCAGAGATCCCCGTGGTGGCTGTGTGCATGCGCAGGGACATGCACACAGACAGGTTGGGAGTCTGTGTGTGGAGGACAGCTAAAGAAACTGGAACCACCTGTGCAGCCAATTGAAGGAGGGGAGGAGATTAGTTCATGCTCCCTTCCACACAATTTCTCTTCCTGAAAGATTATCAGAGTTACGTGAAATGGTTTTTCTGTGATACTCAGCTTCCACAGCTGAACCTTTCCTCCAAATTTACAGATCCAGCAAGATCTGTATGTTGCTATTAGATTATGACTCAGTTTTCCAAGGAAGCAAGGTCAAGATTGAGCCTTCTACCCTTATTAAATTTGCTTCCTACCCTTTCCTCTGGAGGTTGAGAAGCTGTGAGTGCAGTGGGTGAAGGAGATTGCATGAGCTGTGGAGAGTGGAAGAGCTCACCCAAGAATGCTGAGGAAAAGAGACATATTTAAAGCAAAAGAGGCAAGAGAGCGTGCATAGAAATCCTTCAAGCTGGTAGAGAAGCAGAACTGACACAGACAGAATGGCCCTGAATCTAAAAAATATTAAAAGAAATGGGAATAGAGAACATTTAGAGTTACAAAAAGGAATTATAAGCGCCCTAGTGTCAAAAAGCTTTTTGGTTTTATTTCTTTATTTTTTGGGCCCCCCAAGTATCCTAGCAGTCAGTCAAGGGGAGTGTGTGCTGGAGCAACTGTCTTTGGAATTGCTGCAAATATTTTTGTGATTTTCTGAAGGGAGTGGAGGGAAGTATTGGAATGTAATAGCCTGAGGAAAAACTCTTTGCTGCCTAAAACCTCTGAACGCTTCACAGACTGATCTAGGAGCTGATGCTCTGCCAGATCCTATTTTAAGCAATTAGGTTTATGAAGTTATGCTTCTCCAGCAGTATCACACAAGCATAGGGCCTGGAAAGGGAGTGGGGAACATGTGTGCAAGCATATGACTTTTGGGGGGAAAAATAAAAAATTAGGTGCCATGTTTCCATGTTTCCTAGCAAAGGGCTAATTTTAAGTGAGACTCAGCAGCTCCAGCCCTGGTGTGTTTCCATCCTGCCGAATTACACGGTCTACTTAAAAGTAGGATCTGCTGCTTTCCCTGAATACATACTTAATTTTTTTTCTACTAATGCTTTCATTGCACTGCAAGTTGGTGTTTCAAACAGAAGTATTAGTAGATTTCCTAGGGCAATGAGGAAACCCCATCAGCTGGGGCCTGTAAAGAAACCAGAAAATATGCCAACTGAAGTCCTGTGTTAACTCACTGGGAATGGGTTAATTATGATGTACTTTAGATTTCTGACCTGTCTAAAGGCACCCAGATGTGCAGGCAAAACTGATCAAAAATGTTTCCATGAAGGTAACAGTAGTTTTTCTGTTTACCAAATACACTTAATGAAATTGGGGAGACAGAAAAAATAACAGGAAGAGAAAATAAATTCCACAGGGATCACTGCTGCTGCCTAAACACCAGTAATATCGTTAACAGTTCAAAATTTAACAGTTTTAGACAGAATCTATCTTCCTTCTGGCTGGAAATTTCAGTTTACGTAGTGTGTTCTCATTTTCTGATTTCCAGCAACAAATGTTGTTTGTCTGAGATTTTTCCAAATTCTAGGATAAAAAAATAATGTTTTGACGCCACTCTGGGAGAGCATTGCTGCATTTATAGTGTGTGTTACTGTGCCTACTGAGAATTTCTTTAAAGTGTGGAGTCCTTAGTAAAAGATTAATTGATGTTTCTTCCCCAGATTGAATTCCAGAAACAATACTCATCATGGACTGAAATAGTTTTTGGACTCTATTAAGTTTAATTTTCTGCCCCACCCTTCTTAATTTCTGTAATGCAGAATAATCCAGTAGGAAATCTTTCATTCATCTTTTCATTCTGTCCAACATTATTCACCACCAGTATTTATGGGTTCTCTAAACATTCTATTCTTAAGAGTTGGTCTTGGGACCACAAATGTTTATTATCAAATTCATTTTCCACTAGGAACTGGAAGTTAAAAACCTTTCTAAAATGGTTATTTTCCTGTTCTGAAAATGTCCAGCAGTACTGTGCTTACACTTGAGCATACTCTGCAGTATCAGAGGGTGAGGCAGGCATAGAAATTTGATCTTTCCTGAGAGTTACAAAAAATAATCAGCATGTCTTTTATTTCTGGTCTGTTTCTTGCCTGAACAACTGTTTAGAAACTGCAGTGTTTATTTTATGGGCAAAGAATATATTGGCAAAAAGTAATTTTTGGTAGTGGAACTCTTGGAAGACAAGCTGTATTCTCTTTGATTGTGTAAATCTGGAATGACTGGAGGCCAGCAGAATAATTCCAGATTTGTGTCAGTCAGAGAGAGGAATTGGTCTGATTTTTGGTGTGATCTGAAGCAGAGGAAGATACTGAGCATAGGACTGGTTGTAAGGACACAGCCTTTTCAAGGCACTTTCACCATCAGCAGTTTGTAACTGCTGTGGTTTAACCACAGCCAGCAGCTCATCCCCACTCATCCACTCACTCTCTGCCTTCCGAGTGGGATGGGGAGAGAGTCGGAAGAGGGAAAGTGAGAAAACTCGTGGGTTGGGATAAAGACTGTTTAATAGGGAAAGCAAAAGCCACACACACAAGCAAAGCAAAACAAGGAATTATTCAGTGCTTCCCCTGGGCAGGCAGGTGTTCAACCATCCCCGGGGAAGCAGGGCTCTATCATGCGCAATGGTGACTTGGGAAGGCATCACGCCACCACTCCAAACATCTGCCTCTTCCTTCTTTCCTTCTTCCTCCTCAGTTTTCTGTACTGCACATGATGCTGCACGGGCTGGACTGTGCCTGTGTTGGGGTCAGCTGTCCTGGCTGTGTCCCTCCCAGCTCCTTGTGCCCCCCCAGACTGCTCACTGGTGGGGTGGGGTGAGGAGCAGAAAAGGCCCTGACTCTGTGTAGGCACTGTTCAGCAATAATGAAAACATCGTTCTGTTATCAACACTGCTTCCAGACCAAATCCAAAACAGAGTCTCCTACTAGATACCATGAAGAAAATGAACTTTACCCCAGCCAAAACCAGCTACACAGGGTTCTGTGCTGTAGGACACACAGTTTTGTTCAGGTGTGTTTAGTCTGAACCCCTGTTTTGGAGACTTCAAAACAAGGGGAGTTTGCACATTCATTATATATGTAAGCAGAACAGAGAGCCCCAAGAATACATAGTTCTTACGAAATTTAGCTGATAATGAAGATAGTTATACTTTGGCATGTTTAAAATAATTTTAATTGTATACAGTGATTCATAAGCTACATTAAGCTGAATAAGCATTCCCCTATTTGAAAGAACAACAGTGGGCATTGTGATCTTTGGGGAATCATTCATCCTGGCAGTTACAGGAGTCTAGGTAAAATCTGTATTTCATATAGAATCTGCTTTATCTGATCTAGGACATGATGTCCTAGAAGGAAGGTGTGAAAATTAAGCTGTTTCTGGAGTGTCATGACTGATGTCAGATGTAGGTTAGTGCAGAGAAAAGATGCTGTATAAAACTTGGAAATTGATCCTACTCTTAATGAATTCCATTTCTGTATAGTAACCAAAATATTGCTGTCCCTTCCTCCCTCTCTCCTTTCCTCTCTCCAGGCTAAACACTGCATTGAACTGAGTAGCTCCAATGAATTCTTTTGGCATCCTGGCATACTGGAAAACTGCTAAAACCATGAGGAACTCCCCAAATTGTATATAGATGCTTTTATTCACTTGACTAAACCACGGGAAACTCCTTTTTTGTAGTGCATAGTTCTCTTTGTAGTCGGCCTTAGCTTCTTTAAAGAAAGCAGAGTATCTGAATGTAGTTGTTATTTAGGTTTAATACTTTAGAATTTCTTGTGTGCCAGTAGGGGCATGGAGGTCTTACCCCTAATGTAGAGCATGGTGGCTTTTTGTCTTGGAGGACATAAACACTGTCAGCAGGATGAAGAGAGCTGAGATGCTGTTCAGTAGCCAGGGGTAGGGATTTATTGCAGGTTTTCATGACCTTTGCATCTTTTCATTACCTTTTACAAAGTAAATACCTTGAGCTACAAAATAGAAGACAGCACGTTGCATTATGTTTTCTGATGCTGAATTAGTGATCCCTCTTTGATTTCTTCTGTATATATATATATTTTTTTTTTTTTTTTTCCCAGCAGAGATTTGGCAATCACTGTTTTTCTATTTCTTTGACGTTTGGCCATCTGGAGCTGAGCAGAACTTTAGTCACACAAGTTAGCTGTGTGAAGTGGAGCAATGTAGCATCTAGGGGACAGATTCAACTCTAAAGTCAGCACAGTGGAATAAGCAAAGTTACATCAGGGTTGCACTGGGTCAATCAGGTGTCTGTTTGCCATGCAGGTGACTGAGAAATGCCACGGTGTTTTCTCAGCACTGAGGGAGCTTGGTGTGAAGATGCCTGGGGTAAATCACTGCATGACAGTCAAATAATTTCCAGTTTTGTTTCAATCCTGGTTAAACCAAATAATAAGTATTTCTCTCTTAGTAATGCTCTGTAGGGCATTTGGGACCTGCAAATGGCCCAGAGCTAGTGCTGATTGAGCCTATACTTTTAGGCTGCGTTTAGGGTACATTTTGTTCCTTAGATATCTCTCCAAGCATTCCTGTAGCTCTCTGCCCCAGCTTTTCCACACAGGATAGCTCCAAAAGCAGAAGTTAGTGAATACGGTGGCATTAGGTGATTGTTTGATTCACTTGGTTTGTGTGATTACTTTAATTGTGTCCTGAGTACAGGGGATGGCATTACATTCAGTGGACAGGTTTCCTTGTGTAACAGTACCTTTTTTTCCTTGAAAATGAGGCTTCACTTCTGACAGAAGTGTGAGAACACACTTCTGGACAAAAGCGTATATTCCACAACATTATTGTTGGTGAGATTGCCTTCTTCCATGACCGTGATGTCCAGCTTTTCTCTGGGTCACATGAACAGCCCAGAAGTGCTTTTTGTACCTCCTGGAATAAGGCAGCAATGGGCCTGTGTCTCCAGTCTGCTGACTCTAAAGAATCTTGTATTCTTCTCCATTTTGAGTTGGGCTGAACTATTTGCGATCACTGCTGTGTTTCAGTTGTATCTCCATGTAAGGCAGAACATTACTTTCACTGTGCTTTACCTCTACTATTAAGTTGTCCTCATGAGTGTTTTGATAGAACCAGAAAGAGGCTGTTGGGGTTTCTTGAACGTAGAGTCTGATTAGGAGGCTGGGAATGGTGCCATTTATGGGAGTGTGAGGTACATTTCTATTGCTGAAGTCCAGGTATGCAGGAATCAAAGCCTTCTGTTGCTGCTGTCTACACATCAAGGGTGTGATTGTAGCTTACCATATGTCATATGACATAACATCTTTAATTGGGATAGTTCAGGGAACAGTACAAGGGAAGTCACAGTGGCTCGACTGCTAGCAAAGAACCTGTGTGTTTTGGTGAATAGACTGAGATGAAACCTCTATCACCATGACCTAATTGCTGTTATTTCCCAGGCTCCTTAGAAGTTTGGGTATGGCTACTGCTGCCATGGTTATGCCTTTGATGTGGTTTTAGACAAGCCCCTGAGATTAATTTCAGCATTCCTCTATCCTTCTTGGTTACATTCTTGCAAATTGCTACCCAGTGTGCTGTCCAGCCTGTCATCGAACATTTTCTTCATGTGTGGCATAGCTGTACAGAATGAAAACCAGCAGGATTATAAATGTATACAGTGTCAGGTGTTACCTCATTTTTGTTAACATGTAGTTTAGCTAACACCTGGTGACTTTCTTTACTCTTGGCTTTTGGTTTCCTGCTGAAAGACAGCTGCTCACAAACAGCTGTGTTAGTCCATTTTACAGAGCTTTGAGGATTAATGACTTTAATGCACAATACAGTAAAGGGACTTTGTTAAATCAATGTCCCCACATTTGGCGACCAGGCTCTTTAATAATTAAAATGATTGCCCATAGTGGTTTTCTGCCTTTCCTGATGTCCAAAAGAGCCATTCTTGACTTGACACAGGTGCTTCTATTATTGTGCAGATGATCTGAGGGCTGAGTTTAACCACTGCCATATGGTGGGGTCAGGAGCTGTGGAAAAACTTCCCTTTTCAACTGCTCTGAGAAATGTTCAGGGACATCACACAGGCTGCTCTGCAAAATCACCTCCCTGCTATTTTCAAGATTTTCAGGTTTGCTATAGGAGAAATGTTAAGAAGTGCAAATTATGGGAGATGAAGAATCCCAGAGGTAGTCCACATACAAAATCAGAAAGAAAACATGCTGACACTTGTGCTCCTGTTAGAGAAATCCATTGTAAAGTATCTGGTCAGCAGGCATTTCCTGAGACTTTTGTGTACCATCACAAATAGTATTGTCAGACTGGGTAATGGTAATGACCTCAATAAGTTGGGGAATGAAAATAACTTGAGACAGCAGTCGTGGAACACATTTTGAGCATGGTCTCTCCCCATTACGGCCATCTGTTGTCACCTGTAAGTTGGCCTTTTCCTTTGAGTGTGAAGTGTCAAGCCCATCCAGTGAACAGAACTGCCTGCTGAGCATGTGGCACAAATGAGGTGGCTGAAGGCCTTGTCTGGCAGCATTTACTCTCATGGTTTAAACTCATACTGGAGCTTGCTGTGTGAAGTGGCTTGCATCACTGGATTTTGGGGATTTTATTTGAGAAGCATTTATTACTTAGTTCTGTCCACTTCCTAAGTGAGCCTGAATTTGTGGTTTACTAAGTAAGTAGGCAATTTAAGATAGTGAGGTCTTTATAGCAAGTCATTGTGAATGTGTTTAACAGGATTCAGAGCACCACAATTAGGAAGTTTTGTCTGTGTAGCCACTGATGCCAGCCAGAGCTGACCCTAGTTCTGTGATGCTTCTCTCCTAAGTACAGGCCAACTCAGCCTTTCCTCAATGCTACAGCTTCTCTCCTGCTCTGGGATTCAACATTCCAGATTCCAATGGTTAGCATGATCTATGAGGGCAGGTGCAGGCCACGATGTAGGAGAGGTTATATAAGAAGACAGTGGTGTATCCAAGGGGGTTAGAAACCACAGGTGATAGCATAATCTAGTAATGCTATGTTGTTCCTTCTCTGTCATTTAGACCAGCATACTAAGCATGTCTCCCATTACCTAATCCAGAGTGGTGTTGTCTTATTTATGTAAGAAGAATGTTAATGATATTTTGAATAGGCTTAAGTAGGATTGAAGTGTCATACAGATGTGGGCTGATCCTTTGCATGGGGTTTTAGTCAGTTTTTTATGCAAACACATAGGGAGCCTTTTTGCTCAAATGTAGATAGGTATAATAACCTACACTTTTGAATTAGAAGTACAAATTCTTCTAAGTCCACTTATTAGCCTAGGGAATGTCACGGTGTCTCTAACACACTGTCCTGAAAAGATACGACAGATATTTAACCACAACATTTCATGATATAAGTCTATTTCTAGCAAAGTGCCATGTGGTTATAGGGAAGAAGAGATTTTATTTTTTCTTTGAACAGTGTAAGTTAAAAGACAAAATTGAGTTTTCCACATTTACTGCTTTAAATGGAGACATAATTAGGAAAATCTCTGTGAAAGTATTTTTGCTCTTATCCACCCAGTCATAAATTGATATACCAGATGATCAACTTGGAGGAAAAGAGCCTACTAAGGATAACTTACAACCAGACACTTGTATGGAGGCTACGTTAGGGAGCAAAATAGAGCAGGTTTAAAGCTGTGTTTGGATGACCTTCAAATCCCATCTGCAGCTTCAAGTTTCAAATGTCAGCTGCAAGTAGATCATTGCACCAGAAACACTTAGGCAATAAAAGATCAAGGATGTCCTCTCTTTGCATTTGTTTCAGAAGAGAGAGAACTGTGTTGCCTCATTAGAAGCTGCTGTCTGTGGGTAGACTGATGTCTCTGGGAAGAATTGGGAAATCTTGCACTCTGGGTCAGTGCATTAATCAAGGGTGGAAAAGGGAGTATCTCCACTAGATAAGACAAAAATATTAAAATCCACTATGTTAATATAACTGCTTCAGTCTGGTGTTTGGGTTTCATGCCATGAGGTGTGAATATCCACAGCTCAGAGCTATGAAGTTTTAGAGAGTGGCAGAAGAAAGCCAAAACTCCACTGGGGTAAAGCTAAGTATAGTCAGACAGCTTTATGGCTTCTTGCCTCCTTGAACTAGAGCAGCAAATCCAAAAGACAGGCTGAAGAGAGAAATCTGCCTCCAATTCCCGTTTCAGTTGTGCACTTTCCTCTTGTGCTTTCATTGCTTACATGAAAGAAATGGGGATAAAGGGGAAGTATAATAAGGCACTGTTACTTTAGAAGCAAAACCTTAGGTCAGAGGTTTCTGCTGGCCAGAATGATCTTTGACTCGAGTGAAAACAAACTGAGCCTTAGCTGCCTCCAAGAGGCATTTGGCAGAACTGAACGGTTGCTCAGAGAAGAATAAGCTGCTCTGAAGTGCTGTAAATCTTCAGGAGCTTTTAATTGTTACTACTGATGTCATTCAAGCCTGATTCCCACTGGAACTTCCTCTGCGTTAATTATGGTCCTGAGGATGATAACTTGGCAAACGCAGCTGCAGCATTGCTGTTGCATCAGTTAATTAATCATCCAGGCTGGATTGGAAAGATGTGTTCCTTTACTCTCATTATAAACAGCTGTAGAGAAATGGAAAGGTTTTGAGGACTGAAAAGTCCCTTCCAGCTGTTTCACAGTGTGGGGGCTGCTGGATCCTCAGACTAATGTGCAGGTCTTGTATGTCCATGTTTTCAAAGGCATCGTGGTGCTTGTTCCCAAAAAAGAAACATGAAACACATCAAACCCTGCAAAAGCAGGTCATCTTTGTCTCATCAGTACAGCTGTAAGAAAAGGCCTTATGAGTTAAATTAATAAAGCTTTAATAACATTTTTTAATAACTTTCACAGGTGGAGCAGACAGATTCTGTTAGGAATAAATTGAAGATACCCAGAGTGGCTTTCTTAGGCAAATGTAGAGGGATTATTTCTGGGCTGGTTTGGGGAATAGCTTGCACACTCTGGTGATGCTGATTTCACTGTAGGTTATTAGCCTTTCCTTAGTGCCTCTTGCTGACCTGCTGCTTGAAGCCATGCAGACATCTGAAATACAGCTCACAGGATTCCCTAGCAAAGCCTCAGCTATAAGAACGAGGCCTTTGGAGTGACCTCTGTCAGTTCACCCTTGCAGTGATCTGACTGTCAGAACTCTACCCCAGCCAAAACCAGCACACTGTCTCTTTATCTGGTCCTGTTAATCATAGGGAATATTTATGGACTTTGCTGTCTGAAGTGCAGGCTGCAGCATCTGAACATTATTTCAGCTACACTTTGAAAGCCAGTGAGGTGTATTTTCGTTGCTGAACTGGGTCACTCTTTTTCTTAGTTTCTTTGTAATTTGCTTCTGAACATGCTTGGGAGCAGAAAAGACACCTTTCTAACACCATTATTTGGTTGTTTAGGCAGATAAAAGCCTCAAGCTGTTATGTGTAATGTGCTTCACAGATCCTCATGGTGACGTTTTAAGGCAAAAATAACTTCTAGAAATGTCAATAGAGGTGAGAAATTATTATTTTTGAGCTTGTAAATTAAACTAACTGCACTAAAGACATGTTCTTTGTATGTGGTGACAGGAAACAGTGATAAATATGCTGACATATTCGTAGGGATAAAGATACCCTACAATCTTGTAATTATGTTCTTCCTCATTTGTTAATTATCTGATTTCCATGGAATTCTTGTGGGAAGGGGAGAGCTGTGTTTTATTAGTAGGGCATTGCAGAATTTGGTTTATGTCCAGTGATTTTTCATGACAGGCTTGTGGCTAAAATAGCTGCCTGCATTGTCTGTACTTGGGAGCACACCTGAGTCTGGAATGACCTTCCTGGTCTGACTTGGCAAAAGCTCTTGCAGTGCCCTGTGCTTGGAATATTCCCCAAGATGTACTTAACCATGCTACAGATGACCTGCATTTGTAGTGAAAAATTAAAATAGAAAGTGACCTGGCCTCCTGCCTTGTAGGCTGCTGTGGTATCTGCTGGAAGGGCCCTGGTGTCTGTTGTTGCAAACCCAGTAATATTTGTAGATCTTATTAAGTTCAGACTTCCAAAAAGATATTGGAGACAACTGGTGCTGCATTTCCTGAGCCTCTCGTAATCCAGAGCTATCTTCCTTTGCAGCTGTATTGCTTTAGATATGTCTTTCCTTCTAAACAGTAATTTCACTTTATTAATATGAACATGATCAAGGTCAAGAGATTAAAAATAAAAAAAAACCCCAAATTTCCAAACCATTGTCCCTTCTTTGACAATAATCTGATCCATGAAGGCAGTGATTTTCTCAGTACTGCCTTTTTGGGCTTGTTTGGTTGCATCCAGTTTAGGCCACATACAGTGAAATTGTACTTTATGCCTGAAGGAAACCTGACTCATAATGTCATGGGGATTTTGATGGTGAGAG
Source organism: Corvus cornix cornix (assembly GCF_000738735.6). Taxonomy (NCBI): domain Eukaryota; kingdom Metazoa; phylum Chordata; class Aves; order Passeriformes; family Corvidae; genus Corvus; species Corvus cornix. The sequence goes on from NC_046336.1 coordinate 7,793,024, forward strand.
AGCACTTGCCCAGCAGGTGAAGACACTGAAGATTCACACAGTGTGAAAATGCTGCCCAGATACTTCCTTTGCAGCCAGACCACCTCAAGAGCCTGTGTCTGGCTGTGCTCTATGGCAGTGCTTTGTCTGAGCAGAGCAGGGGACCGCTGGCCATGGCCAAAAATGTGCTGACAATCTGCCTTGATTCCTACAATTGTTTTTTTATCCCACCTGCTGTAGTGTGGTAGTGAGAATTAAAGATAAAATGCTTTTCCCTTTGCTCCTTGTTTTAATCTTTTACTGTAGACTGCTTTATGGTGTGTTCTCATTCTCTGCATTAAAGTTTGAAAATGTCAGTTGCTGAAGGGAGGAACAATTTTAGTCATGAAAGTAATAATTGCAGGCTTTGTTAAAGATCTGGATTTTGATTATCAGAAATACACTTACCATGAAAAGTTTGCCATGTGAATTTAAGAACTCATTACAGAAAATTGGGGAAGAATAATACCTTTTTGGTAATGTCACAGGATTTCATTTTTGAGGAAGAAAAAAACATGATAAAAAGTTTCATTTATCCTAAAAGATATATTACAAGGCATATAAATTGTTTATAGGTAGTTTTTAATGTTAATTGGAGAGAAAGCTTTGATGATTTAGTGTGGAGGAGATGCTTATCTTTTGTGCAACTACTGATAGATAAGGTGAATCTTGCTCTAAAAAAAGCCTTTATATTATTAGATTTGCATTGGGAAGCCCAGCAAGGCTGGGGTGAAGGATGGGCATTGTACCAAGCAACATTTACCCACTGTGAAAGATCAGTGCCTGCAGCCTTGCTAACCTAAATAGCAGAAACAGAGAAACAGTTTGTAGCCTTTATTTCTATACTTATATTAATAAAGCAAGCTATATAAAGCCTTTTTACTAATTTGGACTCCAAGAGGTTGTTGTAAAAGATGTGTACTGGCAGGCAAATTGCCAAGAGTTCATCAGAGAAGCACAAATAAACACAGTCCATCAAATGGATTAACCATGACATATATTATAGGTACATGTAAGATGTTGAAAAGTGAGTGACAGGCTCTGAATCGAGTTAATAAAATTCACTTTTCATGGCAGAGTAGTTGGCTCTTTGTTGCAGATAAATGGAGCTGTGCATACTTCAGGGAGTGCTTTTAATCAGAGGTATGTGCTGGTGGTGTGCTGCACCAGAAGGGTTGTGAGATACACCTTAATATGTCTGTCACGTTTTTAATTTTGGCTATTACAGCCTGGTACATAGAGAATCCATGTAAAACCAGCATTTAAATACATTTCTTTGGTTTATTCAGATCACAGTGTTGAAATAAAACTGCACTTTGCCTGATTTTAGCGCTAATGTTCCTGCTGATCTTTAGCAAAAGAGTCAGAATCACTTAGAACATCAGTATCTATCAGTCTATTGATCTATCTATATTTACCTCAAAAACTGAAAGTAGAAACTGATGTATGGAGGCCATTTGCCATCCTCAGATGGTGGCTGTGAATTTAGGTCAATTCTGAGTGTAAGTACTAAGGCTGTCAGATCTTAAATATGACTTAGCCGCTGGCAGAACGCGTCGAGGCAGGTACGTCTGAACAGAGAGCCCCACAAACAAGCCCCCCTCGTCCTCAGGCACAACTGCTGGTGGACCTGGGGCAAAAGTCACACTGGCATTCATAGAACCATGGTATGTGAGGCTGGGAATTACCTATAAGATCATCAACCCAGCACTGCCACACCAATCACTAAGCTGTGTCCTCAAGTGCCGCTTCCAATGGGATTTTAAATCCCTCCAGGGATGGTGACTCCACCACTGCCCTGGGCAGCCTGTTCAAGTGGTTGACAACCCTTTCAGCGAAGAAATTGTGCCTAATATCCCGTGTAAACCTCCACCGCTGCAACTTGAGGCCATTCCCTGTCGTCCTGTGAATTGCTACTGGGTAGAAGAGCCCGACCCCCATCTGGCTACACCCTCCTGTCAGGGACTTGTAGAGAGCGATCAGGTCCCTCCTGAGCCTCGTTGTCTCCGTGCTCAGCACCTCCAGCTCCCTCACCGCTCCTCCTCAGACTGCAGCCCCTTTCCCAGCCCGTTCCCGTCTCTCCAGCCCTCCGGGTCCCTCTCGCAGGGCCCGGCCCGGGGCGGTGCCCGCTGCTGGCGGGGGCGGGCGCTGCGCTGGAGCGGTCCCCGTGTCCCCCCGGGAGCGCTCGGCCGTCCCGGACTGGGATGCTCCCACAGAGAGCTGACCGGAGCCGTGCCCTGCCTGGGAAAGGGAAAGGGAAAGGCAAAGGGAAAGGGAAAGGGAAAGGAAAAGGGAAAGGAAAAGGGAAAGGGAAAGGAAAAGGGAAAGGAAAAGGGGAGGTTCAGCGCTCCCCGGCGCTCCAGGCAGTGCCCCGGCCCCGGAGCCTCCCGCTCCGTTCCCCTTCAGCCATCACCGCTCATGTTCTCTGCGCCCAGAACTGCAGCCAGAAGGGTCGCAGCTTTTCGTTGCCGTTCATCTCGCGCACCCCTCTTTTGTGGAACCTCTTGTTCTTCTCTTGTAATCGATTCCTTTTTCACCTGCAATTTTCCCATCGTCTCCAAATTCACTCATAGTTTCCTTTGTGGCCTCATACAAAATGTTATTGCTAAACTGCATGTACTGAATTTTCCTCACCTAAAATTAATTTTCCAAAAGAATACAGGGCTAGAGTCTATTTTTTATAAACTTTTTTCAAAAAGATTCTGCATTTAGATCCGAAACCAGGGTTTAGAATTGCTTGGATCTCTGTTTTCTGTTAAGAATAACCACAGTTAGGATGTTTCTTCTTTCATATTCTTATGATACATCTCATACTGAATAGATTATTAATGGGGGAGATTCAAGGTAGTTAGGGATTTTGATGTGCTAGTCCTTTCATTGTTCTAAGATCACTGAGTTCTTCTAGTTTGGGTGCATGCATTGAATGTAATGTGCCCTGGTTGGTGGGAGTTTCCCATTTTGTAGCTGTGTCCTGCTCAGAGCTTTTCCTGTGTTGCCTGTGTGTTCAGCAGTGGATATCAGTGACAACTGACGTGAAGGATTCATGTGGATATGGGACTGCACACACTGACCTCTCAGAGTGTTGTACCAAACTTTCTGAGCCCTCTTTGCTGGTTCTCTCTGATTACTCTGAACAGCCATTCAGGGTGAGTGTTTACCAGGGTAAGGTGTGGAGCCTGCCCACATCACTGCAGAAAGCTTTTGCATTGAATCTCAGCCTCCTCTGTGTCAATCTGCAACGTTTTTGGATCTCTGGACATCTGTAGGTACTGGTTCACCAGGTTTGAACTTGTGTCACTAAATAGTTGCAGTCCTATGGTTGTATTTTCACTCAGTTTAATCACCCTGCTTTCATGCTGTTCTTGTGTGTAATCACTGCACCCCTTGGTAACAAAATAATGTCTTTTGTGGCTTGTTTGTAGATACTGATTTGATTGGCAGTAGCCATCCCCAAACTCCTGCTAATTTTCCGTTCCTAGCTATAAAATGGTTTTGAGTGATAGAAAGGTGAGGTGATGGCCACTGTCAGACATTCTTGTGTCCAGAGGAACTTGCTGCCTGTGATTCAGTTTCTGAAGTCTTTTGGAGCTGTATCTACAAGTGGCCTAGCCCTGGAGCAGGTAAGCTTTGGTCTTTTTTGACTCCAGACATCACAGGATTTTAATTGCTCTGTGTGAGCTCCTTTGAGCACCTCTGTTCTTCCAGCTGATGTCTCTGGAATTACAGGCTTCACCTGTAAAAGAAACAGGCAAGTCAGTTCTAGCAATAGGCTGATTTTATTTCACAGTGTAGTAGATATAAGCAAGAACTTTAGGCTCTACAGATCTCTGCACAGTTTTTCACAAATTCAGTTTAGTCTTGGAGTGGGGAATCCACATCCCAGCTATTTCTTCAGCACTGTGCTTTTCTTTGACTCTCCCAACTCATTTAATCCCTTTTCCTTTCCCTTGGTGAAGAGGGTCAGTGTCCCAGCATAGGGGTCATTTTCTACAGCATCTGTGTTTCTTCCCAGTTAACACTGAGGTGTCAAGGGTGAGTGTCTGCCTGCCTGGGCTGGGCTGGTGCCCTCACCGTTCCCCTCTGTTATGAAATTGCTCACGATTCCAGCGGAGAGAGTAAGGAAGCTGCAATGGAAATTAAACACTGATACTTTGCTGGACTTCCCTATCCTTTACCCATTGAGTTAGGCTTTCCTTTGCTGAAATTGTTCTGAGATACCAGATAGTGACATACTGAAGCAATAGGATGGGGAGGGTATCAAAGTACTCGTGTCTCTGTTGCTACAGTGGTATTTTTTTTCCTTGTTATATTTCCTTTTTCCTGTTACTATTCTTTGGTGTAATAAAAGCAGAAGAGAAAAAAAGTCAGAGTTTCAATAAATAATTTATAACAGTTACAGGAGTTCTAAGTGCATCCTGTTTCTATGCTTGTGGCAGAGAATAGTGTGAGAGGGCTGGTTAAAATCACTTATATTGCTTTTCCTGTTGTCAGTGTGAGTTGGTGGCCTGCTGAGATCCTTCTTCCTGTGCCCTCAGTTCTGTGTTAACAGGAGAGAAACAAGCAGTATTTTTTTGGATCTCTTGGTTTGGTTAAACACTCTGGCATGGATGGTATCCCTTTGCTCTGTCGTGCAGCCATTTAACAGTAAATTGTTCTTTCATTCCTCTCAGCAGTGCAGTCTGGAAACCTCCAACTGATTTGTTCTATTTTCCTGCCAGTGCACAATTTCAGTGGCAGTAAGGGAGCAGGTCCCTTTTTGTTTTGGGTAGAGGAATTTAAACTGCAAGACAGTTTCACAGCAATATGTTACATAATACTGCGCAAAGTGAAAAGTAATGTGGAGGTGGAAAAGATACCCTTACTACTCAGTGCAAAGCTGGGTTGCCTTTCTGACAAAGATAGTTACCTCCTACCTCTTCATTTCCATGAGAGGCTCTCTCAGAATACCAACAATAAGAAAAAAATAATTGGAAAATTGTCTCTAATCTTTAGCAGAATCTGGCAATACAAGCAAAAGATTGAAGCTACGTTATTCTGTCATCTCAGCTGCTTGATGTTTGGAAAGAGTAAGGAAATAAACAAGTGAGAAAATACCCAATACCCCCTCCTCAAAGCTGCAGAATTCTGCATTTTTCCTAAGACCAGCCACATTCTCATCTCATGCTGCACTGGAGAAAATTTGACATAGCCTTGTGAAACTAATGAATTTTTCCAGTATGTCTAAAATATCAGTGTTAGAGTTTATGGAACATCAGTCCATCTATCTGCAGTTACTACTGAGTTACTGTTATTACTGAAGGGTAAAAGAGATGAAACTCTGCTGAAGATGTTTCCTGCCCAAGAAGTTTCAGGACTGCTTAATTTTCTCTGTTACACACTTTCTTAAGCAGCCTTTCATACAGATTTGGTTTGAAGTCATCTCAGGTTATATGAGGGTATAACAACAAGAACAGAGTCTGGCTAAACCTCCTAACTGATGCTGATCTGACTTAGACAATGTATAATCATAGATTAAAAATACTCTCAGCTTGGTTACATCCTAAGAATACTCTTCAAAGTTCTTAGCAGCTGTTACTAGAATTAGTTTACTATTGCCTAGGCGGTGCAGTAGATAGACTAAGCTGAAAATATAAAAACTAGGATTCTTTTTTTCTCTTAAATATTCATCATGACTTGAATACTCTGTGTTCAGATTAATATCTTTCAAGTCCTTTCTTCTTAGGCTGCTTAGAAGGACCAAAGTTCCAGGTGAAAGGGAATAGGGAATATGACATACAAAAAGTGCTGTTCATTTCTATTGGTTGGTGGTACATATTTTCCTGGAATATTTTGCAGTTCCAATTCCTGTGACTCAAACCAGAGAGTTCAGAAAAGGCAGGCTAACATGATCTATGCTGGAAACCCATGATGCAAGCTTAAACCCCCTGGGATTATTGTCTTAGGCACCATTCTTCATCCTCTTTCTGTGTCATATCAGTTGCTAAAATTATAAATGGTATAGGTGAGATAGATAAGTAGCACCTATTTTTTTCCTCTTAAAATTATCAGGGCGCTCAGTTAAATACAAATAATGGGAAACCTGTAGAAGGGAAAATAAGAGTGCTCGGTTAGACTTTTAAACTCCTTGCAACATGCTTTTGATGAAATCACTAAATTAATGAAGTGAATGAAGAAATTGAGTTTGTGACACTAATCCATCCAAATTCCTAGTTCTAGTGAAATTAGAAAATTATTGGTTCTGATGTCCTGTATATAAGGTGAGAGGGTTATGCTTACTCACTATCCTGAGACCATTGTAAGACTGAGGAAAGTAAGGGAAGGTGCTCTACCTAGATATGGTATTGCACCACATATATGTAGGTTTTTTAAAATTAAAGCAGTATGTCCTAGCAAACAGATTTTTGATGCCTGCACCATTACCAGCCTTGGGTATGGCACCTCAGCTTCTAGGACTGTCCAAACCTGAGGTGCATTTCTTTCTGAAATAAACACCAGTCCATAATCTCCCCTTGGGTAGTCTTCAAATCAGCTTTCTTTGTGGAACCCTGAAAACTATGTAACTGTCTGTGTCATCAGGAATGCTGTCCTAGGAGTTTGCTTTTCTGCAGAAACACTTGTGGTGTCCTGTTAAAAATTAAAAGCATTATCATTAGAGAATATTAACATCAGTGCAGTGGTTTTTGGTCTGAAGAATTCTGTACATCTCTTGCTGTTCTTCCTAAAGTTGGAGGCTTTCCTTTTCATTGTAAGAACTTACTGTAAAATCCAGAAAGGCTAAACATTATGTATTTATATAATATTTACATTTATAAAACAGCATTTTTCTTCTTTTATTGTTCCCCTAACACCAAATTAGTGTACATGGTTTGGAAATGTCATTTACACAATTTTTGCCTTATAACACATCTTTTAAGATATCATTCTTTTCACAGGCATGCATTCCAAACACAAATCCAATTCACTGCTAGGCATCCTATAATCCTCTCATTCACCAGCCCTCTAAATTCACTAAAATAAACTGCATTTTATGGAAGTCTCTGTGAAAAAAAAAAATCCCTGTAGTATACAGTAAGAGCAGATGATGGCCATCATGTTAATCACCTCTAGAACACATTGCTCAGTCTGTGGTTTTGGGGTATTCCAAAGGAACAGCAGCATTGATTTTGTTACCATCTTCCAAGTACATTCACCCTTTGCCTGTGGAAAAGATAGTTCTGTTTGCAGAGCACAGACATTTTGTGGACATGCCTGCACATGTGGGTGGACATGAATGTGGCATCCCTGGCATGAGGCCCCGAGTGGCTAAATGTGCTGTGACTGCAGCTGCCACTGCCTTGTGTGCAGGGGCTGGCAGAGTGTTGGTCTAGCAAGTGCCCAGGAATGGGATGCACAGGGCACTTGCTGGAGGTCTGAAGTGTCTTGGCAGTGTGAATTCTTCAGTCCCCTCGTGTCTCTCATTTCTGTTTAGGTGTTCTGGGCTACATGAGACCTTTAACTTGTATTGCCTGCATTCTTTTAGTAGGGTTTAAAATTTTTCCATGTAGGGTTTCTAAGCTTGCAAACATCATGAAGAATAACTGTGAGCAGAGAAGAGGAAAATGCAAAGTGTGTTTCATTTACTTATATGTTCTTCTAGAGGTTAAATCTTCATGGAATTCTCTTGTGTGAAACAATTTTGGAAACTTCCTTTAGCTGTTGATCTGTACATATGATAATGTCTGTGTCAAATAATTGATGTTGACAATACTAGAAGTGAAATGAACAGGCAACAATGTGAACAATGTTGGCTTGCCTTTGATTTTGAAAGTAATTTTAATTACACAAATTAATTTAATTAATACTATTATTCTTTTATTACTACTATTTATTACTATTTATCTAAGGGGCCTCAAATTACAGGCATGTAGAGCGAGAATACATTTTCTGTAACCTCTTATTGACCTTTGTCTGATAGAAGGGAGAAGAGTGTTCTTTTCTGGAGTATTTCTGATGCATAACTATTTATATATTCTTTTCAATTCTCTTCCCTAAATACTGTCCAGTGTTCTGATTGATTTTTTTTAAATTTACTTTTATATATAAACCATAAGTACAGCTTGCCATACTGCTCTAGCCCAGGGAGAGCTGCCTGTAGTAGCAGTAGCATCTTTGCCAAGAGATGACTTCCCTGCTAGCAAAATATTTGTAAGATTTGGGACACTTTACAAATAATTAGTGAAGTTTGTAATGCTCTCTGGGATTCAGTGGAGTGAAAGAGTATAAACATTACATCTGCCATTTGCATCTGCTTCTTCTCATTGCAGTCTGTTTCTAAGTTTGCAGCTTCTAAGTAGAAGCTTCATGAGACCTGGTACCATGGTAGACACACCTCACTACAAGTAGCTGCAGTTGTTCTCTAAAATATACAGTACATTAGGTGATCAATAATATCTGATGTGTTCCTATTTTTAAAAATATTGAGATTCTGTTTTCCTAAACCATTGTGTTATATTTCATATTCAAATGAGAGTAAGAAGCTTACCTTCTTTATTTTTGCAGCTGCATGCAAATGAATAGCATTTCCTTTAGTAGTTGTAAAAGGGATTTGGCAAAAGGCAGACTGTACAGAAGCTGCATGGTTAGGTGGTAGATGAGACTGACATTAGGAAGATATTTTATCTTTTGAAAGTGTTTTTTTTTGTTTTAGATCTTGCATCACTTCTGCCCTCTTTATTTTATGCTTCTGAGTAATCATCAAAGTCATACCTGAAAGAGGCCCAGACTTTTCTAGATTCTTTGCAGCAAGGACTCCATAGCCCTACAAATTAAAAAAACAACAACAACTTGCTTATTTAAAAGAGAGTAATCTTCATGCAGTATTTTTTTAAATGGAAGATTTACTGCAGAAAATCTTCTTTTCCATTTTGAAAGTTCAAAAGCCTGAGAGTTACAGGAATGATGTGTTTAATAATTTAATCTTTTTGTTTTGAAACCTATAAAGTGTTACTGCCATTTAAAAATCAAACAGAAAGAGTAGACATCTGTGTTTTGCTACACAATTAAGTTTTTAAAAATGGTAGAAGAAGCCAAGGTAAAACTTTACAATTTTTATAGGAGAAAGAGGTGGTAAATAGGCAAGTTGATGGGGTCAGCTAAGAAACAGAAAACCAGAAGGATTTAGGAGAATTCCCCTGCTCTCAGCTGTCAGGTAAAATTGGGCAGATAGTCCTTATGAGGCTTTGTGTGTGTAGTGCCTAATGTTATTTTATCATGTCTGGAAAACTCACCTGATGAGCGAAGATTTACAAGTCTAATGCCAGATTTATAAGACTTTACTTTCTGCTGTTATAATTCCCTTGCTGTTGCCCTGCAGAGTTCCCAGGATGCCTGTAACAGGGAGGAGGATTAGATGGTTGTTAGCATCACTTTTCTTCCATTCACAACTAACTTACCATCGTTGATGGCTCTGACTTCTCTCTCATTTTAAAAATTGTGTCTTTTAATTAGAAGAAATGCAACTTGCTTTAATCCACTGCTACTGAAGCACGTAGCTGCCATCAAGTACGTGACTCTGATATGTGTATAATAGTACAGCATGGGGCTGGGACAATATGGATAAGCCTGTGTCTATTTTCTCCAGAGATTTTAGGGTATTTCTCAGGATTTAGATTATACTACTGAAAGCTGGTTTAAACAAATTTGGGTACTCTGGTAATTGGATCCTTCAGTGACAGTGCTATATGAAGTTGTAAGGGAGTAGAGTGGCATTTTACAAATGAAAAAGATGGAGTACTGAAGTGTTTAAGTAAATACTCTCAAATTATTTTTCTGTCCAAATGTGAGGCTTTTATCTTGAGTGTTGATTTAACAGGAATGGAATGGTGAGGGTGAGTCCTTTCTGTTCCTTAAAAAAGACTTTGAAAAATATTTGGCTAATTTTTTTAGGGTACCTAGTAAATTTGAGTACTGTATTTTTTGGGTGCAAATTTCAGATAGTTAGAATTTGGTTTTTGAGAGATTACACAGAGACCGTCTTTAATCAGATAAAGCAAGAGATTCAGTTATTTGCCTGGTAATTCTGTTTTCCATTTCTGTTGCTGTCCCTGTCTTGTTCCTTTACCACACTGCCTTGTCTGTTTTGAGCAGTATCATGAAGAGCCTCAGAAATGTGAATATGGTGTTTGACTCGGTGAGCTTTCTAGGCACACTTCTCATCCAGTCCTGTAAAAAGGTTGATTTACAGAAAAAGCAGTTTAAACCAAATACTTTAAAGAGGTATGGACTATGTATCTGTTCTGGTCAGTCTTTGACACTGTGCCATAATTATGCCTCTCCTGATGGGAGTGATCTTTCAAAGTCCTTGCCAGGAGTTCGAGAGACAAAGGGGACTCTCAGCCTTCGCTGCTTCCAGATAGTTGTTTATGAGGTCTTATCAGAGAAACAGAGTCACTAGTGTGACCCAGACATAGCACAAAGCAGAAGAATGCAGGACAAAGCAGAATTATCAAGATTACATCGCCTTTTTAAAGGTAAATCAACCAATGGTTGCTAAAAACGTACATTATTTTTACTTTTCTACCAATTATTTAGTAACACAGCCAGGAACTGCGGAATTCTTTGTCCAATCATCCCAAACTACTTTTATGGCAGAATATGGAGTAGTAGCAGAAGATGAAGAAGAAGGTTTGGAGAAAACAACAATCCTCCATTTTTATGTTTTTGCTTTTATCTATTTACTACATTAACAAACCCAAAACCTCTAAAATTTTCAACCTGTGACAATCTTACAAAGTAGTCTATCACCTAATTTACACCAGTGTAGTTTCTAATTCTTCTCTAAGAGTAGGCACTTTTTTCCAAGGACAGAGGTCAAAACCAGTGTTGTTCAGGGGGGTGAAATCCTTCAAAACAGGCAGAGAAATATTCTCTGCACTCTGGGTTCCCACAAGCCTTTTTTATCTGAATAAATAATTCCTATTCAACTGAAACGGTCTCTCAGAAATATCCTAAAATGAATCTGTACCCTTGAGGAGGGTTCCTTATCAGCTTTACCTGAACACTTGCTGCCTGCTGATAAGGTGAAAGGAGGAGCACTGTCACATGTCTTTTCCTTAATGTAGATGTACCCCACCACCTCCCTTTTTTCCAGTGAAGGTGATAAGTATGTGCTTAGAAGAGCTTTTAGAGTTTGAGACTTCTAGCAAATTACGATGGAACAGAGTAGAAGAAAATAAAACTGTTTTCTCTTGAGGCCCCATGGTGACAAATAGCATTTTACTTTCCCCAGGCTTGCTTCTTTGCTTCCTTGTTTAGTCTTTTCAAGAGGAGAAAGTTATGGTAAAGTAGTGGTGTACCAAAGCCAGTCAGTCTGGAAGCAGCACTTGTAACAAGTGTTTGCTTGCCCATTGACAATGTAGAAACACACACTTATGTACAGGAATAAACAGATGTGGTAGGGAAAGGAAGACATAAAATTCACTCCATTACGCAGAATATATTACTTTTAGCTTTTTGTTTCCAGCTCTCATCAGGGAAGTTCTGTGAGGAAGGAATATGACAGATTCTTGGCCTATCAATTATATTGGCATTGGATATTTGTCAATTATACATTGCAGTGCAGCAGTGAGCTCCTTGGGAAGGTGCTGGTTGATACCATGTGAAATCAAGATTCTGACTGCATTGAAGTTCCTGAAACAATTTCAGAGATCCGAGATCAATTTATAATGCCTTAATTGTTTTTTGTCTTCATAATCCACATCTACCTGCTTGCTATATCTTTAGATGTATCAGTGAGTAAGTTACTTAATAGAGATAATAGGCTGGTTACTTAATTATGGTACTTTCCTCTTCTTGTCTCAGTGGTGCAAGAAGTTATATCCCATGTAATAAACAGCTTCTAGTCTTAAGTGTTACAGTTTGCTTATACAGTTACTGCATTCACCAGTTCGTTTCCTGTTGTTTTTTTACAATTTTACTGGTAGAAGCCGTCCCACACAAGGCTGCCTTCCTTGAGCCTGTCTTCATTAGGCTGTGGACTTGGAAGTAGAACACTCAGAAAACTGACAGGTCACCTCTGTTTTTACACCTCTTCAACTCTGCTTTTTCTCCCTGGTCTGTCTTCAGGTTTTTTTGTCTTGAAGAGGATAGGAGTACAGACATGTTTCTGAAAGTCAGTATTGGACCTCTTTCCATTCTATTACAAAACGTAGATGGACAGTAAAACAAAGCGAAAAAGTTGTTCACAGTTAAAAGTAATTCTTTTAATCACAGGATGAAGTTCACAGGCTTCAGATAATCTGCTGTGCTCTCAGAGTCTAGATTTGCCTCTGGCAATACTGTGTTGGCAAGTCCTATCCAACAGTCTGAATGTGGAACCCCTCCTGCTCACCAAAGTGGGAGTTCTGTGTGTCAGGACTTTGTGCCAGCCTACTTCATAGTCCTCTAAAGGTTGTAAAGTTCTTTGAATTGTTTGGGACAAATGGTGTTATATGCATAATGCAGAGGACAGTGTGGATGGCTGGCATGTATTCTGTAAGGCAGCATAAAGTCTGGTCTGTTCCTCTTCCATCTCCTGCATGAGTGTTACATAAGAGCTTTCAGGAAACCTACAATTAAAGAAGACAAAGCACTTTAAGTATTTATAGGTTTTTGTCAGTCTTAGTGTTAGACCTAAGGCAACTAGAAACAACCATTATTTTCCAGTGCACATTCATTTTAACATTTTTTCATGGTGTGCCCAAGATTCTTCAAGAATTCTGACACAGGTGGGATTTGAGCTCAGACATCTTGGATGTCACTGCAGGCATTTCATTACCGCCTCCTCCTTGCTCTTTCCTGCTTCACTCCTGCTGCCTTTCTGCTTGTAGCTGTGTGCTGGTAATGTTGGCACTTCCACAACAACACGTAGTGAGCAATGCTAAAGACACAGAGAGAGAATCGTGGTAACCCCCTCCCCTCACACACCCTCCTCGTGCATGCATATTGCAAACCCATAGTAGCTGAATAGGTGGCAACACAGGGACAAACTCGCCTCGGTTTGTGCTGTTTCAGGTTTCACTGACAGTACAGCTCAGTCTCTGGAGTCCCAAAGGTTTATGCTCATCTGAATTTCAAAGTAACTGGTGAAGCCTTCAGTTAACACACTACCACTGGGCTGATTTTCTTTAGGAAGTCAATGTCACACTGGCTGGATCGGTGGAATGCTGCTCAGTTTCTCCAGTGCTCATTGCTTTAGGTACATAAGAGATAAATACAGAGTCTTGTCACATATGACAAAGCTCTTCCTCCAATTTGGCAAAAAGGTTGTCTGATTAATTCTGTTCATTTAGTAATGCAGTAAGAGAGTAGAAGGTGACTTAAAAATCGTGATCTTAGGGAAGATGTGACATTTGAGAAAGTGGGGAATACTTCTTACAGCTTGTTGTGGAAAATATTAGGAAGATGCTTGGCAAGCAGCATGAGTTTCTTTTCAGCTTGCTTCGCCTCCCATCTGTCTGACTTTGTTCCACTCTGCAAATGTAACTTCCTTGCATTGTCAACTCGTGAAAGGGTGTTTGAAGGAAATGGTTCATAAAAACTTCATTGAAGGTTTCAGGGGAAATGGCAAGAGCAGTAAATCTGTCAAAACAAGTTATTCCTGTCCACAAGTGAGGTAGTGGGCGACCCTGGTTATGAGGAAAAGCCTCAGTGCTCAGCGACTGCTACCAGATCCTTGAGCCTATTTCCAGCTCTGAAGACTTGTGTAAAATGCAGGGTGTTTTGGTTCATTGCTTTGAGCTCCTTCAGTAGTCTCTGTACATAGTCTGCACTTGAGGAGAAGCTGAGGGCTGTTGAGTGCAGCTCAAATCACAGTTGGCAGCATCCACAGCATTCCGGCGCGATTGCCTTTGGAGCGAGGCCCGACAGATGCGTCATTTGCTTCTGCTGCTTTTTCTGATGCGAGGGAGTGGGACCCTGGCACTCCTGGCACCCTGTGTTCCTCATTGTTCGCTGACCTCCAGCCATAACCTAACCTCAGGGGACTGGGGGTGGGAGAAAAGCTGCCCCTAGCTATTCCAAGGGGTGCTTTTCTGGAGTACACAAGGCTTTAAAGCTGCCAAATATTTGTGGGAAATACTACACTTTTCTGTACCGCTGTAATTGCAGATGGTACCTGGCTGTGCTGTCCCACGTGCATCAGTATAGTCACCAATACAAAAACAGCTCTCTGGCAATGGGATTTGGGGAACAGTGAGGTGGGATGACAGAAGGATTTGAAATATGACAGATTTACCAGTTGTTTGCTACTCCTGTCATTGGCCTGAGTCCTTCTGGGGGAGTTATATGTGCTCAGAACTTTTGTGGATGTCAGGGCCCTAGAGAAGAAGCTAAAATATATGAATGAAACAATGCAAGTGGTGTGTCCAGGCAATCAATGTCTATGTATCATTTTCAGATATTACTAGGATATTTTCCCTTTATCCAAAACAGTGAGTTTTACAGCCCACAGTTACTTTGGTGTTAGAAGCAAGAATGTAACAGCCTTATGTGGGAACATGTTATGTTACAGGGGGCTTAGTGTAATGACCAGGAAGATATTGCAGGAATGTTTGTTTCTTTCCATTTGTTCTCCAGCCTCATAGTTTGACACGGTCTGATGGAGAGACATAGGAACAATTAATCCAAATTAAATAAAGAAGTGAATTCAGAGTTAAAGGGCCTCTGATTGATCTTAATTTATTCTTGTAATGAGCTAACTGAAATTGATAAAGGTCACTCTTATTTATGAATGAGAGTGTCCACAAAAGGCTTTGAAGTAGTTTCTGTAATCCATTTCAGAAGTTAATTTGAATTAATTTTCTGAAATGTCTGCAGGCACAAAACCCATTACAGTCTGTGTGTAAAGACTGCCAGCATTCAAAAATAATTCTGCCTGTCTACATCCTCAGTGCCACGGTAGGTAATGATTGTGAAGAGGGACCCACTGCAGCATCCCAGTGGGCCATGTCCCCAGTGTCCAAGTTTCTCCTCTGTGGGAAACCATTGCCTCAAGCCTGCATCAGGGACTAAGGACTCATTCTAAATCTGGTACATTTTGCCTACCTCCTACTCCCAGTGCAGTAATTTACATTTGCTTTACCCTGGCTCTGATGTATGCCACCTTCACCCACAGCTGAGAGAGCAAGTCTTTAAACACTTTTTCCAACACTTAAGCCAGAATTATTCTGTGGTTCAGCTGCTGGGTGAGACTAATGCCAGGTTCCCCAAGGAACGAATGCACCACCTGGCCAGTGAGCTCCAGCTGTCTGGCTCTGTGCCTTGAGGGCCTCCTGTACTGCCAGATCTTGCCAGTTAGTCCCAGCGTGTAATTTTTTGTTGTTGCTGTTGTTCTTATTAGTGACTCAGCCAAGATTGTTTTAAAAAAAGCTGTGTCTCCCTTTAAATTCAGGAAGGCTGTAAAAAAGGAGGAAAGGATGAGTGCATGGGAACTGCTCTGAGCTGTTTGTTATGTTTGCTCTCTAAATTACAGCTTGAATACCACTCTTATGCTGTGCCTGTGCCACTCTGCCACATGGAAAAATTAAGAATATTCTGACAGGCTCCTTTCTCTGCTGGTTGAAGAAGGATTTTTGTTTGAACATCTCTTCAAATTCAGGGCCCTGTCATAGGGTATTTTTAAAGGCTTGTGCTGGTCACAGGCACTAATTCAGCATCATAGGAGATCTCTTTTAGAGCTGCCTGGAAAGGGCCTCTGCTTTTATGGGGTAGTTGCGAGGGATATGCAGAGGTGATTTTTTTTTTATTTTTTTGGCTTCTCTGTTGCTAAGTGCACTGACTTCCCAAGAGTCTTAGTCCCTTGCTATTGAATCGATTGTTTCCACAATAGTACTGCCATGGATCTGAGAGATCTGAGGTCTGCTGCAATGAGATGGTGCATTAGGGTCACAACTAAAGAGCTGCTCTCTGTTGTCAGAGGCGCCACAAAGCCATCAAGTGCTCTGATACCTTGGTGCCTTGCTTGTGAAGCCAGGCTACGCCAGGCTAAAGGCTGAGCCCTTGCAGAGCTCTGTGTGGATGCTGTCCAGGAGCTGGAGTCAGTGCAGGCTGTGAAGCCGTTCCTGTGCCCGTGGTGCCCAGCTGTGGTGGCCAGCTGTCAGCAGCTGCTGTGTGCCAGCAGTGGGCCAGCCTGGCTCACGCCTCTCGTTTCCCAGAGTTCTCCTGGAGCATGGCAGGGCTTCTGGAGGTGATTCTCGTGCTGTTCTGAGGACACACAGATCTTCGCTCACGTGTTTGGAAGGCGGAGGCATTTGTCCCCAGTTCTGGAATAGATACCGTCACCAGGGAACACAGTGCTGTGTTCTAACCCCAGTGGGGCAACCAGGGACATAACCTGGAGGTCACTTGGACAGGCAACAATGCAAGTTTGTTTGTCAGTCTGTGGGTATTTGTCTGCAGAGACCTTACTGCTCCAGAGGGTAATGGGACTTACACAAGAAGTTTAAGTGAAAATTCATTTAAGGAAAGATTTGGAGCCATCCTCCCCTCAAGTAGATTTTTCCTTAAATAGAACTTCTTTATTCTGAGCTGCAAATAAGAGTTTCACTGCAGGCAGTTCTGAAATATTCATTTCAGCTTCTGTATTATTTAGTTCTAAGACAGGACAGTTAATTACCTCTCCAAGGCACTGGAGCTATTTAAAATATTTCCAAGGTATTCCCAACTTGTCTCCTGTCAGCTTGCCTTATGGTAGTTTTATTCATAATGTGTATTTAAATTTATGAGAAGATGCCTTCACATTTGGGTGTGTGTGTTTGTGTTGGAAAGGAGCATGTGCTCTGGTATGGCAGAATTGAGCAGGAAGCAGTCTCTTCTAGATATTCAGGATTTATCATCTGCTTTAACTGTATTATATGCTAGAAGTTTTTTATTTTTTAAACAACTTCAATGGGACAGAAACACTTAGGCTTTTTTTTCTCCTGATTTTGGTGTATCTTTACCCAAAAGAAACATCATTTGCATAGAAGAGCAGTGTTTTTAATTTCTGACAATGTAAAATGCATACTGGGCTGGAGGTACTGCTGATTATTTCCAGGATTAGATTTTTGATTTTCTTATGTGGTTATAATTGAAGAACAGTAAGAATGACTTCTGTGATGACCCAACTCATTTGTTTAGTTTGGAAGCTGCTTGTACTCTCAAATTTGCTAAATGTGACTTTTTGGAAAATGGGACTTCCATCCTAGATTTCCAGGAATTTGTGCTTTGCAAATTAATTAATGATCATAGTGAAGAGTATGTCTATGTTTGCTGACACAGATGACTAGGAAATGTGGGGGGGGTTTGGTATGGCCAGATCAGAGGGAGATTTTAAAAGACAGTTCTTAACATGTTCTGGTTCCTCTTAGAATAAGGTATGAGTGGCCTAGAGATGAGGAGAATGAAGTCTCATATCTTTGATATAAAATGACCTCTCTTAAGTGTGGAGTCCAAGACTATAGAACATTTAAGGGCTTTGATTTCTTTAGTTTTTGTTTTTATTCATTGTTAGATAACACCATAGTTTCTTATTATTTTAGTATTTTAGATTGATGAAAAAAGAATTGTAATAATAAATTTAGCCCAGATACCACCAGGATAATTTTCTTGCCAGGGTTTAAGTTTAAAAATAGCTTTTAATCTGAAGCTGAAAATAGTTCCAAGCTGGAAAAATTAGTGACAGTGTAATAAAGTTATCTGGAAACTGAGCTTCCGAGAATATGTGATCCATGTAAAGGTGTCTACATAAAAAGCACAGTTGCTCAGAGTGGAACAAAGGATTTATGTTTCCATTGCAGGTGTCTTTAAGGAATGTGTGATCCAGCCTTTCCCACTGCTGATGGCAGACAGGTACTCCAGGTGGAATTTATTTTGAACTGCCTGCTTTGGCAGCACAGCTGACCTTGAGTGCAGCTTCTGATCCCTTTAGTGCACATAAACAGCCTGCTAAAAGGCCAGCTATTTGTTGGGTGGGGTTTTTTTCACTTTTGATTTGTCATGGAGCAAATGTGAAACTCATGATAAAAATTAATAGAATTGGTGTGTGGGTGTCACCAGTGTACATAAACTGCTGACTAAGTGCTCAGTTAAATGCCATCTAAATTTCATTTGCTCATATTAATTTTTCTTCTTAATATTGTTCCAAGGGTTCTCAGAGGCTGAAGGGTAGAATTGTTTTCTGATTCATCTGGGATGGATGGCTGACTATAACAGTGCATTCTTTAAATGGAAAGAACAGACCACATCTTAGCTGCTTCTGTTCTTTGCAGGAGAGCAGATTAATTAATAACAGGAGAACGAGGTGTTAAAAGGCCTTGCTGGTATCCCTTCAGTGAATATAATAGGAAAAAGATGGACAGAAGGAGTAAGTTATTGTAGTAATACAGGGGACAGGGAGGAATTCTCAGCTGGTGACACAAGTGTAGATTGTTTCCATTTCTGCCTGGACTTTGGTGTGTAGCAGGGAGGCAGATGTGAGATGTGTGTTCACTATTCTCCCAGCCACTGCACAAAGAAATTGATATCACAGAGCATAATCATAGTCAAACTGGGGATTATGGACCAAATGGGTGGACTGCACAGTTTGTGGAAAACTGGTTAGACCTTCAGGCTTAAAGCATCAGTGTCCAGCTAACAGCCTGTGACAAGCAGGGTACTTAAGGGCATGATGCTGGAGCTGCTCTGTCCAACATTTTCATCAGTGGCCTCGGTGGTTGGGCAGAATGTCCCCTAAGCACGTTCACGTGTGACATCAGGTTGGGAGAAACAGTCAGGGCACTGCAGGAAGAGCAGGACTGCCGTTCTGAGGGACTTCAACAATCTGGAAGAATGGCCCAGCAAGGAATGTGTGATGGCAAAGACAGTGGCAGTCTTGCACATTGGATGTGGTTGCTGTTCTGGGAGCCGCTGGCCGGGTGGCATCTCTGCAGAAAAAGACTGGCAGGTCCTGAGGGGCAGGAATGTGAGTCAACAGTGTGTCCTGGTGACACTGAAAGCTTGCTGCAGAGTAGAGTAAGATTTACAAGATTTGGCAGAACATAGCTGGCAGATAGGGGAAGTGATTGCTCCTCTATGTTCAGCACTGAGGACTTCCTCTGGAATAGTTTCCAATTTTTTTCCAGTTTTACACTCACCCTCCTGTGCAAAAAAGATGCTGACAAATGAGCAACTGCAGCAGAGTGCTGATTAGGGATCTGGAGCTTGGGACCTACAAGGAAAAGCTGAAGGCACTGGCTTTGTGTAGGCCTGGGGAAGAGAATGCTAAGGGCAGGTACAATTGATGGTTTCAACTACCAGAGTGGATCATGTTTTCTGTATAAACCCCTTCCCACACTCTCCTTGGGGCATAGTGGAAGGGTGGAAAACAGCACTCACAAAGTGCACCAAGAGACATTCCAACTAAATAGAAGGAAATCTTTGTTCACAATGCATGTGTCCAAATCCTTGATAAGATTGCACAGAAAAGCTGTACAATCTCTGCAGATTTTCAGACATCGATGGAAAAAGGCCCTGAGCAACCTCATCAAGTTTTGGAACTAGCCCTGCTTTGGGCAGAAGCTTGAGCTAGAGACTTCCAGAGGTCCCTTCCAGCTGGATTTACACTGTGATTCTCTTTTGAGGCTCTAGGAATCTGATGACAGTAGACTGCTGAATGCAGGGGCTCCTGCCCTTCAGCAATCCGACCTGCACGCTGTGGTCTGCACTCAGTAGGCACAGGCTGTACTTTTTCTAGGCTGAAATCTTACCATTCTTGCTCATATCTTAAGTGACAGTAGGGCTATCAGTGGGCTGCTTGTAAAAGCAAGCACAAGCCATGAGGTAGGATCTCACATCACAGGAGTTTCAGCATTCACGTAAGCAATGATTCTCCTTCTCCATCCCCCTCCATTGCTCTTGCTTGTCAGGACTCTTCCTTTTAATCTCTGTCCTCCTTGTGGTGAATGGTCTGACAAATGAGTGATGGTCCACATGAATTTCAATATTTTTGGTCTCTTGTCCCACGTGTAAGTCCTTGACAGATTTCTGCTTGCTGTAGCAGAAAATTTGGGCAGAATGGAATAAGGAGTTGCACTCAGATGAGCTCTCTGTGCTCCGAGTGTGTGGTTTATAATGCATGGGGCACTGAGAAACAGGAATAGCAATGTGGAATTGCTGCTTAGATATGGCAGGTAACAGCGGACATGGTTCTCATTTGCTGTCCTTTGAAGCACAGGTGCTAAATAAATAAATAGAACCACTGAGTCTGTGAGGAGTCCCTTGTGTGTTTTAACTAGAAGCAACTGCCATTGCCCTACTTCTAAAGAAAACATGCAGGTATAAAAGCCTGTGAATGTGAGTTAAAAGTAGAATAAATCTTCCTTTCTTCTGCCTTAACAACCTCTATCAGTTTTAATTCTGCTATCAGTTTTTTTAATCCTGCATATTTCTACTGTTTAACTTTACTGCTTATTTGTTAAATAACTGAGTGCAGATACTCCTGAGGTCTGTTACATTCACATTTCCCGTTTTCTCTGCTTACCCTAGCAAAATAGGAGGAACAACCAAAATAAACAAACAACACTGCCCCCCAACATTATTTACTCACTACTGATATTTCCACTGAGCCTATTAATGAGACATATGTTAAATTTATGGTTGTAAAAACTCCTTTTGTTTAGGTTTCTTTATCACCTTGCTTTAATCCCACTGAAAGAAAGAAATTTCTTAGTCTAGAGTCACATCTCATATGTAGAAATACCAGTGGTGGTAAAAATTTAATGAAAACATTTTTAACATAATCCAACAGGCTGAGATAAAAATTGCCTTGCAGCAAAGAAAAAAAAGTTATAAGGCATCATTTGAATTCTTCCAGTATTCTTATCTATTAACAGTGCTATATACTTAAAGCAAATGTAGGACTATAAAAACCTGTAACTGTTTGAGATGTTTCCCTTCTAGCACATTTTTGAGCCTTGGTCTTCAGATGTATTTGTGATCTATCTAAGCAATTCCAAGTTATTAAAGAGGCAACTTCTTTTTTCTGTTGGACTGTACTGTTCATTTGTTCTCATTTTTAATATTCCCGACATATTGCATCTGTACTTAAACCAAGCAAAAACTGTCTTGTGGATTCTAGCAATTGGTTGAAATTCAATTTTACCTAGAAAGAGACCTTTGTGTGCTTGGGGACTAAGAAGAAGGATTTTTGCTGTAAAGTTTGAGTTTACTGGGGTGTGAATGACTGTAGAGAAGAATTCTGATGCCTTCGTTGATGACAGGATAGTGATGGGTAGGTCTCTAAACAGGGATGCGTTGCTTTAGTTTAGTCAAGGAGAAATACACCTGTCAGGCCATACATCAAAAAAGTGTATGATACTTGTGAAGGGAGAAGAAAGAGCTGTTTTAAATAATGAATGAAGTTGTGACAAAAGAAGTTTATGAACACCCCATAAATAAATTTAGTATAGGAGCTAGAGGAAAGTTAAATCCCTACACCAGCTTTCCCATGGAACTTGTAAACGTTACATAGAATCATAGAGTCATTTATGTTGGAAAGGACATTTAAGATCATCAAGTCCAGCTGTTAATCCAGCACTGGCACATCCACCACTAAACCACATCCCGAGGTGCCACATCTACAGATCTGTTAAATACCTCCAGGGTCAGTGACTGCACCCTTTCCCTGGGCAGCCTGTTCCAGTGCTTGACAACTCTGTCAGTGGAGAACCTTTTCCTAATCTCCAGCTGAAACCTTCCCTGGCACAGCTTGAGGCCATTTCCTCTTGTCCTATTGTCTGTTACTTGGGAGAAGAGTCCAGTTCCTACCTCACTATAGAACTTCTTACAGAAGCTGATCAAGTTAAGCTGGAACTCCATCAGGTTCTGTAGGGAGTTGTGGGATGTTACTGTCTATGGTTGCTGACAGACAGATGTGATACACTGGGAAGTTGCATCCATTCCTTCCCTCTTGGTATGACACTTTTCTTCTCAGTCCCACACCTCATTTTCTTACACAAAAGAACAGTGAACTCTTCACTTTAGAGATTACATTAGCATACTCTTTTCATTCTTGCAAAGGATGTAATGTCACAGAGACACCGTTAAGTTAAATAAACTTCCATTTTTAAGACTCCTGCCATGCCATGTGGGAGGCTGACTGCTGAGGATGGGCACAGTCTCAGGAACCCACAACACTGAGTACTGCTCACGCCCTGGTGTATCATGTCACAGCCTGAGGAGCCCCTGAGCTGACAGTTGTGGGTGATGTATTGTACTAAAAATCCTGACACAGATTATGCCGCCTTTGTTAAGGCTGAAGAAGAACATTTGCAATATTGACTTTTGCCTATCGCTGCTTATGCCGTGGGCTAGAAATGTCTACATTTTCACAGAGGATTTATAGAGAAAGCCGGCTTTACTTCCCTGTTTTTCTGCATCTCTTTGCAGAGCATAAACAGAACCCTGCCTCACTCTTAACAATATTCAGGGCATAAGAAAAGTTTTCACTGACATTAAAGAAAACAGTGGAGGCACTGTTTAAATTGTCTTTTTCAAAACTATGCTGTGCTCATAGTGGTGTATACTAAAAGAAGTCTTCAGCATTTCTGGTCTGGTTTAACTTGCTGTAGCAAATATTCACATGTGCAAAATACCTGTGGGAGCATCAGTAAGCTTTTTTTCATGGACAGTGCTTACAGACCTAGGCTTTATTTTAATGTAATAAAGACCAATTTTTTGTTGTCTGACGATCGTTACAGCTATTACTCATTGCGAATTAATCCCTCAGCCAGGCCTTTCATTTAGGTCTTAGCTGACTTCTTGAAAGGTTGAGTTCTCCTTGGAAAAAAATTAAGGATGTAAACATTATTCTGCCACTGACAGAATCTGGATAATTTTATTTTCCAGGAGGATTGTTTGGCAAGTGGATCACAGTTGCAGCTAACATGTATCAAAGTTAGGAGCATTCAAAAAAATCTGCACTCAACTTTTTAAAAGCAATTAATGAAACAACAGATCATTTCAGTCTTGTAGTAAATCATTTAGTAACTCCCTGAAGCTGAAGAAAAAAAGATGGCAGAAAATTAGGATTCAGATTGTGAGCTGATGTAAACTGATCCCTCCACTAACCTAATATTTTTCAAAAATAAAGGGGTTTGTTTTAGTATTAGGAAGCAAAATCAACTATAACTAGCTGAGGATCTGGCCCAAAGTTATTTATTGTAAAGATCTGTTAAATGCCAGCCTCTGATGTATTAAAAGTACCTGTTTAGGCTTCACACGCTTTCCTTCTGAAAGAAAAACCATTTGCTTAACCAACAAGATGCCAATAAAAAATAGAATTACAGAAAAGTTAATTAATGAGATAATTCTAATACATCCTGTTTTGTTTCTTGGCAACAGAAAGCGTGTGACAGTCGATTGTCTGCCAAATATTTTATCTTCATGTTATCCATTTGTGATCCGTTGCCTGGCGCCTGAATTAAAAGCCAGGTCAGGGGAAAGCAATCAGTATCAGCAAGTTTCCAAGCTACCTTTGAGCATGGAAAAGCAGAGGAAGGTTACATGTTACATGTTGTGGCTTTACAAACACTTAGCTTAGCTTAGGAAAAGGCAAGTTGTTAAGGAAATCTTGAAATGAAATGTAATGGAAGGCTGCCATTTTAGTCTAGGAGCTATTTAAAGCTCAGTGTCTCCCGACTGGAATATCTGTATTTCTAACAAGCGTAGATTGAAATCCCAGTAGAATTGACTCAGTCTCCTTCCTTCCTGCGTGGATATGTTGGGGAGTGTGCAATTTACCCCTTCTCTTTGCCTTCTGATAATGACTGTGAGGAGAAGGATGCCTGGGCTTTTTCATCAGGGTTGTCACTGCCTCAGTTTGTGACCTCGGAAAATAACTTGGCATCTGTATGGGTGGAATTTTTAAAATGAGCTGCCTAAAATTAGGCATCTAAAAATAAGCAGCTTGTATTCTTGCAGATGTGAAGCCTTGTTTCAGATTATTTTGCTGGAAAAAAATTAGTTCCTATGTTTATTTACCTGTAAAACTGAGCGCTGTTGAGAGACATGATAAAATATTGTAGAATCTTTGTGCAGAAAAAGCATGTTGAGAATTTTTGATTTTTTTTTCTTTTTCCTGAGGTTATAAGAATTTTGGCCTCAATCAAATCAAACCAAAAACTGTTTTGGAAGCATTTCTTCATACAGCACTAGAATACAGAATGGAGCTCACTGCTTCAGAGTGTAGATTAATAAAAAGCATGGACATATTCCAAAAGGAATTAGAAAAAATGTGGAAAATAGGTGCATTAGTAGCTGTTAAACACTGATCTGGAGGTAGTCTAAAGCTGAATCAGCATTTTTTTGCAATGTGAGAGAGAATCTAGAAGGATCTCTGAGTATTTGCCCTTGTTCTAAAGCTTTTTCCCTTAAGCACTTCCTGTTGCAGGTTTTAGATCTTTGTTTATGCCTTAACTAATTAAAATACTGCACAAGTTAATTAATGTTTTTAAAACATTGAGATCATCAAATGAAACTGATATGCAAGAATTTCAAATGATGTCTGAAGGGGGAGGGAGGGTCTTTATCTAACTACAGAGATTCAGTGTTCTGCCGTTGGCCCCAGTCTCTCTCATAATGAATTTATCTACAGGCTGCTGCACTGGATTCTAGAGATGTCTGGCATGAGTAGCTCTGGGTTAATATAGGCCTCCTTTTAAAACCGTGTGACAGCTTACAAAATGCTCTGGGATACCCTAGGATGAAAGGTACATAAATGCATGTAAAATGCTATAATTAGGATGAAATTAGAAATGCACAAGAAAGGAGTGTTTGCTTGGCTACACTTTATATGTCTGTAAAGTTTCATTTTTCTGGAGCACAGGAGACATGGCATAATAGTTGTTCTAAGCAGTTACACTTGAAAATAATTGCTGTGTGCAAACACAGAGGAAGTTATTGTATATTTGTTTCTGCTGCAAGGCAGAGACAATGACGTTGATGTAATAATTTCAAAGAATGGAGCAAAAAATCTGGAGGAATCACTCCTGGAAACTGTAAATGAGAAGAATTACCAGCAATCAGGAGTGTCAGCCTATATTGGGAGGTGAGGGAAATTGTTTGCTGAAATAGTGAGGAAGAGTCTGCATGTGATTTTGCTCCAGTGATGTGTTGATTGTGGCGCTGCCACTTATGAACCAGCTCTGGTGAAAAGGCCGTGGCACCCACAGGGACTGTGTAAGGGCATTTTCCATTACATGGGGCTTGAAGTGAGAACATGTAAGGAGATAAGCTATGAGGGAACAGGGTAAGTTCATTTCCTTTGGTAAGAGCTTACTGGTACCCTTTAAAGTCCCTGGTTGTTTTGTGTTTTTTTCCCCTTCTGTGGTTTGTTTTTTTTAATAAATAATTTTCTTTAAACAGGAGGTGTGATGGCTGGACCTTTGGGTTGGGATTCACGAGACCTCGATTCAGTCTCTAAGCTGGGCACAGAGATTTGTTGTCCTGGAAAGATCACTCAGTTTGCCCAGTGTTTCCTTCATCTGTAGCATGGAAAGAATATGTCAACAGGGATAAAATCTTCCAGGGAGCAGGCTGAGCTAACATGGTCCAATGTCATCTAGGAAGAACTCCTTTTGAATCTTGAAGGAAAAATTATGATGCCTTCCCTGTCTCCCACTAGATGCCATGGGAATGTGCCCATTCATGGATCTGTGGTTTTCTGAAGAGGCTGATAACATCCTTGATTAATAGTTTTTTCTGATAGTAGGTAGTTTATGAATGCAGGAGCTTCTGTTTGGATTACATGAAGTCTGGAGGGGAAAAAAAGGCAAGTAAAAAAATGGATACTGTACAAACAAACTTTTAAATTCAAGGAATGTCAGATTGATGGTTTGTGTGATGGAGTCATGGAGAACACTGTTGTCTTTTTTGTTTTTCTGGCACCAGTGTAGTTCTGTGTATCCCTTGCAGCACAGGGATTGATTATTCTCAATCACTTTGTAGGAATTACAATAAGCCTGAGAACTGTGTAGGATGGAATAAACTAAATCCGATGAAATTGATGGAGAACTAACAGCCAGAAAGTCTCAGCTGAGCTTTAATAGCCAACAAAAACATCTCTCTGCTGAGCATAATAGACTGCAGTATTTCCAAGTCTTGTCACTTGGCAAGATTTACATGTTCTTTTTTTCATGAGAACAACATACAGTGTTTATGGCAGCACACTGGCAGATTTCAAACAGTCTGAATTGCCTGGAGACTGGACCTTCAGCTTTAGGAAGCAGAAGGTCCTGAGATGGAACTCAGAGCTTGTACAATGAGAAGCAATCATGGTGTACAAAGCTACAAGGTATGGTCAGTTAACTGACATAAGTGAAAGTGAATATGTAATCATATGTATTAGAGAGGTGATGTTTATGTACGTAAATGGCCATATAGATGACTTATATTTGTACCTGTCTTGAATATGGTGTCTAATGTTGTAGGTACTAATAATACTGAGCTACTGAGAACGTGATGACTTGTACAAAGTAGAGATGTATATTGAATCCTTTCATCTTCCTTCTTCACCTCTTCACCTAAGCAAAAAAATACATAAATGTGGTCAACTGAAGAAACCACGCTGGTGAACTTGAGGAACTTGTCTTTTAAGGAGGACAGAAGGACTTATTTCTGGACCCATGGAGCTCCTTTGCACCATTTTATCTGGGACAGAAACACAATACTCAGTTGTATCTAGGATCAGAGTAAATAAAATAAATAAGTTTTAGTGGTCAACACTTCCTGGGAATATAGTAGTTTAAGTTTTTTGTCTGTAGAACAGGAATAATTGTATCTGCTTACCACGTCAGAGGATTAGTAATGTTAATTAAAGTGTGGAGTGCTTTGATTATTAAAAAGAAGAATGGGGATGGAAAGAAAAGAGTGTTTCTGATGAGCTATTCATTTTCAGTCAGGCATATTAAAGTCTAAATGGAGTAAACACCCTGTCCTGCACTCCACTTAATTTGGCAGCAAATAAAATTTATAAAACCACAGGAGAACAATGTCAGGCTGAGAATAAAGGTAGAGAGACCAGGTTCTGTGCCTGTGTTTACATTTGTCTGTGCATCTGAATGACTGTGTATTTTTAACAAGCTGGCTGAGAAGATGACAATTCATTGTGGGGAAAATGAAGTCAGGAGTCCAGGAAATGCAGGATTTAGTGTTTGAAGGAGGGAATAAAAGTACTTGGCCAAAATTTGGTCATACTTAGCAGTTCCCAACCAAGAACCCAAAAGTTTTTATATGTTTCTGGCATCTTTTCATTCATGTTTAGAGAAGTGATATTTTTTGGTCATGTAAAGTGAAGTCTCAATGATAAAATGGGATTTTGTTTCAGCAGCATCTCTCAGTCCCTAATAATATACAGAGGAGAGTAAGTGTGTTCTAGAGAGGCCTTCAGGTTGCAAGTTGTCCGTTTCTGCACCTTGTGTTTGGCTGCTTTTCACTCAAATTTCCTAGGATGAGGATTAGACAATTTCTCTTTCAGTCTTCTCTCTCTCTTCCTTCCAGGGGAACAGAACTTTAAGGTACTAACCATTAGTATGGGTACAGGGGAAGAAGAGTCAAAGAAGAGAATGTGCGGCTCAGGAGGTGTAAGCAGAAATTAAAGAATCTGAAGCAGTTAAAGACGACAGCTTAAGGGTTCTATGGATGATTTAATGGACATGGAAAGAACTGGGAAAGCAGACAAGTGGAAAGGAACTGGAAGTAATTCTGGGAATGGTATTGCCAAGAAGATGTTACAAGGAGGTACGGCAAACCCGGTGGGTGTTGAGGATGTTGGACGCAAATCAATCAGAGCAAAAAGATTCATTAATTCAGCTGCTCAAGGAACAGTTTGTCTCTGGGTATGTGCAACTGCGCAGAAGGAAATGCCTGGAAGTCTGCACTTACCAGTCAGCCTAATTGCCTCTGTCCGGGGGGGGTGTTGTGGGAACAGCGGGAAGATGCCTGGGACTTCAGCTTTCCCTGCTCCAAGTGTGTGTGAAAATGGATAACAGTGCTTCTTTCACAGGCTCTTCCTCCTTTGTTTAGGTGCAATATAGCCATGAAACAGCAGCAGTGCAGTGGAGATGAGATGCAGAGTAAAACAGACAGAAAAACAGTCTCAGGACAAAATCAACTCCATTTGCAGTCAACCTTTAAGGCTTCTGGTTAGGATCCTTTTGTGTGAAAAAGAAAGTTATCAATAATATCACCTGCTTTGAGATGGTCAATACATTAAGACGTCACTGTTTGAAAGACAGCATACCAAGGTCTCAGTTAGTAATGGAATAATATCTAGAGGAAAATACTTACTCTTCCTTTAAACTTTTGGGAACACAGACACACCTATTCTGCTTGGGCCACTCCCTTTCATACTGTTCAACCCAGGAAATAGTAGGAGTGGAGCCATAGAGTGAGCCACCCACCTCTGAAGGCTCTCACTTGTTCCTCCAGCTTGCCATCCGTTCTCTGCAAGGCTGTAGCTTTTGAGGTGCAGGAGCAATACTGCCTGCGAGCCCAAATGGAACTAGAAATACATCAGAGCTCTGCAAACGGCAAAGGTTTGTCCTGGGCTAATGCTCTGCTATGTAAATCTCTAATGATAAATGACAGGTTAAGCCATCTACAGGACAGTGGTTCTTGGATTTACAGAGGGAAATCAGGCTGAGGAACTTCTGTTGGACTGAAATTGGGATCTTTCTGATAAGAAAAGCAGTTTCTTTATTTCAGTTTCTTTTTCTTTACTGATTTAAGAGTTAAACTCCTCCCTCCAGCCTGGTGTGTTTTATGAACAGTGGACTTTGTTACTTGGCTGAACAGTGTGTGCATGTACCCATGTGCTGCTTCTCTGGAATGGATATCTGAATGTAGGGAGCAGAGCACAGCTCAGTGGAATTAAACAGGCATTTTATCCAGCTCTGGCTCCCTGTGTATTTTTGTAAGAGATAATTCACTGCTGTCTTTTGAAGTTTCCCATCTAGGTAAAGATGATGACAACATGCTGTTGCTGTGGGGTGAGTTCTGCAAAAAGAGGTTTTAGAGTTCTGTAGTGGCAGGTGGCAGAAGAGTTCAGAGTATTGCTAATTGATGCTTTGAATGAAAAGCTGATAACCTGTCAGTGCTAGGGTGCTTTTGAGGGGAGGTTTCTTTGGTGTTTAACCTGACGAAGCCTTTTGCAATCTGTGTGTTACTGACTGAGCACACCTACAAATTCTTGTCTGTCCTGCAGCCACCTGTCACTTCTGCTGTCCCTACAGCAGACAGGTGGGGTGGGTGTTCAGTTCCTGTTGCTGGTGTGTGGTGCCTTTCCCTGGTGCAGAGGTGCTGCAGGTATGACTGTGCAGCACGGGGTGCCAACGTGTAGCAACCTGCAATGAGGTGAGACTCAAGGCACTTAGCTTCTACACACCGAAAGCACATTCAGCACAGTTTTGCTGGTGAGTGATACAAAGTGAATGCTCTTTGCATCCAAGAGGCATGCAACTCTTAGTTTGCTTAGTGAACATTCCTCTTTTTTTATACCACAGTCTTAAATAAAGGTGGGGGAGGGTGGCATAAATATAAAAAATATATTTAGCTTTCCTGGTAACTCAAGTGTGGGTAGTTGCTTTCTCTGTTATGCTTGGACAGATAAATAAACCCTTGGGGTGCCCATTTGATTTCAGGGGTTAGAAGTGGAAGAACTAAAGTCCTGTTTTCTTCTTTGTATTGTTTAATCCAATACTTGTCTCTTAAAAACAGATATCATCTACCTTTATGGGTCTGGAGATGAAAAAATGTACAGATAGACATATTGAAGAATTGTGTACACCTATCTATGAAAAGCATCACTTTACCTTAAATAAAACCCAACAAAACAACAGAAAAATACAACCCAAGTTTTCTACCAACTTTTTATAACAACAAAAAATTATGTTTTTTTCCCATTACTAGTTAGTCTTCATAGGCCAAACACTTAACCTAATGTTGATTTAGATATAGCAGTTTTATTTCTGTTCTTTCTCTCAATGGGTGCTGAATCAAGTGTGCAAAATTCTTTTTTCCTGCCTTATTTCTTTCTTACTTTGTTTTTAAAATCTAAAAAATATTTTTAAAATATTTTTTCTTTATTATATTCATATAAATTAATCCCAGCAGAGTATGCATTTGGTTAGCATTGAGCATTTGGTTAAAATCTGTTGTTTCTATATATTCATATAGGCGGCACTTGGGGACATGGTTAGTGCTGAGTTAACAGTTGGACTCCATGATCCTGGAGGTCCTTTCCAACCTAAATGATTCTGTGTTTCTCTGATTCTATGATACTGCTGTGGTGTGGGAAACCACCACATCATTATGTGAATGTAATCAAATGAATATTTGATCCCCTCGTCCTGTGGGGATTAATTAGAGTGAGGTTACACTGAATCTCTCGTTCTCCATTCCTGACCAGATACACTGAGAACTGGGGAAGCCTTGCTTGTACCTCTGCCTGCTTTGGTTGGTGCTGGTGATCTCCTGGATGGGGATGGAAATCTCTTCTCCCTGCTGGCTCCTAGTAGATCAACTCTGATTGCCACACTGAGAAAGCACAGGGGAGACAATTGATTCTTCTCCCTGCTGCTCTGTAGGTGTTTGCACTTTCCCTTCCCTAGCGTTAGTAGGGGAGTCAAGCTGTCTTGAAATCTAATATACAGAGAGATAATTGTTTGTCATTTTATTAAAGTGGGTAATGAAAACAGGTTGTTTAGTTTGACTTCCATTTTTAATCAGTTTCACATGCTGGCTTTTCTCATTCTAGAAAAATGATCCCCTCATTCTCTTTGTCAGCTGTCTATTTTGAGGTGGAAGGCTTGACCTCATTCTGATGATAACCCAGTAAGCAGCAGGAGAACTGAAATTTTTTCCTTATTCAGAATCAATTAATTGACTCCAGGAACAGGACTGTGAGGATCTGGATTTCACAGAAAGCATAAATGTTGGGGGGAAAACTCAATCAGAAAACCACTACAAAATGATGCATTATCTTCTAATTCATTCATAGTTAAAATGGAAATAACTGGGAGCTGCCAGCTAGTTTCAGTCTAAAAATATGCACAACATATGTTTATAACATAAGGTTTTCCACTGATAAACGCTGTTGTGATCAGCACCTGTTTTAACTGATTCATCTGAAAATTTTGCTTAGTGCTGCTTGAAGAAGTTCATCAATCAGTTTTTATTCACACAGCCTGACGCGTTGGCTGGCTTGCCTAGTTTCTTTTAATTATTTTTATTGTTGCTTAGCTATTCTTAATTGCAGAACTATTTCTCAATCAAATCAAGGCAAAACTCTGACCAAAAAAATTGAAGATGCCTAGAGAGTGTTAATACCAGAAGGGATTTTGAAGCTGAGCTGCATGGAAAAGGGATTTTTTTTTTTGGTCATTGATTTGTGTCAGTGGTAAATCTGTGTATTAAACAAATACCACAGTGGTAACGTCAACACAAATAAAAGGAAACTTAAGTTTTGCTCTAGGCTGAGGGAGTGTTTACACTTAAAAAACCCAAACCAACCATCCTCCTAGTATGTACTATTAATAGTTGTTTACATTCTACAGAAACTGAAGAATCAGGGATCTCATGAAGTAACTGTCTAGATGCAGTATTTAATGTATTTTTAATACCAGGAATTACAGAGTCTCCGTGTTGATGGCTAAAAATGCAGCAGAAGATCCTCAGAGATGGCCAGGGCCATCTTGACTTTACATTATGCTCTAGTTAATTTAAAATTAATTTAAATCCCACACTTGTGTTTAAAGTTCAGCTGCTGGAAAAATGACTTTTCTTAGTAGCCCATGACACGTAAGACCTTAAAAAAACCCCACCTTAATTTATGGCATTTGGTCATGAAATAGAAGGATAAGATCAAGAAATTAGTGCTGAAGAAATACTGCTGTAGATCATTGCTGCAAATACAATATGGTAAATATCAGTCAAGCAGTCAAAATAGTGGTCTTAAATTCTTTGTAGGTGCTTCTTTTGACTCATTCACCATTCCAGTAGTTTATGATACCACTGGAATGATTTTTCCCGCTATTGTAAGACCTTATTTCCTACTTCCTCTTTCAAAATTGTAGCTTGCTAGACTGTGAGTGGCCTCCACTTCCACTGCAAGATCAAGACTCTTGATTTAATGCTATCTTTGAATAACTCTCAAAGGATTTGATAGGCACAGCTTCACAACGTGGTACATCAGGGAAGTATCCTAAACAGCTTGTCCTGAGTGGAGGGGCACCGGTAAAGAACAAACCCAGCTGTACCTGTTGTCAAATCAAGGGCGTGTTTCACCTTTTCAGTGTACTGTCAGCTCTGGAAGTTTGCCGTGTTTCTCTGACTGATGCTTTTCCTGATGGTGCCGGATTACAGCTCTTGTTTGAGGAGATTCCACTAAACTGGCAGTAAAATACAAGCAAACTGTTTGTGCAGCTATGAAATACCCAAGGGGATTAAAACTTCTCTATCAAATACTAGTTGGCATATGCTATATGTAATATCCTGCCATTAATAAATGGAAACAAATTCCAAGTGTTTTGTCTGCACCATCAATGCATTTTCAGATGTGTCCTTGCCTCAGTTTTGCCTGTACAGAATGTGATCCCTGTGTGAGAAGTGAGCTGCTCACAGAGTGATAATTTTGCTTAACTGACAGTTTCTTGGTTTTTAACAGGGCTCTTGATCACTTGTGTGTGTGTGCAGCTGATTTAACCAGAAGATAGTGCTGACCACAAGAGGAAGGGTTCAACAGTGCAGTAGGATTTATTTAATTAGAAAACAAAGGTTAGCCAACACAGCATATTTGAAGCTGCTTTTATGAGGAATGTTGGCAGTGGATTAACTGATCTGATGTCATTTCTGGCATCCTGTAGCAGTGCCATACTTTCCACTATATAGAAAGGTAACCTCCTATTCTTAGTTGTGATGGACATTGACAAACAGTTTCTACTGGCGTCTGATAGGGGCTTAAATTAGTCTTTATAGTACAAAGAAGGAACCTCTTTTAGAGCTTCACTGATGCTAGAACAGGGCAGTGTGACTGCAGGAGTTATCCTTTTGCAGTTATGCCATGCTCTGAGAATGGCTATGATGTTGGGGAATTTGGGAGTTGGATGCAGCAAGAGAAATACTCAATTCTTACGATCACATGTGCTGATGCTACATCTACAGCAGAAGATGCAGTGTTAGGAGACAAGGGGTAATGTTAAACTAAGATGTTCAGGGAGCCCTGCAGTGATCTAGAGAAGACTTTCTTCTGGTGTAATTCTTTGTTCAGCATTTGAGTAAAGTTACAATGTATGTTTCTGTAATTATGTGACATTTCAGAAGAGAGTATAATGATATCCAGTTTATTTCAATACATAACAAGAGGAGTGGTGCTTTCTTTGATGTCATGCTTGTAACACGTCACTCTTTACAAAGGTACAGGAAATAAACTGAGGACTGAAAGAACACCGAGGTTTCAACTTTGATCTCTTTGCTTCCCAACATATTTCTCTCTCACTTACTGTGAAGTCTACATTGTAAAGAGGATGTTACAAGGGATTTCTTCACTCAGCTGGAAGAAAAATGTCAAAGTTCAAGAAAGGAAAAGTAAAGAAAAGAGTATGATTAAAGGAACTGCATTTATCTTGAAAATCTTTGCTCTTTTTAAATAAAAGACACCTAAACATTGCTGAGGAGTAGGAAAAAAGCTTCCTACTGAAGATCTGAAGGACTGCCAGCTTCTGCCAGGATCCTTTTGGCTAATTGTTCCCTAGAGTGGCTGAGGCACCTCTTTGACTTCAAGCATAGAGGTCAGCCCCACAGAAGTCATGGGATTATTTGTAAACTTTAGGATAGGCAAGCACTTGGATTGTGTTGTTGAGTCAGTTGTTCAATCATACAGAGTCTTGGGGGTGCAGCAGTTTTGGATTTATATTTCATATAGCTTTCACTATATCTTGCTTATGAAATTGCATCAGTTGTCAGAAATTGCTCTTGTTTTTTTTCTACGTGTAAGTTAAAAGGATTGGGTTTGCTGTAAGAATCCATAGTGCAGTGTTCTTGACATTGTAGATCAATAGATTAGCCTTGTACTGCCAGGAAATAAAATGCTGAGCCACCTCATCTTCTAATAATGCAATAGACAGATCCATTAATGCATACACTGTTATTTTATGTCTGAAAATAGATGTGAACAGAGATATTTTTTTCCATGACTATTCTGAAATAAACACTGGAATGGATAAAGTAAGGTAAATATCCTTTGGTTGAATCAGGCCGTTTGTCATAACCTGATAACTCTTCTATTCACAGCAACCACAGTAACAGTGATTTTGCTTATTTGGGGGAGAATAACTAAAAGTGGAATTTTCAGATCGGAGAAGATGTACAGAATTAACTCTTTGCCTTTTTTAGTAACGTGATTTTCCATGAAAAATAAGCACTTTTAGTGTTAAATAAGGGATGCTATCTATTGAAAAAGCATTGAAAAATATGGTAATGAAGTTGGAAGGTAATGAAGATCAAGGAGAAGCACTCAGCTATGCTTTACATGACCTCTTTTTTTAATGCTGACCAGTTAGTCCCTAGTGTTATTCTCTGTGGTACTTCTATAGTTTCCATTATCACAGAATCTGAAAACTTCAGTCTTTAATGTACCTATTGTTACAAATCCCTTGTGAGGGGGAAAGTGATAGGGGGAAATACAATGGAAGAGATTAAGGGAATGGCTCAGGGATGAACAGCAAGTCTGTGGGAGTGCAGAGACAGCATATTTCCCAAATCCCACGTTAAGGCTTCCAGAGGTAGTAGACAGTACTTCACTAGCTGACATTATTAGGGCTTTTTTTCCCTAACGTCATTCAAATATTTCATTTGGTGATTGATTTTTCTATGTACTCTTTTTCTTTGTACTTTTTCAGCCCAGCTAATAATTCCACGTGGAGGTAGATGGCTGGTTTTGCTCTCCTTTGTCCAAGAAAATGATCATTAGATGTAATCTCAAGCATATTGTTTAGATTTTTTTGTTTGTTTAATCTTTCTGCTCACTGCTTCACTGAAGGATAAACTTGGTGGTTGTTGGGGATTGGGGAAGTGAGTCAGATTCAGTTTCTGAGCATACAGCAAAGGGAAAAGCATTCCCAAGAGTTTGTTATGCTGCCTGTCCAGCGTTACAATGCACCGCAAAGCTGAGCTTTTGTTACCAAAAGCTCATGTGCCATGGAAGTTATCATACATAGTTGATAACAGGAAGCTGAGCACAATGCTTTAATTCAGCTGAAAGATTTTGCAAATGTCATCAGTTGGGAAAGGAAATTGTCACAGTGTGGTCTTAGTTAAGTCTGAGATAGAAATGCAGTTGTGTTTTCTCTTGCGTTTTTTCTCGGTTACAAATGGTAACAGGAGAATAAAGGGCAAAGTGATGTTTCATGTATGTTTTGGAATGAATACCAAGAAAGCAATACATAAAATAACATTTGCTTTCTTATTTCCAAGTTAGTTTAACAGAATGGCTTGTGCATGCAGATCTTGCTGTTGATGTATAAAACAGGTCTGATTTTCAGTGTGCCACCTCCAGAGATCCCCAGGTGGTTTTTCAAAGAAGTTTGACTCTGTATGAGGATACAAACGTAGCTACACCCTATTCAGACTTGAACTTGATACTGTCCTTTTACACAGATATTCACAGACTTCATGGACTGGACAGACTTTGTAGCAGTGCTTCAATTTGCATGTGTGTGCTGCAGAAAGAGGCGTTTGATGGAGTTTGGCTAATGATTACTTAAAGGTCAGTTATAATAGCAGAGGAAAAAAAAATGTCACATGGCATGAGATAAGAGGCCTGTATGGGACACTCATGCTTAATTGTGTTGCTCAGCTGAGTTATAACACAAATCCTTTTACCTCTGATACCACTTTAACCTAAGTTAGCTCTTTTCAGTTAGTCACTCTTTTTGGTTTTTGCCAGCACAGAGAAGCCTTGTGGCTTTGTGGTCTTTCTGTTCCTCCTGCCATAGGCAGTAGTACAGCTTGCCTTAGAGAACCTTGTGTGGCTTTAAACCAGTAAACTAACTTGGTAGAGACCTAATTCCTATCTCTGCGAGTTCTTCATAGCCTTTATCTCAATAAAAGATACCAAAGTCCCATAGCTGTTTTTTAACTGTATCTTATGCTTTTCTAGACAGTAAAATGTTGAAGTAATATTAAATATTAGTATCTAGTAATATGAAATATGAATATCTAGGAAGTAATAATAAATATTAGTAACTAGGTTCTTCAATCTGTTGTGAATAAAATTTGCATCTAGATGTACTAACACAGGTCTCTTTGAAGTGCAGCAGTACCACTGCTGTACCAGTGCTTTAGATGGCCATCAGCAGTACCTATATGAGCTCTACTAAATGTTTTTTCATGAGTGGGTATGGTCTCAGTGAGGAAGCAGCAACTATTAAGTGAATGGACAGAAAACAACGAAGCATATTTGCTTGTGAGGAACCCCTATTCTTCACTGGTCCTCACCACCTGAGGCAAGAGACTACAGCCAAAGCCACTCTGCAATATTTAGCTAAGTAGATGTCATTGACATCGGTGTGATTTGTAGTGGATTTTCTTAGATGAACAGAACAGAGACAGGTATGTGTGGCCACTGCAGCTGTGTGCCAGCAGGACTGCTGAGTCAGCTCTTGTGTGTTTTCTTCTCAGCCAGGGTAACGACGAGATTAGATGGGCCTCATGCTCCAGTGAGAGTGCTGAGAAAATACCTTCTTCCTGTTGCTCCTGGCTGTGGTGCCTTAGTTCTTCTGAAATGTTCCGTGCTGGAAGTTACCAGAAAACACCGTGGTGTTTGTAGCTGGGCTCTTTTGGGGTTTTCAGTCCCCAGAAAATGTATAGCATTGAGAAGTGGGGCATGGTAGTATGTGATGAACTAGTGGTGTTCTCATAGCAGTGGACGTGTCCACTTGCAGGAGTATCATGGAATCATAGCGTGGTTTGGGTTGGAAGGAACCTTTAAAGGCCCTCTAGTCAAACCCTTCTGCAATGAACAGGGACATCTTCCACAAGATCAGGTTGCTCAGAGCCCCGTCCGACCTGGCCTTGAGTGTTTCCAGGGATGGGGCATCCACCACCTCTCTGGACAACCTGTGTTTCACCACCTTCACTGGGTGCACTTGATCCCACTGTCCATGTCATTGGTGAAAACCCTGAACATTACATAATAACACATTTTAGTAGTAGTGGTAATTCTCTTTCTGGCTTTGAGCTAGGGGAGTATTTAAATGTCTCACTGACCTGAGCATAATCCCCACAAAATTTCCTCTTGTGCAGCAAGGGAATGGATTTTGTTTCAATTTGAAAATACTTTCTGTAAACTATTGGAATATAATAGCTGAGAGACTTTTTAAGGACTAAAACATGATTACTTCAAAAGCCACAAAATAGCTTTGCACTACCGGTTTTTAAAGCTCAGCAAATTTTATGTAGTACCTGAATTATTAATGGAGATAAATTGGAAGAGGAAGATCTGTCGTCTTATCAGTCTTAAACAAGCAGTAGTTGGTTGACTTTGCAGAGAAAGGCAGCTCCTGCTGAAGCCATGAGTGAGCAGGTCCTGAGTGAGGAGCCCTATGGGGTGAAGGCCTTGTGTCAGTATGCCCAGAAGATGACTGCCTGTTTTGGACATTTAGGTAAGGAAATTAAGATGTACATGTGGATTTTTTTGGACTTCATTATAGGGATGAAGTGTTTCCTCAAGTTTACAGTAAATAACTGAGTGTTTGTACATCAGCCTGCAGTTTTGAGTAAGTAAGTAGTGGGTGTCAAAAGTGAAAAAGCTGCATGTGTGGAGTAATTTTACCACAAGTAAAGTTTTGCTTCTTTTTTTGTGTGTGTGAACTTGAATGTTGGATTTTTTTTTTCTTCTATCATTTGCTGGTTTAGTTGTTTTATTGCTTAGATAACTATGTTTCATGGTAAAAGAAGATAGAGTGCTTGCTCCTTTTTCATTTAGATTAAGGCCCTTTTTCTTCTCTCCTTACTCTCAATATCTTTGAGAATTCTTACATGGAGAAGGTAATCCTGATAATCCTGTTGCCTTGGACAGATGTGTGAAACATTATTTGGGGCTGTCTACCTGTGCAATAGATGTATTATCTTCTGAAGTGGTATGGTGAGGGAAAAGAAAAATTTCATTTTGTTTTACCTTGTTTCCTGTATTTTTGTTTTGATTATTTTTTTGCAGCTAGGTTTTGCTGAACTAGTGTGACTGACTTCAGTTTCTTGGGTTTCTGATTGGGCTTTTTGTTGCTTTCCATGTAAGACTAAAGTCACACTGAAATGCATTTGCAAGAAGTTTAACTCTGATGGCAGAAACAATTAAGACAGCATTAGTGCACTACACATTTCTGCTGAAGGGCAAGTCTAATCCTCAGTGTTTCTCTGAAACACAGAGGGATATTTCCTCTTCTATGTATTTAGCCCTTGGTGTCTGGTTTTTACTATTATTCACTGCTTGCTATTCTGTTTTGTAATTTATTTGTGGATTGCAGTCCAATTTTTTTGTTACTTGTGTTCTCGGAGCATTAGTAGAGAAGCTTCTATTCCTGGTTGCATATGAAACATGCATGTATTTTTATCATCCAGGCAGCCAGTTGGTGTGGTGAATTCAGAGGGGATTGAATAGGAAATGGTCTTGAGATGGCTGGAAATACTTATAAATAAAATATTTATAAAGTTGGGAATGAGATAAAATATTTAAAGTAGTTATTCTGCGTAATTCCTGTCTCCTATCCAGCCAGCCCCCTGTGAAAACTGTCAGCCTGGAAGGTGCCCATACCTCACACTGTGCTCTGTGAAGGCTCGAGATCCCAGCACTGACTACTTGGATTAGACACGGCTTTGAATTGGCAGTGATTTAAACAGGTTTTGCTACTTGGCAGATCCTGAGAATGTTTCCTCAACGCTGGTTCTGAGCTAAGCGCCCTGGATTCCTGAGACTTTCTTTCATGAAACATAAGGACAGAGTTGTGCCCCTGTGATTCGTGCCTTTTTCTTTTCTCTTCAGCAAGAACATCAGAAATCAATCTTTTCCACTTAATTGAGAGCTTGACTTAAGTGGTAGGAGATTGCCATTGTCTTTTTGATTCAGACTGAGGCTAAATCCCGGTGTTTAGTAACAATGTGTTGTTCAAGGCTGTCTCAGGCCTTGTCCTTCGCCTTGGACACAAGGATGTGCTCCAAACAGTCCTTTATCTGAGTCGGGAAGCCACTGTGATGCTTCCTGGACTTGTTTTGCTTGTTTCTACTGCTCGTCCCCTTATCTTATATATTGACAGGATTGAGGCTTTTGAAGACAAACAGTGTACTTAAAAAAAAAAAAAACTATCCAAAAATCATATTGGTTTGTGTTATTAAGCAGCAGCTGGCATGTGGTCTTTGAAGGTGCAGTTCTCAGACAGTGACAGCAATAGCCAGGGCTGGAAAGGGGCAGCATTAAAAAAGTCTGTCTCAGGGGAAGGAGGATCTTATTTTTAATTAAGCAGGATGCTTCTGCTGTGACATGGTAGGGTCATTAAATCCTGGTTCATCGTCCCCCACCGGTCCCATGTGTTTTGGTGCTGGAAGGACACTGGATTGTACTGTACTGTTTGATGTAACATCAGACTCTTCTACAGAGGGCACAGGCTGAGTGCTTCTGTAGTAGATATACAGGTCATACTGGTTTCGTTCTTACTTCAAGTGCTGGTGTAATGATTGTCTTGGTGAACAGAGCTGGAGGTTGGAATCAGCACGGACACAGCAGAAAATGGGGAGTCAGCCTTAAACCAGTGTTCAAACTCCAGTGAAGGACAGACTTTTCTTCTGGGTGTTAGGCAGCCAAGCTTTACCAAATGTTGCCACAGTTGGAACAGTTTCTGCAGGGCTCATTTTCTGCTCTCTGAGGATTAACTTCTGCAGCAGAGTTAATGCCTGGGCAATGTGTGCATTTGCCTCGCCTTCCTCAAAGGGCGAAGTCCACCTTGACTGTGCCCCTGGGGCTGGATGGTTGGCACTGCTGTTGTCAGATGTCAACATCCTTCACCAATTATCCAGTAACAAGTGCCATTCTTAGCCTGAGAGATACTTGTGTTGACTCATCCAGTGTCTCCTGTGAGTCATCCCTCTGCTTCAAGCACTGAATGGGGATCCACCCTCAGTGGTAGAAGCTTTTGAAATTTCAGAGCTGTCTCTTCCACTGAGGGGCTGTGCTGTGCAGGTCAGTAGGTTGAGAAATCTGGGAGAGATTGAAAAATTGCTGCAAAGCTTCAAATCCTAGGAGGAATGCTTAAAACATGGCATTTGCTGAGATCCCTGATCTGATACAAGATACTCTAAGGCAGAACTGGAGTTGCTATATTTATTGAGCCAGCTCTTCTCAAATATACATTAGCATCACCCCATTAAAATTAGTACAGATTTATTCTAGCTTGTCCTACTGTGTCCTCTATTGATTAGAAAATCCAGGAATGTGGCTGTTTAAGGGGAACTTTGACTGCACACTTGTTTTCAAGATGATACAAAAGTCATACTACTTGAAAAATATGAAGTAATTGACCTCATAGAAGATGTGTAAAAATAGATGATCAAAGTCTGGATTTATGCAATGGTATTTTCTCTTTGAAACAGTAAATAAAGCAGTCTTCTCTTCAAAGCCTATCCCCATCTGGAGTTAGTACTTGAGCTCTGAGTTTTGAGGGAAGCATTAAGCGACAGTTTCTCACTGTGCTCAGTAAACCTATAGAGTTTTTTTCACCTTTTTCACCTTCTAATTTAGAAAAAAGCCTTCCTGGAAGCAGTGCAATGATTACACCAGGTCATTTTGCAGCTGTAGCTAACTTCTGTTACGGGGAGTTGAAAGCCTGGGCCAGACACTGGTTGCACAGTTGTCTCTGTGAGTTTCACTGAGTGGAGAGTCTGAAGTTGCCTCTGAGCATGTCCAGGTCTGGGGTCTACCTGTAACTTGCTCTTACAGATGATGAATCTTGTTAGTTTGGGGTTTTTTTATATCTTTCACTTTGGAATTTCCTGTGACTTTCCAGTGCCCTGTTGATGATTAACTCTGCCTTTACCCAGGGAGAAATATTCATTAGATGATTAGATTAGCAAGTCACTGGAATTGGATTAATGTAAATACTTCTTGTAAGTGAAGCAGGAGGGGTTGGCACAGTATCTGCAAAGCCTCTGCTGTCAGCTACACAGGAAGGTGGAGAGGAAGAGCAGAAGTGAACCAATCTTTAATGGTTAGGGGAAAGCTTAAGTGCTTTTGTTTGCAATAGGCAGTGAAAACTGCAGAAAGGATTTTTCCAAAGAAATCTGCTTATGAAGTAGTGCTGGCCAGTGCTTGTACATTCCTGAAAAAGGAGGACCAATGTGCTCTACCTTTGCTACAGCCTTTTCACCGTAGCACGTGGACAGACCTGGCATGGAAGAGGGCCATGCTAGATTAAATGCACAGATGTGCCTTTGTAGCTTATGATGATGATGATGACTTTTCTATAATATTTTTGACACAGCACTGTTTTTTGATGTTAAACTAATCGTCTTATGTAATTCAGTTACATTCTTTCTCTTGTCCTGAATATTAATCTGATTTTCAGATACTTTATGGTTTTGTTTCTGATTTTTGCATTCCCAGGGATGAGTTTCCACTGATTACAATAGTTTTAGATGGCAATCACCTGATCAAGCATACTGTTCTAATCTCTTGAAGATAATCGCTAAAAATATATCTTCCTTAATCTCCTTTGCTGGATAAGAGAAAAAGAGAAGGATTGGAAAGGGCAGTGTGCCGTGACTAGTAGACTGACTGCGTGCCCTACAGGTTGCTCTCCTTAGCTTCTTCTGAATAGAAATGCCATCTTTCCCCATCTTAAACAGCTTTGGGAAGCTGTGTGGCTCAGGTGAAGAACTGGTGCTGGAAAAAGTGAAATTTCGAAATTCAGTCAGAAGGATGTCAGTAATTGAGGATGGAGATATTGCAGATGTCTTGTATCTCATTCCCAAGCAAAGCTTGCTGAAGCAACTGCCCTACTTGAATCCAGATGACTACTACTTGTGTGAGCAGTTATTTGACACTCCTGAGCATCTGGGTAAGTGAGACTGCCATCAGATCTTGATTTTTGATTGGTGAATAGGCTAAACTGCTTTACAGATACCTTGTTTTGTGTAGCGGCAAGATGCTGTATGACAGAAAGTGTGTTCAAGTGTGGAGAAATACTTTATCACTGACAGAGAGGAGGGAAAGAAGAATAAAAAGCCAAGTTAGAATCTGAAAGTAGTTGGTGGATATAGGTCCAGCTCTCTCTATATGTCCATTCTGGGACAAAGGGGACCTTAATCTTCAGAAGTAATCAAGCTGGAAAAGTACCTTTTGAAAGCACAGCGTCCTGTAAGTAGTGTGTTCAGAGCTTTCCAATGGGTTACATGAAACTGTGTCCCCTTCTGTTTGTTTTCATCCTATTGCCAAGGAGTATTATTTGAAGCTGCCTCATTCTTGGATTGGAAGAAGTGATTAAAAATCTTTCTATGTTCACGTCCTTGTCATTTGTGAATTTATTAGGCTTCTGTTGTATCTTTTATCCAGGTGCCTCCTTTTTCTGGATAAGAAGTCATAACTTATTTAGATTCTCTTTGTGCAGGAGCCAGTCCATGCCTTTGATTATCCTTTCCATTTATTTTGCTAATTCTACCATAACGCTTGAAAAATTGGGAAATAAAACTGCATTCAATATGTAGCATAATGTGGTTATATGCACGGAGTCATAGCGATGCTCTTTGTACCTCCCAGTAGTTTCTAAAACTTGGTTTGTGTTTTAATTAATATTGAACCTTAGTTTATTCCTTAATAGAGCTATCAGTGGTGGGAGAACTTATATCTGGAATTCACCAGCTTGTTACACTGATTTATTACAGTCCATTAAAATTTTTTTTAAAAAAAGTTTTCTGGAAACTCCTGTCTGTGAACGAGAAATTGGCAATGAATGTTAATCTCTTTCAGACAAATTTTAAAGATTTTATCTTCTAGGACTTGCTTTATGGACCTCAGTTTTGATAACCTGAAGTGCTTATGTGTTGGAATTTTGTCTGTACTAAGCAGATGAAGAAAGCTGATATATGCTTGTCACTCTGTCCAGCTCCTCAAAATGTTAGTACTGAGTGATTGTATTTGGTAGGCAAGTATTTTTCAAAGATCTGCTTTGGTATATAACACTTCTTCTTCTGTGCAAATAGCTTTTTGCTAGTCAACTCTCTTACCTAATGAACGTCACCTTGTAAGAGAACTGTCCCAAACCCACATGCTGTTGCAGATAGTTACTGCCTCTGAGTAATCACTTATTTTAAAAGTAACATTTTAATGAAAGCGATGCTAAAACATGGGGCAAATGTGTAATATAGCTGTGAAATGGAAAAAGCAAATATCATTCTGCCTTGCCATCCCCTGCAGTGTTTCACATTGGTATTCTGGAGAAAAAAATCTACATACAATTAGGCATTTTTATAAATCACAATTT
This sequence comes from Corvus cornix cornix, assembly GCF_000738735.6. NCBI lineage: Eukaryota > Metazoa > Chordata > Aves > Passeriformes > Corvidae > Corvus > Corvus cornix. The sequence continues at coordinate 7,836,592 of NC_046336.1, forward strand.
AGAATTGAAAATTATTTGGGTGAACAGTGACCAGCTATATGATCAATCCATGCAGGACTGCAATGAAATTCTTGCCATCATAGCAGGCTGGGAGCTGCCTTCTAATTTGTATGGGGCTTAAATCAATCTGGAAATCTGCAATTTTGCACCTCTTCAGTCATGTGTAAGCAATCACAAAGATAGTGAGACAGGTTCTGTTTAGCATTATGCTGCAATAGATAATGCAAATAACCACTATGGATTTTTTCCCTTCATCCTACAGTATGGGTGCTACTATTCAATAGGATGGGAATTGTGGTCCTGCTTTCCAGTGCCATGTATAATACAAACTGAAAGGTTGCAAGGTGTCTGGTGCCTCAGCTTTACTTAAATTGCAACAATTGGGCTCAGAATCACACCCACTTAGAATAAAAGGAGTGGAATGCCTTTTGAAAACAGCCTGGGAGTAAATCTGTATGTGACTTTAAGATGCAAAACACGTAAGTCTGTCTCTTAGGCCATGTGCTGCTTGGGGATTATGGTCCCTCAAGTACTACAAGATTTAGCAGCTAATAAACCCTGCTGAAGGACAGTTTGCTGTTTCTATTTGGCTTTGCAAACAAAGATTAGAAATGACACTGTTCAAAGCATTTGGAGACTCAGTAATTATTTTCCTTGCTAATCATAAGTGGAATCATAAACATTAGGAAAGGCCCGTATTTAGGTCAAGAATTATCAACAGGTACAGAGCTATTTAATATTCAGGAGGTGATCCTTTGGAGTATCATCCATTTAACCCATGACTTGCTTTTACTTAGCACTTGCATCCTGAAATTCCATCCCTTTAATAATGGGAACGTGGGAGGTTAAACTTGTCTCACAAAGTTAAATGGTGGCATCATACTGACAGTTAAAAGCACCCTAAAAGCTGAAGAAAACTTTTAAAAAAAAGGAGTTCAAAAGTGGCCTTGAATCTCTGAAAGGACCTTCATTCTACATTTCTCTCGAGTTCATTTGGCCAAAGAATGATGAGCCACCTTTCCTTCTGTGTCTAGGGGGGGAGGTAAGGGTCCTTCCTTGGGAGAGAATGCCAGTCACATGGTTTGCTGCAACAAAATCTGTCTTAGCCTAAGTGGCCTGGTTCAGCACAGGGCTTTGATTCTCTCAGGCCAGCCCTGATATAAAGGGTTCTGTGGAAAAATGTCTGATATTCAGGACTAGCAAAACTCGAAAGTTGCTGGCGAAAGAGCACTGGAATTTTGAAGAGAAAACAGTCTTGGAACTGTGTGATGTTGCTTCTTGTATAAGATACTGTCACCTGTGACTTGTACCAATGACACCTTATGCAACCTAGCAAAGTGGTCACTCTTTGGCTGTGACAGTGGCACACCTGAGGGAAAGGAGATGACGCTCTACATTACCTAAGTGACCTCTTGTATGAGGTTAGTAACTCTTTATGTAACCATATTTATTTAAAGCATCACTTGTGAGAGTGGCTGCTTCTGTTGCATCAGCTGGATGTAAAGAAAGGCAGAAGCAATCTAAGAGGATGAGAAAGGCATGGGGGGAAATGCTGAGAGCATAAAAACAGTCTAGTGATGAGACAGAAAGTAAATCAGACTGGTGGAGGAAAATTTATGAAGCACCAAGATCTTATTTACTCTTAACTGGGTAAAAGAACTGGCTGGGTAGCTGAGACTAACCAGCAGTGGTGAATGGACTTGAGTCCAGCTGGAGCCCGGTCACCAGTGGTGCTGCCAAGGGCTCAGTACTGGGCCCAATCCTGTTTAATAACTTTACCAATGATCTGGATGAGAGGATTGAGTGCACCCTCAATCAGTTTACTGACAACACCCAGTTGGGTGGGAGTGTTGATCTGCTGGAGGGCAGGAAGGCTCTGCAGAGGGATCTGGACAGGCTGGATCGACGGGCTGAGGCCATTTGTATGGGGCTCAACAGAATGCATGGAAATGGTTCCAAGCTGTGCTAGGGAAGTTTTAGACTGGACATTAGGAAGAATTTCTTCACTGACAGTGTGGTCAAACACTGGAACAGGCTTCCTAGGGAGGTGGTTGATCCCCAAAGCCTGTCAGTGTTTGAGACATGGACAGTGCCCTTAATAACTTGGTCAGCCCTGAATTGGTCAGGCAGCTGAATTAGATAATTAATTGTAGGTTCCTTCCAACTGAAAGAGTCTTTTCAATTTTATTCTGTGAGAAGTGGAGTTCTGAGGAAAAAAAGGTCTGATTTTTTTGTGTGTATGTTTGCAGAGAGGAGTCCAAGAGATCAACATGGTGATGTGAGGGAAGACACAGAGGTAGAGTCTTCTCGAGAGGAATGGGCTTTGCAGATTTGAAATGAAAGGTCCAGTTGTAAAATACTAGCTGCAGCATAAAACAGTTGAACTTTTGCCCACTGTTTTACATCTAAGTTCCCACACATCAGCTTCCTTGCATTAGTAAGGTTTTCTTGCTGTGCTGTGGCAAGAAAGGTAGAGCTTCCAGTTAGGGAAACAACCTCTTTGTATCCCATTGCCATTTTCCATTCTTACTATCCAGGAGTGCCCAAGATCACCCTGAAGGCTGCAGTTTCTTTAACACCAATCCCTGCTGTTACTTGGACAGAAAGAAGGAAAAATGGAAAAAAAAAATAATGCCTATTTTAATCTTGGGTCTTACCTGCTAATGGTGTTTGTAGTAGTTCCTCACAGAATGGATGCTTGATGTGGCTTACAGCCATAGGATTTTAATGGTGCTGTGTAAACTTATCAAGTGTCCAAAGCTAAGCAATCTCAAATGTGACAAGTGGTGATAGAGAGAAAAATCCAGGTTCTCTTTGGATTGTAGTAGGTGGTACTCCTTAGATGCTGAGAGGTGCTGATCAGACTGCTCCTGTCCTTCAGATAAGGTAAATCTTCCTTCTGATAGCTTTTCAAATTGATTCCTTCAAGTGAGCAATCTCTGCTGGCCTCAGTCCCTATATATATTTTTTAAAGATTTAATAGGGAACATACTTCTAAAATTTGTGAAAATCCAAGTTTAGAAGCATTATTTCATTCTTCTGCAGGACAATGTCTTAAATCAGTATAGTCCTGGTAAGTCAGCTATATGATTTGAAATTATGCAGTTGAATTTCAGAGTCTAGAAGTGTGAAGTCTGGACTTGCACAGATAAGAAGTGGGAACTAATACACACTGATCCTGAAAAGCACATGGAGAATAATGATACTTACTATAATGTAAATATAGATTGTATAATACTGCTGCCATTCTTTTTTTGGGATATGTTAGCAGGAGATACATACAGCATCTGGATAATTTTTCTCTGTTCCTGTTACTGAGGAGAACTCTGCTGGATATTGTCTCTAGCTTTGGACATTGTATTTTTGAAAAATACTGATAAATCATGAGGGAAATTAGTAGAAGGCAGTGGGAATGGTATTAGGAAAAAAGCTTTATGAGAAAAGATTAATGGAATTAGGTTTGCTCAATCTAGAAGAGTGGTGATAATTGAGGGATTTAGACAATCTTCAGCTGAGTAAGGGATTCTCAAATGGAGATGTTTTTTGTATTGTCCTGAGAAGCAGAGAGAAGTATCCTTGTGGAAGATACTGAGTAGTGGTTTTGTGTTGAGTAAGAAATATAGCTGAAACTTCATCTGTGTTAGCTTGTAATAATCTTTGGTTCTCAAAGTATGAACAGTTAGCTTGATTTTTTGGTTTTTAATGAAATGTAAAATGAAGATTGGGTAGGATCAGTTAGGATCAGTTAGGATCAGTTCAGCCCATTTTCAATATCTCTACTGTAATTTAGTCACTGCCACATTTTTACTTAAAATATTAGAACAATTAACAGCTTCATAGCCCTTGGCTCCTGTTTCAGAATTCTGGCAAGTGGTTGTCAATGTTCAGATCAATCTAAGCTAATTGGCTTAGTAGTAAATCAGTGGTTTAGCATTAATCTGCATTAAGGTAGCATCGTTTAGAGCAACTGAATTCACCTCTGTAGGGTTCCCTGCTCCTTCTCCTAAATTCTTTGTTATCTGTAATCCAATAAACAAGAACGAAATTGCAGTTCCTACTGTTAATAGGCGCTAGCAAGAAAGGTGAGCTAAATCAGCTGTAAATTCAAAGAAATAATGAAAATGTTGTCATTTCCTCTGTGGTGTGTAAATTGGCAATAGCAGCAGTGTGAAGATTGTAAGGGAAATTGAGGCAAAGATCTCCCCTGCTCTGTAACTCCATAATGCCAGTGGGTGCTCTGGCTGGAACGGGCACATTTTGGCTACTTCCCCTGTGTTGTTTATAGGGAGTCCTGCTTTTGTTCTGTATCTGATGGAGACTTCCTCTCTTGTGTCCGTCATCTGCAGTTGCATAACCTTGGTATTTTAATCAAACAACCCAGAGAGAAGTGCCCTCCCCTTCCTGGGCAGGGTTGCAGCAGGACAGCAGGGGTGGCTCCCCTCCAGGTCTGCAAGGGGCAGGAGAGAGGGGTGCCCTCCTCCTGTGGTCTGGGGTGCTCAGAGCCGACACGGCCTTTTGCAGGCAGGACAGATTCAAGTCAATCTGAAATGGAAGCTGCCTCCAAGCTGAAGAAGTTCTAGGCTTTCTGACAGTGGATAAAACACTGGCGGCACTGGGGTGGGAAAAAGGTGGAAATCGTTTCTTCTCATCTGAAAGCTGTTCCTTGGTCTTGCTCTGCTTATCCAAAAGGTGAAATTGTGGCAAAATTTCTGAGCAGAGAGAAAGGTGTAGGAAATGGCCGTTCTCACTCACTGCAGCTTTGACTTCGCAGCATGGAGGGAGTGGAATAGGAGTGGGAGAGAGGCTTGGTATCTGGCTTCCCTTGCTTAATGCGCTCCCATACGTCCCTCATGCATGGGTTGAGGAAAAGATGTGCTAATGGCTGTTGCTCCTTCTTCTCCTTCATGCCTGAGAGGTGGGGTTGTCTCTTTGTATACAGAGATCTTAGAAGTGGCTCTTAGTTTGAGATGCTTGGTAGATCTCTGTGGTCAAATAGTTAATGGGAGGAGCAAGGAGGAAAGGGAATCAGGAATGTTCTTCACCCAGGTCATGCAAACACAGGGCAGCTGAGAGGAAAAGAAAACAATATTAAACGGATAATTGTGATTACAGTTTTTGCGTTACCCTGCTCTAAATTTTTTGGGTTATTTTCCTTTAAAGAGTGAGTCTTTATGGTGGGATGCAGAAACATGTGGGACCAGGGGATGCTCATCGCTGATTTGTTACCATGTGAATTAGATGGTGCAGCTGTCTGTGGAGTTTTCAATGTAAAACATGGAAACATTAAACTGTAAAATGCAAAAACCACAAACCATACTAGCTTATCCGTATACATCGGTACTTGGAAGATGCCATATTGTTTATTTTTTAAGTTGGCAAACTTGTCTTTAAAATATGTGACTCTTTCCTATGAAGCAGCAGCAAAACAGCTTTTATAGTTGTCTCAGAAATTCCAGTTGGTGCAGAAGTTGGAATCAGTTATGCATACTCTCAATTTGTTGTATGTCTGCTTAATACTTTTATGATGATCCTACTATTGAAATGGCAACAAATAATTTAAGAGAAAAGTTCAAATATGTAAAGTTTTTCCATGCTGAAACAAGTCACCTCCCTAGCTAGCAGATAGAATCACAGCCACAAATAGAAAAATTCCAGAAGCTGGAGTAAGGTGATAAAAATTTATTTGGTGTAAAATTTTGTTGGAATATATTAATATTACACTACGTAGCCAAATTGTATTTACTTAGATAGCATCTTTTTAGTTTTCTCTGAGGTCCTTTGTTGTTCATTTGATAGGACACTGGACTGGCAAATCCTTGTTGGGAGAGATACATCTGCAGGGCAGATTCAGGTGCCTCTTTTGAGAGTCCTATTTATGGTTTAGTATGGAATCAGAAGAGGAGGAATTTGTCATTTGGCACAGTGACAATTGATGTAAGGGTGGTATGTCTCCAATGCCCACCTCGTGGGTTGCCTCATCCCAAGGCACCATGGACTTGTGGCCTGCTTTGCTGGATGTCATATAGTTGAGGCAAACACTAAAGGTTAGTGCTTAGTGGAGAGACTGTCACATCTCTCAGCACTGCAAAACAAAGAACTTGTTGCTTTACTCTGCAAATTAACTGATTGGCAGGAAGCTGCTTCGATCTGGTGTTGCATGGACCTCTCAGGGAGAAGTTCTTAAGACTAGAGAGTCTTTACAGCATCCTGCTGATTTCACTGAGCCAAAAAATCCCAAGACAGGCTGTGGGGTTTGTTCTGCATGGTTAATCCAATTCTGAAGTGGATTTTCAATATCAAATCTCCTTAACCTTAGACATGCACAGTAAAGGATGACACTTTCATGTGTGCTTTCCTGTTGGGGATTCCTGCCTTCGTGCAATTTTCAGCAGTAACTGTGGTGACTGTCAGTGAAGGTTATAATATTTTTATCAGCAAAAGTATTGGTTGTGATAATGATTTAGCTCAATAAATTCAGTTTATAGCAGGTGAATAGTGATGATTTTATATGGTAGTTTTAAAAAAATTACGAAGTTTAAACCACTGTCTGTACTCATCTTACTGTACCACATCTCAATTTAATTCCAGCTATGTCTGCATACTGTAAAAGTTCACACAGGTGTGAAGAAAGCATGATCTTCTTTCTGAGCATTAGCAATAGCATAAGCTGTTTGGAAGCCAGTTGTTACATCAGTAACATAAATGTATGTTCAGAGATAAATGTTTATACATACCTGCAGTCAGAAGATTTACCCATTTGCATATTTTTGGAGTATATTATATTATATATACTGGCAAAGCAGTATAATGTAACCATTTTTTCTCATCTGTTTCTAAAGATAATGTGAAGGTTTCAGGTGCTTTTTTACATAACTGTTTGTGTTAAGCTTCTTATTATTTAGAACAGACAAGTATGCTAGTTTCTTATTTTGTTTTGCAACAGATTAGACTAGTTTTACTATTTATATTTTGCAGACTATTACTGTTCTACATAATAGCAGCCTATTAAGAAAATCCTGCTTTCAAGAATCTCAGAAAATCAGATTTTGTTTTAAGAGATCCAGACCTTTTAATAGATCACAACCTCACAAATGTTTTATTCCTGAGGAGTCTGATTTGAAAGAACACAAAATTATTCTATTTCTAAAAAAAGCACTAAACCCCCAAATCCTGGCAAATCAGAACGATTACACTATGCATTTTACTGAATCAAGTGATTGATGTATTTGCTGAATTTTAATTTTGTTTACTCTGAAAGAAAGATGATGTGATTTTAAACACCAATATTACCTACTGATGATGTTGAAAATGGCATGACACAGGTACAAGGAAAAGCCCAGCACAGCAGAAAGGTAGTGGTTAGAATCCAGGCCATCAGGCATTATTTGCTTGAAGATCAATCTTATCAGTAGGGACAATGTGATCCCAAGGTGTAGGATGGCAGGACCATAGTATGTGCTGAGAAAGAACCATATTCCTCTAGACTGTTAAAACTTGTGATAGGGCAATGTAGAGGGTCTGTGGTGGGGAGGTCAATCTGTGGGGCCTTCACAGCTCCCTAACTTCCTGCTGGTTCCACACAGGGCAGTGTGGTGATGGATGAGGGTGAGGAGGGCTTGGCAGCCTCAGGCCATTGCACAAGCTGCAGGATGAAGTTGTTACAGAGCAAAAACTGTGTGGAGGGTTGGAAAGGCTCGAGGATGACTTAGAGAAGAACTTCTCCTGCAGGCTTGGAAGACTCGGGGTACACCTGGTGTGGGGAACAGTTCTGTCAGGTACTGCCTAAATTCTGCTCACTGAGTTCTGGTGAATCTGGAGAACTCCACCAGCACCATCAGCTTTCCCAGTCAGTTGCCTGCCTGGTTCTTTGCTGCAATCCTGCAGGAGCACTGCTGCTCGAGCTGATTCCAAAAGATGGAAAATGGGCCAGCTGTCTGAGTGGCCGAAGGAGAGACATCAGGTCGCTGGAGGAGGGTGTGGCCAGGAGAAACAGAAGCCAGGAAATACTTAATATGTAGCTTTTGAGAATGCTGAAACTGGGATCTGTAGGCTTGCCCATTAAGGTACTGGGACCACTGCTGGGTCACAGGGCTTTTGCAAGAAATCCCATATTGACATTATTGGTTTTTGTCTGAACAGGCACGGTTAAGTCAGGGTAACAATTAGAGCAGGTCACAAGAGAGTGGCATTTCCTTCCTGGAGAAGGGAGCATTTTGCAAAATGCTGTAATGGAGACTTCATAGAAGTGATGGTTCTCAGTTGACCTAGGCTGGACAGTGGTTAAGCTGTGGAAGCCTGGGGCAGCCTTTCTTGTCAAAACTGTTTGTTCCAGGCTTTTTGCTGGAAGCAAGGACATTAAACAGATAATATTTTCCTGGATATTATTTAATGGAGCAACTTCTCCCCTTTCCTGTTCTGTTTTCTACCTGCCTTTCCCCCTCATTTCTTTCTGAACAGGAGATATCAGTCAGTTTTGAAGAAATTATACAAAAACTGTGTGCTGATACTTCTAAGCCATGATCTCATCTGTGAAGAATGTGAATGCAAGATAAAAATATGAACACCAGCTTTTAAAATGAGAATAACAAACCTTAAATCGTAGCTAAACTGCTTAGTATCTTACTCATACTTTTTCAATACTATCAAGGTACAATGAAAAGCAAAACAAATTGGTTTAACTCTTTCCCCTTGTGGAGTGATCTCCATATGGCTCTCATGCCTCTCGCTGAATGCACAAGATATTTTTCACCAGCAACATGAGCATGTTGTTTAGCTGTAGTGTACTCTTTGTGACTCTTCCACCCACACTGTGCTCAAGGGAGACTCTATTTAGCTTGTACAGCGCAAAAGGTATTTAAAGAAAAAGTTATTTTGCTTTCCTTTGAAATAGGCACTTCTAAATAACAATAAGTGCCAGGGGATTGTTTCTAGAATGCTGTCTATTCCTTTTTCATCTCTAGTTTAGGATATCTGAGTAGATTCTGAGTTGTACAGCCGGGTAAAAATTTTAGCCTTGACTTAAGACAATGAGATTAAAACCAAAAACCATCCTGGTGTAAAGAGATTTTATTCACAATACTAAGGTCTCCTCTTCATATGTCTTTACTCTGGAGTAGATTATATTTGACTCCTAAATCTCCAGCATAATTTACTGCAGCCTGTATTTTTAAATTTCATTTTATGTGCATGCTGCTGTAGTCTACCACTGCAGCTCTCCTGGCTGAATGATGTGAGATACAGCAGTGCTAATCTCTAGCACATGTGAAAAATGGAGGAATGTACTCAGAGAACAGAAAGTCCACATACCAACAAGCAGCTTCTGTGTCAGCAGCTGCTGGAACAGAAAAATGAATGATCATCATTGCAAGCCTGTTGAGAGTGTCTGAGGATCACAGGAAGGGGTTAACAGCATCCCTGGGTATGTGTCCATAGGCACACTCTGCACATCCAATCAAATATTTATGAATGAAGGTCAGATGTGCCCCTTTCAGGAGGCTGTCCCCTAACTTGTTTACAAAATACAGCTTGAAAAAGAACACGGCCAGGTTGAGTTACAACCTGACATCTCTGATGTGTCAGAAATGTGACGTAACGGCTTATGCCTCCGTGTTGGTGGGGTTCAGCCCAGCTCCCCACTTGAGCCTCAAATGCTATTAATAGTAACACACTGAGTCATAGAAGCAAGAATGTCAGACTGCCTGTGCTGTGCTGCTCTTACACGTTGGACTGCTAACAATAGAAATCCAGCCTAGATTTGTCAGAATAGAATAACTATTTTTTTCCATGCATGTGCCTGTATCTCTGGTGCTCTCTCTCTCACTCTCTTAGTGATTTATTTATTGAAGAATGTCACTGAATAAGAGATACCTTACGGATGAGGCAGACTGACTTGTTTAATTTGCTCCTGTTATTCTGGGTGGCATTTGTACAAAACATCTAGAATTTATTTACTGCAAATATTTTTAACACTGTGTGCGTGGTCTGATTTTTTTGCAGCAGGTATCAGCCATCTGCTGCTCTGTCTGGCTGATGCCTACAGCTTGTTTCTTTACATTAATATCTCTCTCCCTACGTAGAGTAGCATGGAGAAGGAATTCCCTTGTGGAGGTGTGAGCATTGTAAATATAGAGTGCAGTATTAATGTAATTTCACTTCCATCATGTAACATAAAGCACATTTTGCACTGAGCTGTGGTCAAGTTGAAGCTTTTGCTCAATGAGTCTGTCCATAATTTAGCCCAAAATATCTTTATATTTGACCCAGTTCTCTGCTACTGAGATCACCTCTGTCTTTGACAAGTCAGTTCATTTCCATTTGCCATTTTCTCTGCCTTTAAACCACAAATACTAAAATTTACTCTCTAGGCAAAGGCATGAATGACATAGGTTTAGTTTGGGGAAGTCACTGGTGGCTAGCTAAAATGAGGAATTAAGTAATAGTAGTAGTGATAGAGGTTCTCCAAAATCTTGATGCTGACAGTATGTATGTGTCATTTTGTATTTATTTGTGGCTTTTAAGGGGTATTCAGGATTTTGATTAGTCATATTTCCAATCTTTTCTTCATAACTGGGAATAAAAGTATGCTTGTAAAAGAAAAGCTTTGTTTCTCCTGACTCTGACCTGCATCTTTTAATAGAAGGCAGAACCTTGCTGTATGATGATGAGACTTGACAATATTCTAAAGGGTTGGTTTGTTTGTTTTTCAGCATTAGTTTATTGACCAGTCTTTTCTCAGTAGAGTTTAGTGCCTGGAAAACCATAAATTGGAAGGTCAGTTTGATGCCCAGATTCAACACTGGTGCTTTGTCTTGTTGGGGATGTGTTGGGGGGTGAAATTCCCGTATCAGTGCTGCTGTTTCAATACACTTCCATCTTCTGTCTTAGTTCCATGAGTACCTGTGGCTATCATCTGCAAAAGAACAGCTTAGGAGGAGTTATAATTTACAATTATTTAGTTTTGCAGAATACAACACTTAACTTTGACTCACAGCAAAAATTTGTCTGTGGTACTGCCTGGCTATGCTTCAGAACCCAGGTGCTCACTGAGCAGTGGCAGTTCTCCTTTTTATTATTTTTATTGTTGTTTGAAGTAGAGAATAGGTAGGCATTCCCATCTTCCACAGACTGTATGTTACCCTCATCTGTTCTATGGTCAGTAGGCATTGAGAGACCATTTATTAGCATGTTTTGTGGTCTAGTAATTGCTTTAAAGCTAAATCCGGGAGTGGATAAACTGCTCACCACAGAAAAGCCACTGTGCTGCAGCCTGCCTCAGCACTTGCCTGTGCTCATCTTTGTTTCCCCTCTTGATCCTGGCTCAGTTTGAGTAAATAAAATAATAGGAAACTCATAAATACCACTTTATCTTTGTGTGTGCGTTGGAACAGCTCTCCTGCTCTCCCTCACATCTCCCTTGCAGCCTCTTCCCAGTCATTCGGGAGCAAATTACAGCGGCAGCTCGGCTGTGCGAGGGCAGAGGAATGCAAGGTGGTGTCAGGGGCTGGAGATGAGGGACGCTGGAATCCAGCATTTGTTCCCCAGCGGCAGCTGTAGCTGGTTCTTTCAACACAAGGGGCAGAATGCACGGGCAGGGGATGAGCTGCCATTAGCCATCGGAAAAGACCACAGTGGAAGAGAAGAGGCACAAGAAGGAAGGAGACAGTGATGAGCAATCGGACCTGATCAGACTTTGTGGGAAATCTGACCAGGGGAGATTATTATCTGGAATAAGCTGCCTTTTTTCTTTTTTTTTTTTTTTTTTTAAATCCACCTCAGCCAAACACTGCTGGAAAAGAGATTGTGTTTAAATTACTTAAGCTAATTCTTGCTTCTTCCACTACGAAGAAAAATTGTTTGCCATGGTGAAAGAAGAAGGTAATTATGTTTATTGATAGACTGGAGCTGAAAGCTAATGTGCCAGCCACAGTCACCTGAGGTTTAAACCTTCACATTTAAGATGTGCATGCTGTGATTGGCAGTTGTTGTTTTCCTTTCTATAAAAATGGTGTGTGAAACCCTGCAGTGGATTGCATTGGTTATCCCTGTACCTGCTTTAATAAGGGTAGAATCTGGAACACACCTAATTTAGTGTGTCTGCACAGCAGGCTCCCTTCTGTGTGTACATGTTTGTTTGGGGTTTTTTTTCTGTGATTTAACCCAAGTTGACAGTTCTTTACCTGTATTTGCTACAGTTCAAGTAGTTTTGACCACTGAGGCAGCTAGTTTAACATTTTAAAGATAAACATTGATATACTCAATTCTGGACTTGAGAGGGCATATTTTAAATTTTAATGGATAAATGGATTATATGAGATTTTGCAAAATGCTTGAATTTTGCAGCAGTAAATTAGGTATCAGTTTCAGTTGCCTGTAAGTAACATTTTAAGACTCCTACAGAAGAATTTGCTAGTTTAAAGAGTTTAGAAATGGTTGTGGGGTCTTTCCTTGCAGTAATACTGGTCTGTGTCATTTATTGTATTATTAAGATGTGAGATACATTCTGAGTTGTATTTGAGTGTACTGGATGTGGTTTGGGGGCATAACATTATCACAGATAGATTCAGACTCAGTCTCTTTTTCTGTGAAGAGGGGCGTCTGTGTTCTTTACTTTTGAGGACTCTCTAAAAATAATGTGGAGTAAATTCAAACCAGGGAAGAAACAGAAATAAGAAGTAGTAATGCTGAGTAAGAGTGAGCAGTTTTGCAGCTTTGAACACCCATGCTAAGACTTTTTTTTAATGTTGTAAATAAAAAGTGAGTGCAATTAGCTTCACAGATGTTTAGATTGAGGAGAGCAGGACAAATGCCGCGTATATGACAAATGCCTGCCACAGTGTGTTGTTCATATCAGGAGGATTGTGGTCATAACCATTGTCCAGTCTATTGATAATTTTTGTTGATGAAAGGCAGTGACCCAGCATAAATTTTATTGGCTACTTAGTAGGTTTGGGATCCCTTATTTCAGATTTACAGGATTATTTTTATAGTGTCAGTCATGAACTGATGACCCAGTATCAGTAAGCCACACCAGGAATGGTTTAAATAGGAATTTCACCCCAAATCCTGGAAAGTGCAGGTTTCAGAATCATTTGAATGAACTATGTCAGTCATCTTTTCAGAAAAATAAGTGTATTATCATTCAGTTTATCATAACTGGTGCTTGTTTTCTAAGATGCATTTTAAAACAGGACTGCTGGTTTTCTTGAAGTGTACATAAATCATGGGTAGCATGATTGGTCCTTTTATATGTTTCTGTCTCCTCCCCCAGCTGATGTTCAATTGGTTGTATTCCCTGTGTTACATGGGGCTGTACCTGAGGAATACTCAGTGAATTCAATTTTAGCATCTTACACCATGAGAGCTGTCATTTACCTGTAACAAAATTAAAACAAGCCCATCGTTTTTGTAAAAAATGGGAGACAAAAAAATTCATAGAATGGCAGGAAAAGTTGACAATGAATGGTTGAAAATCTGCAAAAGACTTGTGTTTAAATTGCTTCCTTTCCCCCTCCCCACCAAGTTTAATGCATTATTTACAATGGCTGTTTATATTGACGTTGGATATAAATATTTTTTTTCCTGTTCACAGAGATAATGGACTAAAATAGCTAAATGCTCTCTCTAGTTTTGGAGTGCAATTACTGATATTTTGTATCTCATGCCTGCAGTGGGAGAAAGGATGGTATCTGTTAAATATTTTGATTTTATACATTATTACTTTCATAATTTCCCCAACAATTTTTTTAACTCTTTTGTTTCTGCCTCAGTTTTCTTTTTCCTGTTTCTTGGTGGGCTTTTTTTGTTGCTTCGTTTCTTTCTTTGGGTTTTTGTTTTGTCTTGGTTCGTTTTTCTTTTTTTTTTCCTCCTCTGCTTTAGTCAGAAGGTCAGGAGTTATTGCTATAAAAGTCACTCTCTACGGTGATACTCTTGCAAAATGCAGTCAGTACAATACAGCTGGTACTCTCCCTTCCAGCCACTGCCTGAACTATGGTTTGAACAGGCTGAGAATGCAGTTCAGTCCAGTGTGATTTCATAGACATGTTAAGTAGGCACTGGAGGGGCTGGTTTCAGCTAGAAAAATGCAACTCCACTGAATTGCAAAACGGTTGGTAACAGTTTTTAGGAAATTAGCATGCTTCATTATGCTCATATTGTGTCTGCCTGGTTAGTTCATACACAAAAAAAATCCTGAGGCCAGGGTGTTTTCTGCTGACACCAAACGGCGCTTCCTAAATTATGTCTGATACCACATTTTCATGTCTCTGTGTACTTAGCTATTTCCAATTATGAGCCCTTATTATCTAGTTACTCAGCTAAATTATTATCACTGTGCTGCATCCAAGGGCGACTTTCTCTCTTCGTATCCTTTAACAGAAAGAAAGTTTACATGTGCATATGTGTGTCTTGTCATTAATTCTCTCTGGCAATTTAAAGCCTATGTTGGATAATCTGCAATCTTGCTGCTTCTGTGTTGAGGTCAGTGTGTGGGTTGTGAGCCTGCAAGCCAGGTTTCTGTGTGATACAAGTGTTGCAGCTTCATTTTTGCCCCCATTAGTTCACATGAGCTGAGGATTTTGCCCTGATTCTTGATTTCTTGAGTAGTTAATGAGAAGGCTGTCCTGGCATTCAAGTGCTAGTCTGTGAAAGCATATTGGTAATCAGCTTTGTACCTGATGAGATCTTGGGCAGGATCGTCCATGGGCAAACCTATGAAAGTGGATTAGTAGCTGTTCATGCCATGCTGCTGCATGCTTGGAAGGATAAAAGGAGAAAAGATGAAGGGTTGAAGATTTTTTGCATTAAAGAAGGGGGCACAGAGGCTTAATGATTTCTGTTCTTCTTACACTGATTCTGCTGAAGGGAAGGTGCTGGCACCTACTGGGTACAAAGTTGCAGTGAGCTTGATCATGTCTCCATGTTCTCACAACTTCTCTGTAGGTGTTCACTGGTGCTGGCTTTCCCAGGAAGCCACACAGAAGGTGCAGGTCACCGAAATGGTATCATATTTCCTGTATCATTTGGCCCATGGTCTAGTTCAGGCTTGCAGAGAGATTTTGTCCTCTGTTGTTTTTATTTCGCTTTTGATAAAGCATGACAGTGATACATCTTCAGGTTATGACCAAGAGGACTGGTTTTATGCTTCCAGTAGCTCCAACCTTCTTCTCTTCCATTTGCCAATACCAAGAGTTGTGAGTCCCCAAAGGAGCTTTTGGTCTTTTTCTTTTGTTGTAATGGAACTGCTTTAGATGGGATTTTCCTTGAAGAGTATACAAATGTTACCTGTCTGCTAATTTCAAGGTGTTCTCTCTTGGGAACTTTGTGTCTCCAGTGCTCTGTGTATTTGTAGGCTTAACATTTATTCCCTGTGTTAATCAAGAAAATGTTGAGTAATGGGACTTGGGTCCTAACACCGTCTCAGTGTCATGGTTGATAAAGAAATGTAGTCTCGGTTTGAACTCATGACTTTGGAACTTTTTAACCCCAGGTGACCTGGGAAAGTCTCCAGGTTTGTTGCTTTTGGAGCACATGACAAGATTATGCAATCACACATTGGCAGGGGGAGGACTGGGGTTTTCTTTTTGCTTCAGTTTACTTAGTTTCAAATTTGGTTCTGCTTTGCAGTTTGCTTTTGGGGCTGGGCATTTGGGCTTTTTTTTTTTTTTTTTTTTTTTTTTTTGGTTAAGGGCATGTGCTGCCTTGTACAAGCCACAGAAAAGGCTTTTTTTAAATATACATAATAGTAGATGTTTAAAAAAAACCACTTGTAGTTAAAGTACTAAACAACAGAACAGTTTTGTGTTAGAGGCTCTTAAGGTGACCTTGGGGAGGTAATTTGATCTCTCCTTGTGTTAATCTGTAAAATGAGGGTAAGAACATTCCTCCTGTCTCCCTTGATTATTTGAATTAGAGGTCTTTGGAGCAGAGAGTTTCTTTTACCTTGTTTCACAGCTCTGACAAGGCAATCTTAGTGTTGTGATTTCACTACTTCAACTTGTAAAAAAAAAAAAAAAAAGAAAATCCAGTGTTATGTGATTATCTTGTAAACATCTTATTACTTTTTAAAGGCAACGGAATTGTAAAGGAATTATGTTTCTATTGGCACATTTATGGCATTGCTTTTCTGTACTTTCTCTTTCTAAATTTATTTTTAATATTAGGTTTCAAATTGCAGTTCTGGTGTGCAGCATTGATACTGAGAGAAACAAAAATAACCAGGGAGGTGCCAGCTCAGGCACTGCATGTTTACTGGAGATTTTACTTTTTTTTTTTAAATAGTGCTTAGTTCACATGAGGGTACAAATACTCATATCCAAAGAGTTGGGCAAGCACAGTGTGCAGTCCTACCATGCCTGACCACTTCCAATGTTTCCCAGTAGCAGAATTCCATACATTCCTTGCATCCCAACTGTGTGTAGGAGCCAGCTCTCTGAAGATGTGATGGCAGATATTTTATACTGAGAAATGGAAGAACTTTTGCTATTGATCTCACTGGAGGGGAGGGCTTAGAGGGTTTAGTCATTAAATTTGAGACCATGGGAGTTCATGGGTTCAGGGGGTGGTACAGGCAGCCCTTCCTCCAACTGAAACAGTGAGTGGTGTGAGAAAAAAACCCCAGTTTCGAGAAGGGGAGGTTCAATCAATTTCATTTTCTCACAATTAACAAAGTTCTTATCACTGATTCTGGTTTTGAAGATAAAAGCAAGCAAGCACATGCTCAGAGAAACACACCTCAGGTTCTCTGTGGAGAGTTCTCCTTCCCCTTGCTGGTCTCCAGTCCCTGTCACTCACTATCCTCAGCACCTTTGGTGAGGCGTGGGTGGTGCAGCAGACTGGTACCAGTCCATTGCTGCTCCTTTCATTGTGTTGCTCCTTTTTCCTTACCCAGTTATTTCCACATGGCCACAGTCCTTTTGGAGTTGTACTTCCTCCTGAGTCTCTTCTTGGGGCAGCTACTTTGCCTTGGCATTTCTCCTGCCCTGCTGACCTTCCTGCCTCAGCATAATTTTTGTTTCTCTTCCCTGTGCTTTAGTGTCTTCTCTCTCCTGGGCAATCTGTGCCAGTGCACAGTGAAGTGCTCTGGTATCTCTCTCGTGTCTCCTGCTGTTTGTCCTTTCAATCTTTACCACCTGTTGGTATGTCCGTGTTTTTGCAGAGGTTCTCTGGGCTCCTCTGGTTCTGTTTTGATGTGCAATGGGTCAGTTTTATCATTTGCTGAACTGGTTGGACCAACAGTGACCTGCACAATCCCATCCTTGGCCACCTCCTACACAAGTCATCACTGCAGCACCATCACTACAAAGCCCTGCTGGTTATGGTGAATACAATTGAGTGGAATAAAAAATTGTATGGTTGCTTCCCTTGGATGAGAATTCAAAAGGCAATGCTTTTATAGATAGAGTCTTGGCATAGTAAAATTGTTTAAAAATACATTAAGCTAGGGCAGAGAAATGTTTTTCCAAAGGGGAGGTAGGAATCTTGGTAGAAAAGAATTTGCAAGGTAGGATGATAATTTGTCCTGCTACTGTCGGAGAGTCAATTATTTTTGTAGAAAAATTAATGGATGCCATGGGAAAAGAAGAAGTTCCACTAATCAAAATGTCTTGTGCCCTTTGGGTGGGAGAAGCCAGGGAACAGGATTTTTTTTTTTTTTTTTTTTTTCCTGGGGGCAATCCATAACTAATTTAAAAAGGATTATTTATAACAAAATTGGTTTTCCACCTAGAGGACAGTCAGTATCCCCAAAAGAATGATTAATCCTTGCCTTCGTTGAGCCTGGATAACTTTCAGGCTCACTAGGGATCTGTCTAAGGAGAACACTTAGGCATTGTCTTAAGCCTGTTCTGTTCAGCAGAGTGTCTTGTTGAGTCTAATTGAATCACTGGGATTTAAAGCTAAGTAAGTGCTTCAGTGTTGCCTCAAAGTTGGACCCAATTTTTGGAGGCTGTGTGACGTTTTTGAAAAAAAATCATGTATTTTATTAATGGTGGTCATTTTGTGTTGTGTGTTAGCTACACTGTTCTGTAAGATACAACAATGAGAGAAATAATTCCAGATTTTATATGGGCTGATCATAAAGTGATATGAACCCAGCAATGATAGAAGCCTTGTGTCAATCAATCATGTACATTATCTGCTATTAATGCCAGCTGTTCAGAAGTGAAAGATTGTTGCTCTTATGCTATACAAGAGAATAATAGGCAAGGTTCTATAAACAGTGTCAGCAGGGTGGGTAACTCTGTAATTCCCACTCAGTGCTGTTAGTAGCACTTCAGTATCACACATGTCAGTATAATCTACATAGCAGTATTGTGGAACCTTGCTTTAGTTGAGGATCTGGTTCAGAAGCAGGATCTTAAAATGATATCAAATAAAGAAGTGATCCAAATAGAAATGAAGCCTTGCAGAACTTATTACTGCTGGATCGAACAAGAGTTGATGAATTACTTGTGTGTTAAAAGAAGCCGTTGCGTTTGTATTTTCTTTTCTCCAAAGGCACCTCAAAACAGGATTTGATGGATTTGAGGATTTGCTATCCAGCAGTTAAAATGCTAGCCAGAGGAACAGGCTATGTTTAGGGGTACTGTATTGGTCAGGGCTTTCCCTGTGATAGTCCTATTACCATATAATGGTGACACTTGATGGTCTTTAGGAGCACAGTTATTTATTGTTGAAATAACACACCTCAGAAACTGACTTCTATGCTGCAATGTTTTTAAGGTCTAGGTGCCAACATGGGCAATTCAGCACAGGGCAGTGCCTCTGAAATGTCTGGTTTATCAGCTCTGTACGTGGCAAACTAACCCAGGAGTCAGGAGCCCTGTGAAGACTTATGTTGCTCATTTCTGTGGCTGTCTAGTTTTAGTCTGAGGCTGTGCAGCTCAGTCTTTAGAAATACCAGAAGTGAGGGTGGTACTGAATGATGAGCATTTACAAGATCCTTGATTGAAGGAGAGTTTCTAAGCACGGGGCACAGAGCTTCTGTGGTTTAAAGGGGTTGGCTGAGGACAGGTCTCCGCGAGGATCTTGTGCAAAACCCTTGGGGAGATTCCTGGTGGCAAGTGAGGGGAGATTTTACTACAGATTCTGTTTTGAAAGCATCTGGGAGACCACTGACTTAAGTAGGTCAGTGTTCCTCCTCAGATAATCTCGGGTAAACAGTGAGGGAATTGATTTTTTAAATTAGCATTTTTATATTGACTTACTTCAGAAGGGAATTTAATTCATTTTACTGTATGGAATACTCATGCAGCCTCAAAAAAGGATGCATAGGGGAACTGTGACAAGTTTATTGCTGGAATCCCTACATGGGATGCTGTTTGGGTAGCTGAGAGGCCTGACAGACATTTGAGTGCTGTTATGGGTAACCACCACTCATCAGTAAGCCAGAATTTCCATGTTGTCTGGAAAAAGCAGTTTTTTCTGCTAACTTCAGCAACTTGCTTTCATGTAGCCTTGAGGATCCTTAAGGATTTGCACTGAATAATTTGACACTTCTGTTTTATTCATTGTTGTGAGTAAGGTTTTGATATTGGACTTGATGATCTTTGTGGTTGCTTTCCACCTCAGACTATTCTGTGATATTTTTTTTAAGATAGAGACATCAAGTGATGGGTATGAGATGGTTGCTCAGAGTATGCTGAGGAGCTCTTGAATTTCTAATTACCTCTATCCTATGTTTGAAAAAAAATCACTCTTTTGAAATAGTGGATGATCCTCTTGTGTCTGTCAGATGTGTTGAAGGCATAACTCAGAATTTTCTGCCATTTACAAGGCTTACAAACAGTTACTACATGTTAGAGACTTGCAGATGTTGGGTGTGAGAAGCAGATGTTTAGCATGATCTTCCAGCCCTTCAGAAAGGAGTTTCGAAGGGTCAGTTGGTTATCTTGAAATACTGTCCCTCAGTAAGTTGGTTCTGGAACCAAGTGCAGAGAACCTTTGTGGATGTGATGAAGATCAAGAAAAGCATTCTCAGAACATCAGATAAGAGAGTCTGAGCTCACTCCCTCTTTATCACCCAATTTTTATGGTGATCTGTCATGTGAAAAATTACTCTGTACTAATGTAGAAATATGGCAGACTAAATTCACTTTGTGCTTCTTCCCTTTGGCTTGCTAACCGCTAATCAGCAATCCATCTGTTAACAATCATGTTGAGTAATGCAGGAATGCAGGTTTTGATTCAAAGGCTGGCTTGGCTTAGTCAACATTTGTTTGATCATCATCTGTTTCTCAGCGTGTCTTAGTTTGCTGCATACTTCATTGCAAGATTAGTGCCTTTTCTTTACTGAAAATAGTTTTAAAACTCCCTATTGCTTTTTCTGTTTGAGCTTAAAACAACTCCTGACCATGCTCAGTTAAGAAGCTCTTAATGACTCTTCTTTGAAAGGATTATAGTTTTTCTTGAACAAATATAAATGTAATAATTTTGTCAAGTCCTTTTGTTCCTGCTAAGTATAGATGATGCTCTAGAATGTGCTTTTGTTCACCTGCCAAGTGATCAAAGGCAAACATGTGGACAGACATGGCAGAAGTTCCTCCTTGCTGCTATTTTAGAGAATGACAAACTCTTCTAAATAGGCTCTGGTGCTTTTGTGTTGAGAAGAGCGTCAATAAAGCTGCTGCAGTTTCACTGGATTGCAGAGCTGAGTTAGCACTAAGGTGTGTTTCCACCTGACAAGCTGAGAAAGTGCTCAGGCTCCTGGTGGGTCCAAAGCAAGAGTAGGATATCCCAAGGTTCCTATTCAGCCATAAGGGCCTACCCAGTCAGATTCATGCATTGTCATCAAGAAACTGTGAAAATTTTACACTAAGGCTATAGACTGTCAGAATCTGTGGTGAAATCCTCAGTGTGTCCAGGTAAGGATGTAATCCCTAAATAAACATGAGCAAATTTTCTTCATCTCTCAACCACTATCAAAGGCTTGGAAAACTGGATCCACCAAACACATTTCTTTTAATTGCAGAACCATCACAGTTACACTGTTTTATTTTGTGTATGTGGTAGAAGGTGATCCCTTTTCAGATAGGATCAAGCAGGTGCTGGTGTTAAATATTTCACTTAATACTGAACCATTCATATGCATAAATCTTTATGGGGCTGAGGCCTTAGGGCCTAATCTTGCATGCTGTTCTGTGGGGAATTAATTGCAGTATCAAAGCTCTAGACAGCAGAAGAGGGATGGGAGTAGGATAGGAAACAGCAGAGAAAATACAGAGAAAATGAGCATGTTTGCACTTGTGTTCTGAAACAATGAAACAAATGTGATTTTTTTCATGCTGTATTTTAAAGCTCATTATTTCCTCACCTTTTTACACATTTGTGTGTGTGGCATAAAGCTTTTTATTTTTTTTTGTAAATAACGTAGGAGTTGTCTCACATTGATTTCAAATTACAGTTACTAATATTTTGAGTTTCTACCTAGCACTCATATCTCTAAATTTTTATATTTCATCCAGTTAGCTGCATTAGCTTTATCCATGGGTTATGTTACCTAAAAATAGGAAGGTATTTAAATACTGGTTTTCTTACTCAAAAATAATGTATGCTTCATCTTTTATTTTTAAAATTTGCTTTCTGGTGTTGAAGCCTTTACATCCTATTTTCATGCAATAAGTTTGATATCTTTGCTTAAAACATTTTCTCAATTTTTTTTTAGGAACTACCCTAGGTTACTATTCTAATTTACTAGTTAAACTTGTAAATGTCTTTATAGGTTATTTTTCCTTTGAAAAATCTATTTTTCAAGGAAGCAACACACCTGTTTTCTAGGCTGGACATGGTGCCACATCTTCTGCTTAGCATTTTGTGAAAATCTTTTAGTTGCTGCAGAACCTGCCAAGAGATGTGGAGGATGGGGTGGAGGGAATGGATACCAGTCTGTTCATTACTGTCTTGTAGTCAGCCCCACATCTGGCCATGAGATGCTATTTTGAAGATCGATAGCTCTGGTGTACTTTGTTTATTGTAGCTGAAGAATTGAGGCTGAGAAGCATTGGTTGTGATGAGAATTGAATTGGACACATAAGAAAAGTGTCAGTTTTTCTTAGGTCTTCTCTTTATAGAAGAAGTAGAGAGTCAGACCAGAGACAGAGGACTGGGGGATTGGCAATAATTCTTTCTGGATCTAAACCAGAGCAGACTTGGGCTGCGCTATCCCTCTTTACATGACTCTCTCTCGTAATCCTTCTTCCCTGTGCTTCCCCTTTTCTGAGCTCTTAATTCTATCCTGCCAACACCCCCGAAGAAGGAGTGTGAGGTAAAATGGGGGAGAGTGTCTGGAGCCTTGTGCTGTCACTGGGCACACTGGGCAGCCCAGCGTGCTCTCACGTGGGTGTGAGTGCCACACATCACCATGATCAGAGCACTGACTTCTACAGAAAGAGCTGCTGTGCTGCCATGGTCCTATTTGCATCTGCTGTTTGCAGAAGCAGATGAATTGTAAGGGGAAAATGATAATACTTTTTAGGAAAATGTAAGAAAACATTTAAAAATTATGGCAAAAAGCTACCAAGTTTAAGATTTTTTTTTCTGCCTTGTTTTAAAAATAGCTATTCTGGATATCTATAGACAGCACAAATGGTTTTAAGACAAACTGGCACACTGTAGGAGTGATACAGATAAATTTGCAGGAAGAAAAGCTTTATAATGATTCTTCAGATCTGATTTGAATAGCAGTAGTATGAGCTATCTACAGCCTAGGATTTTCCCTTAGGCTTTCTCATACATGTGTAGGCAAGCAGCTCACTAGTATCTCTTTATGGGAGTGCCTCCTTCCAGGATTTCCTGGAATTCCTGAAGATCCCTGTCAGATACCTGTGGCTAATGGGTGCAGTAATATCTTTATCAGTCCCTGGCAGCTGGGAGGTTTGATTTTCGTCTCAGTCACTGCTTGGTCACCTTACCTGATAGGATTCTTATAGATTTGAGATTCAAGAACTGAGTCTGCAGATAAGCAAAATCACACTGCATTTTTCACCCCTTCTTTTAAATAGGTATTTCAGCAACTCCTTGAGTCTCCACTGTGCTGGGGTTTTACAAAAGAGGAATTCCTTGGAGACTGTATGGGCTATAGACAGACAGGCTTTACAAACCAGGGGTTACAGACAGTTATCTCAGAGAGAAACACAAAGGATGGGAGAAAATTACTTCTCCTCTCTTTACAACAGAGCATGGAGAAGAAGTGATAAGGCAGATTCCATTCTTGAACTTGATTCTTTGGTGTCCCTCCAGCATCTCTCAGCCCAGAACACACTTTTTCCCAGCTTGTCATCCTGTGCACAGTGCCCACCTGCCTGCCTCTATCCTGTCCCAAGCAAGGGGCTTCACAGTTGGATTAACAGTGGAGCTGCTTGGCAGCATCAGACAATGAGGAAATTTTATTTTTAAACTTTCAAGTTTTGAACTGCAAATCCTGTAAATTAGTTTAAGAAATAGTAGCCTCCAAGGCCATATCAGGTAATACAGAGGAGGGCAGAGAGAGAGTTGTCTTGTAGAAAGCTTTGGTTGCATTTACTGCCTTGGCAATCTCTAGCACAGTCATCTTACTTTTATTCCTGAAAGCAGAAAGCAGTGAGGAAATTTTAAAACTAGGCTAGCAAAAAACTGTTTCACACCATTACATCTGTGCTTTATTTTTCCTCCTTAATAGTTCGGTCTTCAGCCAAGAAAACACAGCAGCCAGTTGAAAATAAGCATTTCAGAGCATGCTGTCTGTGTCAGGCCACTCTTAAAGATGTAAGGGACAAAGCTGTGACATTCTGAGAATCCCCCTGCCCAGGCTGCAATGGGCACAGACTGTTCTCAGTGCTCTGCAACAGAGCCCAGAGGCTGTGGAGCTACAAGTCATAGAGATTCTGTATCCTGGCACAAAGCTTGAAGTTACACATTCTACAGCATGGGTAGTGTTGACTGAGCATTGCTTCAGGTTTATTTGTGGAGGTATCTGTGCAAATGGAAAAATGATAAAAATTCCCTTTTAAAAAAGCAGTAGCCCATATCCTCTTATTTAAATAGAGGAAGCTCTTTTTTTATTGCAGTTTAAAGTAGAACTGAACTAAAAATAATTTTTGTGACTCCACCTTGCAGCATTCCCATAGCAAGGTGTTTCCCAGAAGCTTTTCTGACTTCCAGTAAAAAGCCAAGGTACTTCCTGGCTTGCAGCAGATACATGGAGTCTTGCCAGCAAGAATCTGCAGCTAAGAATCCCTTAGCCTGAGTCTTTGATTTCCTAACAGTTCTGTGTTCAGGGAGAGAATCATCAATAAAGGCTGCAGTATTTATTTTCATTGTTTTCTTTATTTCATTATTCAACTACATACTCTTCAGGTAGTTGCTGTAATTTCCATTTCAGAAAGGTTTGTTGAGGTCTAATTTCTAGCTGATGCAACAAAACATAATTGTTTTTAAACCCTCATACAATGATCTGCTCTAAGAAAACACCGTGACAGAACAGTTTTCAACTTTGCACAGCGAACTAAGTCTTTAGTTTTGCTCAGAAAATGCCTTTGGTTTCTCATTTGAATATTGGGTTGTGGTATTTTTATATCTCCTTTCCAATTATTTCTTTGCAGGTCTGGGATTATTTTGAGATGTTTAGATAAAATGCAGTAACAAGTACTCTCAAGCTGTTAAGAGTTGCTTTGAATTTACATCAATACAGTGCAGTTGCAAAACGTAATGAAATCGACATTGCATGATTCACAAGGAAACATAAGGAATGACAAAAATAATGTTGATATGTCTGCAGAGCGATGTGAGCGCAAAGCAACACTCCAGTGACAAA
This sequence comes from Corvus cornix cornix, assembly GCF_000738735.6. Lineage (NCBI taxonomy): Eukaryota > Metazoa > Chordata > Aves > Passeriformes > Corvidae > Corvus > Corvus cornix. The sequence continues at coordinate 7,861,376 of NC_046336.1, forward strand.
GACTGTTTTCCTCACAGATGAAGGTGCTATTGATTTTTTTTTTCTATTCTTTTTATTTCTCCCTGACTTAAATTATGTAATCCAGACTTCCCAGTTGTCCCAGTCAGTGTATGTGTTACTCTGGGTAAATGGGATATTTAATGGGACATCGATTTGTCTTATTTGAAACCTAAATGAGTTTAAGAAAACATTAATTATTCATTGATTATTCATTTTAGCTAGTCTTGAAAGCAGGAGTGGAAGTCAGCCTACCTTGTCTTGAAAAGTTCTTCTTTGTGTATCTCTGACCAGAGATTTTGTTCATTAATTTTAAAAAAAGTCTTCAGGCAGTTCCCAGCAGTCTTACACAAAAGCACCCATGCACCTTGTCCTACTGGTTGGGCTAAACTGGGATCTGACAGGCTTCGTGTGGAGACAGGTGTCAGTTCACATCCATGCATTGGAACTGGCAAACACTTAACCTGTGTTTATGTTCCACACCCATGCTGTGAGCATGCACTTTGTGGTGTGAAGACAATTCTGAGCCCTGGTACTGAACCAAGAGCATGAGTGACTCTCTTCGGTGCTTCTGTGACTCTTTCCATCCCAGTACCTGGGAACCTTGTCACGGTATTTATTCTCACAGTAGGCTGAGGTTAACATTGCTGTTGCACCCAGTTTACAGTCACAGACACTGAAGACAGAGAGAAACTAAAACATTCAGATAACTTAATTTTAAGCTGCTAAGTCCCAGGCTCAGTGACTTAGCTGAACTCAACTGTATGGCTTCATTCCTTTCGGGTTAGGGGATGTCATCCAAAGAGCCCAGATACCTGTCGTGGAGCAGTCGTTGGACTCTGGGTTATCTGGATTCTTAATTAATGTCCTATCACTGATTATACTGTCTGGAGTTTGTTGTAATTGTCTTAGACATGATCTAGAGTTGCCTTATTGCATCATATGCAGTCCATGATGCCTGAGAAGATATCCTGTAGTTGATGTGGGGAGGGTTGGTGCAGGCAGAGCCTGAAATACGGACTCTCTCAAGGTGTGAAATCCCTGAACCCAGCTCCTGACTCACCTTTTCAGACCCAGAGCAGCTTACAGTTGACATGTCCAGTGAGCTGGCTGGACTTCAGTCAGAAACATTTCAATAAGCTGCTTGTAAAGGTATTTCTCTTTCTTTTTCTTTAATTCCCTGTTCTGTCCTCACTGGTAACTATAAAAGGTCACCTCTGCCACTGAAAAGCCTTGTGTGTATTGCATATATCCAAAGGAAAAAGCTTACAAGCAATTCCTTACAGGAGGGCCAAAGTCAATTACTCAGTTTTGACCTACAATGCCAAATGGAGGCCAGTAAGACAAGGCCCATAATTAGCTTCACTTAAGAGATCAGCCTGGAAACAGCAACTAACAGTATTTGTATTAATTTAAATGGCTTAAAAGGCAGAACTGGAAAGAAGGTGCATCATTGGACCAGTGTTGAAAACAGTTATTGACTGTCTTGTAAAGAGCAAAGGCTTTTGTTACAGATCAATACCAGAAGATCTGGAACTTGGTATGCAAAATGTCAGGGTGTCCTACACAAGTGAGGTGGAAAAAGCAGAATGTTGCAGGTACAGATTTCACATTGCACCGTATAAATCCTAGGCAACGTTTTCCCAAATCCTTGATCCAGTTCCTCTTGTGAGCAACTTTAAAAGTCCATACTGTGAACTTTTCTTCAGCTGACACCAGGCCCATTTCAGGGTGTCTGGATCTGAGAGGGAATTTTGCTCATAATAATTTAATTTGTTTGCACTTATCTCTATGTTTGTCTCTCATTCTTTCTTCCTTTCCTTCTTTCTTTCCTTCTTTCCTATGTGTGTCGTTGGCTGCCAGTTAATAGTTTTGTTTGTAAGAATAATAACTGCCACTCCAGAAGTAGTATTGCATTGCAGACTATTAGATGAGGTTCACCCAAGGTAAGGCATTCAGTGAGCTTTTACTTCACTGGAGCTGCTAATTGAAATACTGGTTGGCATTACCGGCTGAATTCTGTTCACCAGGATGGGCTGAATAACTGCTCTGGGGAAATAGTTTAAGTGAGGCTACCAGAGAAGGAGATATTAAGAACTTTGAGCTTGAGTAGAGAAGAATTCAGCCATTTTCTTTGAAGTTTGGGGTGGGAGATGTGAGTGGTGACAGCAGGAACTAAATAACAGTTACCATATTAGTTTGGCTGGATGCATAAGAGAAATTGTTTAGAATATTTGCTATTCTCTGTTCTGATGCTGTTTCTCCCCTAAACACATATTTGGCTTTTTAATTATTAATCTTGTATTTATGTAATGCAAAATGATAGCAGCATTTCTTCAGTAAGGCATTTATAAAGGAGAGTAATGTAAAAGGACTTCATGGAGAGTTGAGGCTTTTTCCTTAGAAATCCATTGAAGAAGGGGAGGAATCTGGTGCAGTGAATATGAGCAAGGTATCTGTTACACTGCTGCATAAGCAGTAATCTGGAAAACAGCGTAGTCCTGGCTGGAGTGATGCCCGGAACTGATCAGAAAAGGAAAAGATCTCGAGAAAACTCTGAGATAAAATAATGAAGATGTTTCCCAGTGACAGCGAGAGTGATGTATCAGCACTCAGTCCTTTGCAGGCCAGGAAAAGTAGGACAGGAATGGTAGGTAATGTAAAGACAGAGGCGTGGGTAGAGGTATGTTTTCTCTGAAATGTTCTGATGAGCACCACTAGTTTGAGAACAGTATTACAAGGAGGAAAGCTTTCTACTGCTAGAATGGGATGTGGGAGGGAGAATTGAAGGAACATAGGTTTGTTTGGGAACATTCTGGGTAATACTTTCCACTTCAAACAGTACAGTTGAGATTAAATCTTGCTCCAGCTTATACCTGTGCACTTCTATTAGGGCCCCAAGCTGCCACATCTGAAGAGAAAGCTAAACATGTTTTACAGAAGCCAAATGTGGAGCAATTAAACTTTTATTACGACAGTGAAATCCACAAACTTTTCCTGTTCCTATCCAAGCTCTGCTAAGGGTGGTTGGATAGCTGATTAACTCTACCTGGAATTGTGTCTCCCTGACAATATTGCAAATACATGGGTAGTTTCTGCCTACACATAGTATCTCTAATTTGCATGCAGAGAGTAATTTCTGCTAGAATTGATGGGAGTAGAGACAAATAATATTAGTGTCTTTTCTCTTCAGGAGTTCTTTCTCTGCATTAGGTATCTGCTGTAGCAAAAAGGAGATGTTTGTAGTTTATTTTTAGTGTAGTCATTTGCATACAGACTATCTTGTTCATCTGGTTTCCCAGAACTTGATTCAGAATTGCTTTCCTTCAATCCTTTTTGCTTGGATTATATTCTTTCTTGGATTAAATCAGCTCAGTTTTTGTTTCCTTGTGTGCTCATCCAGTGATTTGCACACACTCATGTACTTAGAAAGAAAATGGCAGGCACTCTGAAACACTTTGTGGGATGGACACTGTGGAGGGAGTTTTTCCTCCTCTTTCTGTAGCAGCCTCAGTGGAAAGACATAGTAGTTGATGTGAATGTCTTAAACTATTGGTTTATGAAAAGACTATTTAAATAAAATGGTGATAATAATTAGTATTGTGATGAAAAGTGTCTCAGAACACAGAGTTTTGTATAGGAGAAAATATTCTTTTTGTTTGGCTTGAAATATTTTTTGTTTGTTTGCTTTACAGTGGCCCATCCTCAGGAGCCCCACCACCCCTCTGAAAAGCCGGTCATCCACTGCCACAAGTGTGGGGAGCCTTGTAAAGGTGAAGTGCTCCGTGTTCAAGCCAGACACTTCCACATCAAATGCTTCACCTGCAAAGGTAAAACCTTCATAATTATCTGTTAGAAATTAGTCCATTTGTGCAAATGTGCCTTGAACCACTGACGGGAGGTTGTGCTTCCTGCCATCAACTGATTACTAATACTCTCTTTGCTCAGTATCTGAAGGTTTTGAAGATGGGAAGGGTAAAGAAAGGTGCTGATACTTAGGAAAATTCTGTCTTTTTGTAGTTTTTGTTCTAAGTGCTTTTTCAAGGATCTGGAAATTTTTTTAAAAACTCTTCATAGCAAGACTGCCTTTCATTAGGGATAGTTATGAAAATTAAGGTCGTTTGTTCTCAATTGACTGCTGAAAGTACCTGCTTTCAAAAAACCCACCAAAAAGGTTCTGCAAAGGTGTTCTAAGGCTTTATGCCATGGAGCTGCCTTGGGAATGGGGATAGTGCTGCCCATTCCACAGAGAGAGGATCTGAGGGGCTCTCGGCAACTCCAGCTCATGCCACTGAACCCTCTGTGACCACAACAAAGAACTCACTGTGGTTTTTTTACAAAACAGAGGTTTCATGAAGCGTTAAATAATTGTAAAACTATGCTTTGTGAATTCATTGCCTTTGAAGATGGGTGTTGTGGAGCAGGAGGCAACTGTGGCTCCTTCATAGAGTTTCTGTTTAATGAACAACAATGCAGAGTTGGCTGAATTGAGTAACCACAGAACGTAGGATGAAAGCTGAGAGTAAGTAGAAATACATAAGCCCATGTGCAAACAACTGTCTGCCAGAGTCAGTCCCAGCTTAGCACGGGGTAGATACAGCACAGAAAGGGATTCAGGCTCCAGGTGAATGTGGCAAAGCTGGTGGCAAACACGGAGAAAGGTGCTGGAATAAATCAGAGTAACTGGGCAACTAAAACACAGCAGCAGAATCAGTACCACTGATCAGTTTTTCATTTCTATTGAACCTAAGTTCTCTCTTCTGAAAGCCCATATCTAGCATGTATACTGCAGATTCAGACTTTGAAAAGTGCTTCCAGCCCAGTTCCTGAGTTTCAGTTATATTTTTCATGTTCCAAATGTGGGTGGAATAGTTGTGTGGTTGCTCTGTTCTTCCGCTTCCTGAATATATGAAATATAGCGGAAAATAGAAAGAGTTGTTTTCCTATGTTACTAAAGGTTTTCTTTAAAAGGTCACTTATTTGTATGCTGAAAAATCAATGTCTAGAATCTAATAAATTCTGTTTGTTACCTGTGGTTTTTGGTTAAATACAGCTAGATAACTCAAAAAAATGCTTACTTTTCTCCTAGATGTTAACATTTTTTGTCTGTGCCAAACCCGGAGTGGCATCAGCCCATCCTAGAGGGCAGCAAGGAGCACTATCTGCACTGTTTCTGGAATGCTTGGCGAAAGGCATATCTCTTTCTCTATTACAGTTGCTGTATTTCAAGCAGCACTTGATGCCATATAATCCCTGAGCAGTTTAAAACCAGCAACTATTTATTTATTTTCTTGTTCCTGTCCATAGTGAGTAGTGGTCTCAATTTACAGAAGATACTGGATTAGGATATTTTCAGCATCAGGCTGCCTGGGACTCTTTGAGTCACGAAGGAGAATGGTAATTCAGACCAGGCAGCAAACAGTGTCCTCAGGACCTCCTGATAAAGAAGGTGGCAGATGGAGCAGGGGTTTGGAATTGTTGTCCTGATGAATGCACCACATTAATCTTGCTTTTTTTAGGAGGGGTGAGGTCTAGTTTCTTCTTTCACTGGTGTTTTAGTTACTTACTCATAAGCTGCTTTTGTGCTTTGACTATTCTGTTGCAAGACTGGATTTACTATTACACTTTTTTGGTTTTTGCTCTTTCCTTCCCTAGAGGAATGTCTAAACTTATTGTGGCTTCTGTTTATGGAAATATTTCCAACCTGATGACAGTTAAAGATTCTATAATGTTGTTGACCTTATGAGTGCTTGCATGAAGATCACCAGAAAAGGAAGAGCTGTAGAAATAACTCTTGCTGGGGGAAATGAAACTATGATTATTGCCATTAGCTTGTTAAGGAAACTGAGGAAAGTAAATCCAGTTTGAACTGAGAGGGCCAGAGCTGAATGTTAGAGACTTTTCTCATGCTGTTCATTCAGTCTGTGCCTTATTAGTTGGGTTTGCCAGCAAGTGAGTGTTACCTTTTTAGAGTTCATTTGTCTTTCACAGAGAGAGAAGAAAGGGGTGTGTATGGGAGGTTGCTCCAAGTCCTGTTTTGAATCTTTTACCTGAGCTGCAGATCTTGTTTGCTGTTAGCATCTGTTATTTAAGTGAGTGCAGTTTTTGTTTAAGCCATATAGGTATTTACTCACATTGCCTGTTGTCTGACCATATGGTTTGTACAAGTGGGACACAGCTGTTAGAGTAAGTGGGTTTTTTCCCTCTTAGTCTGATGGGTTTTTAATTTGACATGACTGCAACTCTACAGAAGGTGGAGTTAGATCCCCCTCAGTTTATAAAGTATGTTGTTAGGAAGCAAAACCAACAGATACTGGAACCAGGATGTATCAGCTGCATCTACAGATGGCTTGGTTATTGTTTTCTTTTTCTGTGTACTAAACTTTGCTCTTGAGACTTCAACTCACATCTACAGCGTGAAAGACTTGAACAAGCTCACACTTGTCTTTCTTCATACCTGCTGGAAGTGTTTAAACTTTTACCCATAGACTTAGAATATGTGGAAAAAATCCATTTCCTCATAAGGCTGTCACACGAGTTCTATAGTCAGAGTTTCACTGTGATCCTGTTCTTTGCTCTGTATGAGATTCCTTTTTATTATTGCCCTCCACACTCTCAAATTTGTGTTTACATTATACTGTTAAGTGTATTTGATATGTTTGTAGTCCTGCTTCCCTAGGTTGTGTCAGAGGCTCTTAGGCACTCCATGACTGCTTGGCATGTGTGTCAGTGGTGGCTGTGGCACTGCAGGAACATGGTGACTTACGTCCCTATGTGCATCAGCCAGCTCAGGACACGCTCATGCGTCATGTAATGTGATCAGACAATCATCCTCCCCAGGAGTTCGGTGCTCTGTCCCTCTCTGGAATCTTCCTACAAACAGAGGAACTGCTTCCTGCCAAAGATGACAAGTAAAACCTCCACTGACTGACGTGTTCCCGTGCCCCTATGATAAGATGCAGCTAGCTGGGACTCTGCCTTGGAGAGCCACACGTCTCCAGCTGGTGTGTTCTATCTGCCTGACAGGGCTGGCTGGTTCTATTTGTGGCTCCCGATAAGAGCTGATAGGAAAACAAAAAGCTGAAAATGGTGTGGCTGCCCCCAGGAAGGTGAGCTCTGCCGGCCTCCCGATAGGCAAAGAATTTCAGGCAGGCAGCAGCTGACTCGGAGCTGGAGTTAGCAGGGGAATGATGAACAGGGGAGGTATAAGAGACATTTAGGGGTGCAGCTCCAGGAACACCATTCAGAGCAGTTGTCTTTGGCTTTTTTATAACAAAGTCACTTACCTTGCTAGACATTTACACTGGTTTGTGTTACAAATGCAAATCTAACAGAATTCTGCATTACCTCCAGGTGTAATAAATAAGCTTTAAGTTCTGTTTTAGCAGGAGTACACTACTCTTAGCATAGCAAATTGTTAATCTTTACCAGGCAATGGGAGCAGCAGGCTGAGAGGAGGGAAGCTTAGATGAGGAGGTTGAGCTGGAGACATCACTGGGTTTGTCTCAAATAAACATTAACATTAACAGGAATTAATTAATGGCTTATGAAGAAGTAAAAGTTTTTCCTGTAAGCATCTTTATACATGAATAGCTTTTCTGGGAAAACTAAGACTACTCACTGCAATGCTGTTCCATATGTAAATGTGTGTGGGATCAGGCCCTAAATTACAATGTGCATGAGCAGAGATTTTAATATCTCAATTTAAATTGTGATCTGATACAAATGATAATTTTATACCATTGTCAGTTGATTACAGTTCATTTTACCCTATTGCATGTACTAGTAGAGGAAACTTTGAGGCCAGCAAAGTTGCTATAATAAGGCTTTATTATTCAGCCTGTGATTCATCTTTTGGGTTAGAGGGAAAAGCTGGTTTCAAGACACTTATTGCTTAACAGAAAAAGCTTTAAGCTTTCATAGTAACAATGTAAAAGTTTACATAGCTTGATTTTGGTACATGTAGAGATTGGTTGAATTATCTTAGCAAGATAGTGCAGTATTTGTGGTAGGAGTGTTTCAAATAGTAGAGAGCGTCCCTGTTCATGATGTCGAACATGAACTGGAAAACTTAGTTAGGTTTTTTATGGTAATGTAGACTAAACAGAAATTTAATCTCATAAATCAGCAATCCTGCCATAAGAATATGGGTGCTGTCCTTAAGATTTTTAGTCCTCACTATGACAGAATCATGGAATGGTTTGGGGTGGAAGAGACCTTAAAATCATACAGTTCCAGCCCCTCTGTCATGGGCCAGGTTGCTGAATCACTAGACCACGTTTCTCAAAGCTCTCTCCAGTCTGGCCTTGAACACTTCCAGGAGTGGGGTATCCACAATTATGTGGCATAAAGGTCAGATGAAAATGTTTCACTGTGCATCAATGTTTCACATGCTATAGTGATAGCAAATATCAAAAGGCTATTACCTGCTAATAGTCTTTCTAATTATAAGGCAAAACAAAGTCTTGGCATCCAGGAAGCATTCCACAAACCTAGAGTATTCCACAGAAAAAAAACTTTTAGCTTCCATTAAAATATTGTTATAAATCAACATAAAGCAGTTTCTTAATTATGGAATAAATGTGGCAATTTTTCTCCCTTCAGTTGGATGTCTCTCGAGCTTAACTTGCAGAATCCTCTAGGGTACGTTTGGGTTCCAGGCACAGGTCTGCATTTTTTATGTGATGACTTTTCAAGGCTACATCGTCTGTAGTTTAATGAGCCTGACAGGGAAGGGGGAGGCTTCCTAAGTTTAGATTTTGGGATGCTCTGTAATCCTTTGACTTTGAACTGGATCTTCCTCCCTTGAAGAACTGGGAAGAAGTCAGGGTCATGTAAGCAGACACTATATCAACAGGTTGGAATGTGTTTTAAATCATTAGTTCTTTGACCTTTGATCTGTCATCAGATTCCTTCAGTGGCAGCAGGAGGAGGCTGCAAACAGGCTGCAGGGTAGTGCTATAAATAGTTCAGTGTCAGTGGATGGAAAGTTTAAATATGAGGCCATTCTTGTAGTAGATAGCCAGTGCACTGTTTCAAAATATCTCTGCATTTCCACAAATTCTTCTGGAACAGAAAGTGATGTGTGGATGTGATAACATGTGTGGGTAGAATGTGCTCCTTCCTGAGCATCATGAAATTATATGAGGTCACTTGAAGCTCAGAATCACTGAACCAAGATTCAGCTAGAAACTGGAGTTTGTTGTTTCTGGGAAGCTAACAGAGGTTAAAATGTCTCCCACGATAAGGAATAGAATTCAGATGTGAATTCATGCATTCAGGTAGCTTGATGTGAAATCAAACCTCAGTTGCAGCTGTGAGACTAATTGCCATTTCTGCATTGACATAGCTGCTGTGTCTTTAAGACTGTCCTTCTTGCAGTGATTCCTACTGGTATTTCACTTCAGTATCTTCCCGTTCTGAAGTGGATCCTTACTTTTCTATTGGGGTTAGAATACTATTAATGACAAGTGATTGATACCAATCTTAGTTTAGTTGGGCTTGAGGTCTCTTCAGGGACCAAACATTTGACAGGAAATGAAATTAATTGCACTGCTTGGCTGATATTGATGAATGCTGACAAATGCCATGCCAGATTTTAAAAAGCTACCAGATCCCTTTGGAAGTAGAGGAGCAGCAGGATGCTTAACAGGTGCCTGATGAGTGGGTCAGAGCATCCTTACAAGAATACAGAAGGTTTCTTGGGTTTGTGGTCAGTGCATCCTTCATTTGCCTGAGTTGGATGATGTTTGGTTTTGTTCCATCCTTAAATTCCTGGTTTGTTTATTTAAAATCCTTTTAGAGAAATCTTTCCTCTAGATAGTTACACTCAAGCCATCCGAGGCTAAACTTTGACATTTTTCCACTGATTGCATTTTCTTCAAGGTTCATTTCCCACAGACCTGTAAATGACTTTGATCTCCACCTTGTGCTTAGTTTAATGTGAAAGGTGTTTTAAATGCTTGAATGATTCCTGCCATTGTTTCCATCCTGGTGCACAAACCACTGATATTTCAGTGGGGAAGTGGGGAAGCTGTCACATTGCTACACTACATACAGCTGTTGTTTGCTTGCTGTTGAGCTCAGGTATGAGCTCTCGGCTGTTGGATTGCTAGAAAGACAGAAATTCATGCAAGTCAGGTGCAGACAGGAACAGCTCCCTGTGCAGCATTGTTTGTGTCTCCAGTGTTGGAGGACTGAAGGCAGTGTCATGGCATTGATTGGGAAGTTGATAAGTTAAAACTGAGCTCATCTGAGACTCAGAATTCAATTTTGGCTTCAGTTGAGTGAATGCTTGCATTAAATTCCCAGGGGTTTCACTCAAGTGCCCCATTGAGAATTACTTGTGTCACAATGACAGCAGCACTCAGCAGTGGTGCAGGCAGGATACCTGAAGTCAGGTTTTTTCATGGGAAGAGGAGAAAGGCCTGACTGGAGGCTAGGGATACTTCCCAAGAGGGATCTCAGACCAGTTCAGGAGAAGAGGGGAGAAATGCAATCTTGCCTTTTGCTGAGGAGGTGTTTTAGCTTCTAAACTTTTCTTCTTCCTGATGTCAAGATATCAAAGCAGATTTTAAGGTCACCAGTATTTGTTCCATATTTATGTGGTTTGACTTCCCAGCATTGTTTCTAATGTCAATCTGTTGAAATGAGAAGAGATTCCAGAACCACTGGGAATGCTGGATATGGTTCCAAATAGCTTCAATCAAAATGCATCTCTCATCAGTGTATGACAGAAAAAAATCTCCAGTGACAGGAGTGTGACAAATGGCCATCAGGATCTCTGTTACAGCTTTTGCAAATTGCTGTATGCATTTCTTACTGGTGCCTTGCAATCTCCCTGCCATGGCAGTGCTGCAGCACAGCTTCTGATATTTACTGTTCTTATGTGCTCTTCTGATGATACTTGGATGTATATTCCTTCTTTAAATGTCTTATGTCATCAAGAAAAGTGTTGGTAAGAGGAGTAAAAGACAGAGAGAGACTTGCTTCATTTGAAATGCAGAAACTTTAAAGTCTAATAAGAGCTTGAACCTTTCTTTCATCAATGTGGGATTTGTTGAACTCTTATATGAAAAGAAAAAAACTGATTTTCCCTGTATATTTGTTCGGATGTAGGTGATAAACTGAAACATTTCCAAATTCCTTTCTACCTTCAAACAAGAGATCCATTATGTCCTAAGAATAACTGTTGTATGACTATTTCCCTGCTTGAAAACAGCACCTTTATTCTATGAAGCTGAGAAATACAAGAAAGGAATAAAACCCCAACAGGAAATTGAATTTGCACCTTATTTAATGCACGGTGAAAAGGTAGATCATTAGCATTTTATTAATGAATAGCATTCACTTCTGCAGACTGAGAGCCCACATTCACAGACTCTCCTTGTGTGGTTTTTTCTTCAGTGCTGACACAATTTTTACTTAACATCAACATGGAGTTCAACTCTCCCTGAAAATAAAGCTATGGAAATCCTAAACAATGCTCAGTAGGATCAAAGCCTGCTTTCATTCTCTTTGAAAAACTCTGATCTCTTCATTTTTATGATCACCATTAAAAGCTTGGAAGTGACTCAGCTTAAGAATGGTCCTGGTCCCTTGGATGCATTGGGAGCTGTCTTGCTCTTGGACAGCCCAGGTTTCCATAAACAGACCCTGTAGCTTTGGGGGCTGACAGCAGCCCTGACAGTATCTCCAATCTTTTTGTGCTCCAAGGATGCAAAATAGAAGGTCCAGAGAGTAGTTGAAGACAGAAAAAGCTAGCAGGTGGGTGTTTTCAATACAGTGGGAGGTAGAACTGTATTCCAGCTTATTCTATTCACAAGAGAGGCAGGATGGTTTATTTGGAATATGAAATTCTTTGATATACAGACTCTGAGAGAAAGGCTGAGTTCCTCCAGGAGCTTTTGAAGATAAAGGTTTTCTTTTATCATTTAAAGAAAAATAGTGACTTTTTTTGTCTCTATGCTTGTGGTACCTGAGGGAACAGAAATGCTCCCCAGTGTCTCCTGGTGCAGGGTTTTGGTCATGTAAAACAGAATTTCTTCCATCATATTGAGCAGGAAGGATCTTGGGGAAATGTTATTCTTCTGTAGAATTATTTCTGTGTGATGGATGTTTACAGACCTCTTGCTTTTTTCCCTCTGAAACACGATTTGTGCATCACTATTACCACAAAGTAATTCTTTCAAAGTCATTTTTCCGACCAGTATAGGAAAGAACCAATAGTTTCATGTTTACAGTTAACTGCCATCATTTAGGTATAAATTTTTCTTTGATGACATGGTATGTGCACCACAGCAGTTGCTTAGATGACACCATTAGAATGTATTGTACATATGTAGAGGTCACAGCTGATTTCTCTTCATTGCCTCTGCTGCTTGTGGCAGGAACAGTGGTGGGCATATGGTGTTTCTTTTTAATAAAAGACAATCACAGTTTGTCCCATCTTTTTTGTGTTTTTTCTACAGTGGTCATAAATAAGTGTGCTAAGGCAATATGTGTCAGCTTGAGGGGATATCTTGTCAGAGCCATAACTTCTGCACAGTTGCAAAAAGCAGAAAAGAGAAGAAAAAAGAGCTGTTCAAATCCCTGCCCTGTTACACACCACGTTGTACACCAAGTGTGGGTACAGTCATGTTCATCCTTTCTGATTTGATCTCTGACTCAAAGTGAAAGCAGCCGGCTGGAATAGCATTTTCCAACCATGGATGTTAACAGTCTGGGTGACCCTTGTTTTTCCCATGTAGCTTAAAGCTGTGATTAGTGATAGGAACACATGTGCTAAATGACTGCAAAAATCCCTTGTAATGTGGGGTTGCCAGGGCTTGTTTCTAATTCTTGCAGATTGGTGTGTGCTTCCCGCTGTGCGTACGCCAAAGATGATGAATCTGCTGGGGGCTCACATCATGAGCAGTTCTGCTTGGGCCTGAATTCATGGCTTGCCAGTGTGAGAGAATTTAACTCAGACATTCTGGGTTATTTGCAAAATGAATTAGAGATTGGAGAGAAAGAAGACTTCATAAGGAAAAGGGCAGTAGAGGGAGTTTCTTTTCAACAATAGCAATTACTGTCTCTAAGAGACTTGCCAAATATTTTTAGCCCCCATTTTTGTTGATAGGCTTGAATCCCTGTGGCCATGCATGCAAAGGGGGTAGACCCTTGTCAGCTGTGAGTGCATGAACCCTTTCCTTCAAAGTCTGTAGTAGTTTTTGCAAACGATGATCTGCCACCTCTTTATGATATGTTGAAGTTGGATTTTCAGAGTAAGATAGAATAGAGGTGGTATTGAAAGTGAGTTTTGATCATCCCAGCTTATTAGATCCTTGCCTAGGCAGGTAAAGGGGGCTGCAATGACCAAATGAGTTCTTCAAAAAGTGACTCTTTGGTAGAACTGGGGATCATAGTAAAGAGCCAGAGAGTTCATATATGCAGCTTCTGAGGCAGACCCAGCAGCGCACTGAGCACCTTCAGTTTGAGACTGAAAAATATATGTACTGGGATGTTTGAGCTACAAGGTAAATTACAGACTATAATTTAAATAATCCAACAGACACATGAGTAGTCCATGGCTCTTTAGGAAATTAGCATCTTCTAAAGCATCTCTTAAGACATTAAAGCAGAATTCTCAATTTCTACATGATTTAATTGTAAGGATCTGCCCGAAGTACTTAGAGAAGCAAACTTATTGTAAGTAGGCTGAGGTTTTGCCTCTGGACCTTCAGTGGAAAATTACTCCGTGGTCCCCAACCCAGGAAGGGTCTAAGGGGCTGTGGTGTAGAGGTCACCTGTATTTTCTGCCTAACAGGATATTGTACTATTAGTTTGAAAAAAAATATTTTAAACAAAATGGAGATCAATAGAATAAAAAGAAGGAATGAAAGAGTTCGTTTTTTTCTGGAGGTGTACCTAAAAGCCAGCCTGGAACATTTTGCAGCACTATAACAGAGCCTTAACAGTAGTTCTTTGTAATTCTCCTCAGTCACTGATAATTGAGTTTTGGCTGCTTGTGGATTTAATGCCACCATGAAATTTAATTTGTTTGCACATGGAATATTATCACTGTTCTATGCAGAAATGTGAAACCGGAAAAATGCTGGTACTGATACTGCTTTCCTTCTAAGCTGCATTGTAGTACTGTTTATTATTGTTCTATTAATTATTGTTACAGCAGCCATCATTAGACCTCCAGGACTGGGCAAGAGACAAAGAAAAATTGCAATCCCTGCCCCAAATGCCTTGCAATTTTAATTTTTAAGGCAGGTAACTAAAATGATATTAGCCCATTTTAACAGGGGCAAGAATGAATGTTGAGCAGAGTACTGTGCTTGGGTCTCATGGCAGAAAGATGAATTGAACCCAGTTCCCCTGACAATCTTGCTGTATTTCATATTTTAATTTTTCAAGGACTGTGTAACTGCAGGGACCTAGTTTGCTGCTTATTTATTTTTCCTTAATAATCAGAATTTCTGATATTCAATATTTCTGATATTTGATCTGAACATACTTGAATCTTATGAAGGGGGATGAGATGGAATTGCTTGCAGAGTTAGGTTAATGTGCTAGACTGCTGTGATGAGTGGTTTCTCTTACTGAATTACACACATACAGCAATATACAGAGGAGCAGGAGGAGTGGCTGAAACCAAAGTGCCTGGGAGCAGCTGGGTATAAATTTTTGGTGATATGGGGGAACACTAAATAGGTAGTTTCAAGTTCTTTGTTCAATCCAAGCTAAAGGCACAGTGTGAAATTCAATCTCCCATCTCCCCTGGCACTTTCTCTTCATGGAGTTTGGCTGTTAGAGGTAGAATTGCTTTCTGTCTCTGTGTTGACCAGAAATGCCAATGCAGGACTCTGAATATTTCCTCAAAGCAAAAAAGGCACCTGGTTGTGATGTGTTCTGGTTTGGGTGAATAGGCATTTTACAGTGGAAAACTGCCAAGTCACAGAAATCTTTGGCTGGCTCTTCCCCCTTTTACTGATACAATTGATCAGCTAACATCCTTAGTAGTGATATTTTTCTAATCTGTGTGGTTTGTTTTTTTCTGCCAGTGTGTGGCTGTGACCTGGCACAAGGAGGTTTTTTCATTAAGAATGGCGAGTATCTCTGCACCTTGGACTACCAGCGCATGTATGGCACCCGCTGCAATGGCTGTGGGGAGTTCGTGGAAGGCGAAGTAGTGACAGCCCTGGGGAAAACTTACCATCCAAGCTGCTTTGCCTGTACTGTTTGCAAGTAAGTCAACCCTTTAGATAACATGGTGGGAACCCAATTCAAGGCAAACATGAAGAAAGGTATCACCATGAGATGCAAGTCTCAAGATGTATTTCTCTTGAGGATGCATTTATTTGGTCATAAAAGATCTGCTGCAGGTCTGCCTTGAAGAGTCTTGAAAATGCCACTCATTTATTTGAGGGACACAGCTTTTGTACCACATGTAGTTCCCTGTTCTCAGAAAGTAACTTTCATATCTGAAAGAATTGAGTGTGAGGCTTACACGTTGAGATAATGGACATGAGTTGAGTTCAGGTGATCAGCCCACCTTGGTGGGAGAAATGAAGTAAAGCAAAATTCTGGATGCTACATTTGGGTTCTGAGGACAGTCAAACAATCATGTAAGAGCATGTAACTTTGGGACTACTGGGACTACCCCTCTTCCCAAATACTCTTTCTTGCCCTCAGTAAGAGAACTAGTCTTCAGTTCTACAGCAAGTAAAAAGAAGTTGCCTAAGGCTCTGTGGATAGGAGAAAGGTAGCATTTTAAACTCCTATCTCTGATGAGTAGTTGAGGTACTTTGTCCTTTAGCCTGGTACATTTTTCAAGCCCTTTTCTATTGAAAGAATTTTGATTGTTTTCTGTTTTTAAATAGTGTGTGAATTTACTGCATGTTGGTAATCATATAATGTGTATGTTGTAGTTTTATTTCCCAGGGACAGTGTGAAACATGATATCAATTTTCTGTACATTGACTTGCATCAATTTTTTTATGTTGAATGAACAAAAGATGAGTCATTGGAATAGGTTAATGAAATTCAGTATTGCTGCTGATTTATTTTTGGCCCACTTAGAGATGGCAGTGGAAAGGAAACAATGCCTGAAACATTTTGTTTTGTTGAAATCAGCAGTTGTTCATTTGCTAAGCAGTTTTGGAGTGATGTGGGGTGTGGCAGGGGTCTGCACGCAGCAGCTAACACTCCTTATTAAAGATTTGGAGTTACAAAATGTTGCTTATCCTCTGGTTCAAGCACCAAATAAGAGTTAACAGCAATGTCAACTTCTGCCTAACACACATTCTTAACATTTATGAGTGACTAGCTCCACATTCCTTCACCAGCCTCAAGAACAGTTCTGATTCTTTGAGTTCTCTTCTGTATCCTGTGCTGTCCACAACATCACGCTGAGACCATCATAAATGTAGCTGTTGTGTCTTAGCAGATTTCACTGTCTCTACTATTTAGATATGTTTGATAATCTTTTTAAAATGAAAATACAAGGCAAGTCTAACCTCTGCTCTGCTTGCATCCATGGATTGGATTTCTTCCAGTGCCTGGCTTTGCCAAGGCCACATTGCAGAAACTATTTGGCCTGAGTTTCAGTAAAATATTGATTGCACTGGAGGAAGGCAGGAAGCTCAAGGCATGGGGAACAGAGGAAAATTTCTGGCATAACCTTTGCAAAAGTAAATTTTTCTCTTTAACTTTCCAGGCGTCCATTTCCACCAGGAGATCGAGTTACCTTTAATGGAAGGGACTGTCTCTGTCAGATGTGTGCTCAGCCGATGTCCTCCAGCCCAAGAGAACTGTCTGCCTCAAGCAGTAAGTTGCCATCTCATTTCTGAAGCCTCTCACTTTTCCAGGCTCACTAACATTTGATTGAAACTAACACAATGCAATCTTCTGGTGTTTTTATTCACATTTGGAAAAGTGAACTATCTCTGGGATTTTCTTTGGTTCTTTTTTTTCTTCATTAAAATGCCTGTTACTGCTGGTGGGAAGAGACACTTAGGCATTTCAATGTGGAAAAATGACTTTTCCCCAATGACTGGATTTTTTAAAAGTTTTTTTTAAAATTTTTTTTTTTTAAAATTTTGCTTTGGTAGGCACTGGAAAGCTATATAATTGATAAAACCTGAGGTTTCAAAGTCGATAGATTTCATTTCTTTAATGTATAATTGTGCAGGTTTAAGTATTCAAAAGGGGACGAGGTCAGAGGAAATTAATTTTCTTCTACTATTTAAGAATTCAATTAAATTATCCTTTATAAGGAGTATTCCCAGGATTATGCTTCCAGCAGACTGATGCCACAATGATATTGTGATCAGAACCTCAGGAAACCATTACAAAAGACACAGAAAGCATGTTAAAGGGAAAGAGAGAGAATAAAGAAAGTTTGGGAGGGAAATTAAGTTGGCTTGCTGTTGGGTTTTAACACTTTTAAAAGGTAATTTGTAAATCACTGATATTAATCTCTGCCTTTGGTAGTTAATTCTTTCAGTCTCTGGGGGTTTCTTTCTCTGACTGCTGGATTGTACTCAGCACTCCCCTAGTGTAGTTTTTATACATCAAAATGGCTACAGCTTTCCTTGTGACACCGGGGAGTTTTCCTTTAGGGAGACACTCTGTATTTTGTCCTGGTACTTGGCTCTGAGATCCTGGGATTATGAAGTGCTATGGAAGGCAAAGATGGATAATGTTTGTGCTTAGCAAATGACTGAAGTGAATCTCAGGTTATCTGATTTGCCTGAGAACATGTAATCAAACCTTTAGACAAAGGGAAAATAAGAGACTTTTTTTGTTTTCATGCCTCTCTGTCTGGGAAGCGCTGCTTTTCCACTATAATTGTAGATTTGCAGCTGAAAATGCACAGGCCTAATCAGTTAAGGAAGAATTTAGGAACCTGAAAAACACCTTGTAAGACTTCAAAAAGCAACATAAAATTTATGAGGGACTTCAGGCACCCAGAGAATCCTTCTGGGACAGAGAAATTATGTGGAAATTGATATTTAGGAGGCATAATTGGAAAGGAACTGCAAGACATAGGGACCTTGGACAGTACTGACATTCTTTTTCTAAGCATGCCAGAGCATAGAAGAATCTGGATCTGGCTCTCCAAAGGTGGCACACCTGTCCAGCAGCGTGGCACTCGCCACATGCCTGACTCCAGGTGCCAAAATGCCCCTAGAAAATGACAGGTGAAACTTGTTTGATACTGAGCAAGCCAAAGAGCTGGATGGTCACTTCCCCACAGCCATGGTCTCTATTGGAATTGGTTCTTGGCTTCCACAGTGAAGCCACAGGTAGCAAGGATTATAAAGCAACGTTTCATATCTCTTGTGATGAGATTTGTTGGGTTTTTAAGTCATAATTGGGTCCTGCTGACAAGCTGCTTTACCATTACACACAGCTCCTGCTCTCAACAGCTTAGAGTGCACTACTTCAAAATCTTTAGGCACCTGCCATGGTGCATCTTGTTCTCTTATGGACAAAGACTTGTAGAAATGTATAGTATAGAGTTTTAGGTCATTTTAGTGCAATAGTCTCCAAAACAGACAAATAAAAATGAGAACAGTTTATAAGTTCAGAACTAATCAATAAAAAAAATATCAATGAAGCATCCTCTGTCTTCAAAGATACTCCAGTTGATGCTTTAGCTTTGTGCAAAAGTTGACTTAGATACAGAAAAGTCTTTCTTGCTGGCACCAAAGAGTTAATTTTAATTAGTGTAAAGTGTTTCAGATTACTTCCAGGTTTCTCCTGCTGGCTAATACACATATAATTTTTTTTTTCCAAATGCTTTGCCATTTTTTGAAAGGATTTTTTTTAATACAAGTTCTTTTAGGAGAGACTGATTCACACTATGCATCTATTTTATATCCTATACTGCTGTCAGCTTCCCCTGGTCACTTTCAAGTAGGTCACTAGAGGAGACCTTCCTTAGAACAAAGAAAGTTTGTGGGACTTCAGTAGACTGCAAATGTATCAGGTTTGATTGGCTTGTGTAATGTAAAAGGAAGCTTTCTATCCTAGAATGTCTGCATTAATGCTGACATGCCATTTTCTGGTGTCTGTTACTTCATACAAATGAAAACCTACCGACAACTTTGCTTGGATGATTACAAGGAAAATCAAATGCCTCCAAGTACAGGGGTTAACATCTCAAATAACATGGACCTGAATATTGTTACACTCTATTGTAGTGTACACCAGTGAAAATAAGATGGGAAAATACTAAATAATTCATTTTCCTTTTTTTCTTTAGTATTAGTTGGGTCCATAGTACTTATTTACCTTATTTATATTAATATTTCTTTCATTGCACATGTGTTACCTGGAGTTACAGCTATTTTCTTGAAGAACCAATTCAGTGACTCCATTTTTATTCTAAATTTTTAAAACAGTCTCCTTCAGTATTCAGATGCTATAGAGTAATCATAGTTTATAATTTAATCAATCCTATTCCTTGGCCACTGCTAGGAATACACAGTGCACAAATTTTGGGATCTTCCTTCATTCAGCAGGAAATCTAATATCAAATACGTGTAAATAACTTTGCAGACAAATGAAATGAGTGGTGTTTGGTTTTCTTATTGTTTTATTTCATATGACAGCTTGATAAATGGCATGTGAACTGTAAAGCAAAGTGACTGGGACAGATGTAGAGCAGCACAGAAACAGGGGACAAGTAGATAACACCAACTAAAAGTGTGGTGTTGATGCCTTGGATGGTTTAGAATTTTCAAGATTCTGTCAAAGACATAAAGTTTTTTCTTTGGACCTGATAAAGGAGTAATGCAATAATGTATCCCAGTAATTGCTATTTATGTTTTAAACAGTGTCCAGTTTTGTATTCAGCATCATGATTGCCTGGTTTTTACTGTCTGAAGCTTTTTCTACGCTCTGTTGTGTTCTGGCTGCATGGTAACACACTGTGTTTAAGGTCCACGTTGTCTCTCCAGAAAAGCAGTTGTGCAGGCACCTGTTATTTCTAAATTTTGGGCAAAGCTGCAACTGTGCAGTTGCATAGTTGTATAAAATGCCCTCCATTAGGGCATTTTATCAGTGAATTCTCCCCAAAGCAGCTGGTAAATGAACTGATGCAGACTTTGAATAAAAATCTCTAGTTCAGTCAGACCTTCATTTTAAAGAAGTACCACACTCTCTTGCATTTCTTCTTGAACTCACAAGAGGTGGCGTGAAAAGTCCAGCTGAGAGCAGAGCAGCTGTACAGAGATCCCCCCACTTGGGACAGGCACAGGAGGTGGTGCCAGCAGGCTGTGGAACTCGAGCCAGAGCTCTTCTGGCTCAGGCATCATCTCTGAAATTCAGAAGAGACTACATGTCTTTGAATATAGTTTAGTCCTTCTTCCTTAAGCAGAGATCTTTTTTCCTTGGGTAATTCACTGTTTCCACAATAAAGCACTTCAGTAATAAGAATGTTACACCATTTTCTACCTGACATTGAGCCCTTTCTCTGTTCATTCCTTGTCTGTATGCTGGTCTGGAAGTTTTAATTATTTCTGATTACCTTTTTGCTGAAAGGTTGGATCATTTTAGTGATGTACATTAACTAGTTGAGAAATTGCATTTCCAGTGAAAAGTGGGTTTTCTGGGACAAACCTCTCTATCCAAAAGAAACTTAAGCATTACAATCACCTAACAGGAGTTTTCATTTTGAAAAATTCATCTTCTGAAATGGTGATGAAGACTTTCACTATAGTTTCTTTTCAGTGAAATAGATCCTTGTGTCCTATAAATGCCGAGGTACCCAGTGGTGATACAGTTTGGAAAGAAGCAGAGGGAAAATATTTCAACTTCCCTTTCTTTGTAACAGTCTCTCCTGGGAGTTAAGAGCATTACAGTACAGCCAAGACGTGGACCAGAGTTTTCAAACTGACCAACAAAGTGTTCCATGTGCATGAATAATCCTTGTGCAGCTGTTCCCCAACCAGCCGGCGTCCACGTGGAGATTTCACATCATGTTTTGTGTGCTTGCCCTTGTCTGTTTTGCACATTGTGTTCTGGCTCAAAGAATGTCAGTTTTGTGGGACAAATGCTTTCATGCCTATCAGCACAGAGTCTAACAGGGTTGGATTTTGTCTTGCAACTGGGGATCTTTGCTCTATTGTGATATAAATAATAAGCTTAATGCTTAATGAACTTGTGGGAGAAAGATATCTTTGTTAATTATTCAATAGCCTTATCTCTTCGAAAAAGATGCAGGCAGTAAATCTCCCAGTAAATATTTGAAATTTCCAATAAGGTTCTGGTCATAGTGAAGTAAAGCAGAGCCAACATACCATACCTGCTGAAGAAGGAGGAGGTGGGAAGGTAAAAATAGGAGTCATCTTTTGCCTCACTGCCCAGGAAGTGTCAGAAAAGTGAGGTTGTGTTTCAAACAACAGAGCATCAAAATGGAGAAGAAGCAAATTTACTTTGCAGTCCTCCTTTAAAGGCTCTCTAATTCTCAGTGCAGTCCTATAGACAGGACATAACTGTCCTTTCATTAGATAAAAATATAGGTGATTGCTGCCAATATTCAGAAATGTCAGAGCTGATGTATAAACATGACAGACTTCTCCATTAGAAATTAGCTAAAATGGATGCAAAATTCCTTTTTATCATAGTTCTTGGAAAAGTCTGCAGCTTGGATTTGTAACTGTTCAGCCACATTTGACTAATTTTTCATTATTTTGTTCTTTATAATTTTTTTCCATAGCTCTCTGAAAACTCCTTCAATTCCATAGGGAATTTAAAAGTGAAGGGGAAAGTTGGCTGGCTGTTAGTAAGCAAGATATCTGCAGTGATTTGTGGCTTTAAAGAGTGTTGAGCAACATCCAACACATGATTTTGAGCTTATTCTTAGGAAATATTCTCCAATTTCACACTGTGTCAAAGCTATGCAGGTACTTGGCACAGATGGAGATGGGCCTTGTGTGCGAGACACTGAGTTTGTCTTAAGGAATATTCACCCACAATATCCATAACTTCAGTGAATGCCCTGGGGAACTTAGAGAGACTCAACAGTTTTGGTTTTAAACATGCATTTTTAAAATTTTAAGTTTTTAAAACTTTGAGCCTTAAGGGTTTAGTATTTTTTGTGTGCTGTAACACTAAGATTTTCTCATTTCATTCTTGGCTTGTCTGCTTGCATAAGCAGAAACACTCCCATATCTCTGTGGCATTCAAGCCCGTGTTTAGCTGCTGGAGATTCAGTTGAGGGTTTTGAGAATTTGGCAGAATGGGCTCACGTAGTCCTGTATCCCTTCTTTTTTTAAATTTAACATAGAATAAAGGCATACCATGGACATCACTGCTGATTGATTTCAAATACTGTGATTTAAATCATTGATTTTAATCATGGTTTGTTCAATAACTCAGGAAACCTTGATTAGTCTGACTGATTGTAACCTTGGTTTACATTTAGATTTTTAATTATAAAATACTAATTGATAAACATGAGGGTACTTCATAACTGTACACATCTACTTAAACTAATACAGCTTTGCATAAAGTCATCATATTATTTAACATCTATATTTTTCCCTAACAACTGTTTTTGCTAATGAGTTGTCAAGCTCTATTTGAATGAAAGTTGCAATTTTATTTAGAATGCATGAAGTATCTGTGGATATTTTTTACTTTCAGAAATATGCTAGACATATGAAGAATGTAAATGCATTAAAATACACTTCAGTTTTGGAATTTATATTTTTCAAAGTCTGTAGCTTATAAAACTATTTACTTTGGATCACCATGTCTTTAAAAATTTTAAAAGTGGTACATCTTATCATACCTACTTTTTCTCATAGATGGGAAAAGGAAAGCAAGTTTACTCCCAGTGTTTTCAGATCCCATGATTTAATTAAAACTTTAAATTCTGATTTTAAATGAAATCCTTTATTTTTTAATTGTCACTATTTAATTCTCAATTTCTTTAGTCTGAATTTGATTGTAATAACCTTGCAGGGCAGCTACATTTATGACTTAATATATTGAGCATACAGTGGGTCTAAAATTTTACCATACCCCCCTTTTTAAGAATAAAAGAAGCAAATCAATGTTCATGACATGATAAAAGTTCAAAGAAATTATGCAAATCCAAGCAGAGTTCCTTTCTGGCAAAAGCCATTAGACTGTGCCTAAGAATGTGCAATTCTTCCAATGACACTGGCCCATTTGTATGATTGTTTCAAGATGATTCATTCTTTTCAATAATGCTTGCAGTTTTTGAGGCATTTTTGTAATTTGAATTACTTTCTAGGATTAATTTTAGTCCTCATTTATGTCCTCACTCATAAAAAAGGGTAAATTACTCAAGCAGCTTCCATTTGCTCAGCTATTTCCTATTTTAAGAGGACTGGTATTTTAATGCTGCTTTATAAATTGCCTTAGATCCTTCTCTAGAGGTGTAGAAGCTTTGTTAGAAACTTCTGGGTGATAGAGCAGCAACTGGATTTAAAATACAGTTGTGGCAGGGCAGGAAGTTTCTGATTTATGAGTTTTCTGTCAGAAAATTCCTTTTAAAAAATAACTGTTCTCCAGGAAGGTGTTTCCAGTCTGGTTTCCCCATTTCTTTTGGATACTTTTGTGTTACAGTAAATTGGACAAAAACATTGTGAATGGACTATACAAGAGTACTAAATATGTATCAGTTCTTATTTGCTTAAGTGTAACCCCATCTTGAACTTGGAAATCAAAACATGTCCGTCTCCTTAGCTTTTACTGGAGGAGTGCTACTGAAAAGCTGATTCCAAAGGAAGTTCTGGGGGAGGTGCAAGGAATTCCTCAGTAAATGGGTGTTGCATGAGGAGGCATCACTAGCTTGGAAAACACAACTATAGAGGAGATCCCCAGGGACAGGAGTATCTGGGAATTGTCATGTTCAGAAAGCCTGCCAGGTAGTAAGTCAGGAATCAGAGGTCACTTCAAAAGAATGTGAAAAGTGAATTAGCTGTTAGCAAGACCTTAGTTTGCCATATGTTATCCAGGCATAAAAACCTTCCTAAAGGTTGTCATAAGTTTCATTCCTATTTTGAGGAGGTTTTACCCTGTTGGAATTGCTTGTTTTCCAAGAGTAACATTTGAAAATTATCCAAAATAGTCTGCAAATGAAGAGACACAATGTGCTATCCATGAGCTGGATATTAAACAATGAAGCTCTGAGCTAATGATGCAAACCTTGGGGTACTGTGAGTGGGAACTGTGACTTTGAATTCAGCTGGAACTACCTGAGTACTGAAATATGGTAAAAGAAATGAAAGGATAAAAGACTGACCTCAGCTTAGATGTACCTGGCCCTGGTTTATGCTTCAGAGTATTTTTACAGGTGGTACTCTGGGAGTGCTGGGATGGGAAGAAACCCAAAAACTTTATTTATCTTTTGTAGGACAATTAAAAACTCTTCTCTTACATAGTAGGTAGTACATTTGCTCTTTCTTCCTCCTCCTATTTCATTCACTCTCTTGTTCTCAGTTCAGACACCTGTATAAAAGATTGGGTTGAAGAAGGGACTGGGATTGATGTAATGGAAAAAGGTTAACTTGGTGATATGATTTTTGCAGGGACAGTTTGCAGGAGTGAGGTGCCAGAAGGTCATTTGGTTTGGTCTCCTTTGGGAATAAGGTGTAGAAAGATGTGGAAATAAGGAATTGCCTTTCTCTGTTAAAGACTTAAATCAATACAGACCAAACTGGAGGTGGGGAAGAGCATTCATCCTTCCGAACCACTTTAAATTAAATCAGGTGATGAAAGAGCAATTTACAGTAATCGCAGAATCACAGAATCATTTAGGTTGGAAAAGATCTCTGAGACCACAGAGTCCAGCCTATGCCCCAACACCACTGTGCCAACCACAGCACAGCACTGAGTGCCACGTTCAGGCTTTCCTTGAACAGCTCCAGGGATGGTGACTCCAGCACCTCCCTGAGAAGCCCATTCCAATGTCTAATTACCCTTTCTCCAAGGAAATTCTTCCTCACATCCAACCTAAACCTCCCATGGTGGAGTTTAGAGCATGAATAAAGATATTAAACAGGACTGGGCCCCACACTGGTCCCTGAGGGACACCACTAGTGATGGGTCTAATGATATAGTCAAGATGTACAATAACCTTTTTCTTAAAAAGGCAAGTCAGTTTTGGGCACTCAGATGGTTACAGGGACTTGTGCTGCAAGTAAAGAATGCCAGTTCATGCCATTGTGATTTCTTTCCCTATTTTATCAACTAAAATAGTTTTACTTTCTTTACTTATTTGTTTTGAAAATATCAGTTTTTCCCAACTTGCCATTTATAATAAACTATCAAAGCTATACTGCACTTCCCATGGGAAATTTATTTCCCTCCATTGTATGCGCCCAGCCTCTTATTGTTAGATTTTGGGAGCACAAGGCTGCCTGTGTGGGTTTGTTTTGCCTTCAGCACAAGGGCAATAGCGAATTTGTTCTGACAAACATTTCCCATCCTTGCAGTGGCAAAGAGAAGGGGGTTGGCAGCAAATTTCTTGAGTTACATGCTCAGATTTAAATCCTGCATGTAAAATTCCCAATATTGTATGTCCTTCTCTGACTTCCAGAACTTATCACGGTCTCAATGACCAAGTGGTTATGCTTTAAACTTTGAAAACATTTGTCATGCTGTGAACATAGTGAGTTTGTATTTTTAGCTTTGTCAGAAATATCCTGAAGATCTGGAAAAGCCTGCATGATATCATCAAACCTTTCAATTTTAAAGCAAGGCTTTAGAAGGCGTTGCCTGATCTGTGGTTAAAGGGTGACTGAGAAAAACCTCTGGTCTCTCCACCTCTATGAGAAATTGTAATTGCACAGCCTTCAAATTGCCACAGAAGAATTACAGGGATATAAGTTCTTTTTCAAGGTGACTAAGAGCTATTTATACTTACAGATTTCTTGACCTTGACTCCAGTGATAATATTTGCCTCTTTCATCACTTCCAAATCACTTGCTCTTTAGGTCCAGCTATGTTTGACAATGTATTTCTTTGTAATTCCAATGAAAACTTGTTGTTTTTTTTAAGTATTAAAATAATAACAAAAATTCCCCCCAGTTCTGCCCTGCTTTTCCTGTTTCAGAGCAGAAGCCTACTGGTGCTGTCTTTGTAAAACTCACATATCAATATTTTATGAGGAGGGGAAATAGTTACAAAAGGAGTGTAATAAGAGTACAAAATACCTGTGACTTGTGGGGGTTGTGGCAGCTTCAGACTTTATCTATTAGACATGTGCTTCTGATGGCCATCAGGATTGAAATGAACTCTTTGGTGACTTAATTATTAATCATTAAATCAGGCTGCTATTAGCTTTGTTCACAGAGCTAACCCTGCATGGAGCAGAGTTGGTGTAATCATTCACATGACTTTGCATAACCCTGTTTATTAGGACAAAAGCACATAGAGATGGTTTCTCTTTCATAAATCATATGGGATGAGCAGAGAATGTGGGATAAAGGTATATTTGCTATTAAATTTTCAAAGCAATCCAAATGGGAGTGGGTAAAAGTCGTACTCTGTGTGCTGAGGGTTAATCCAGCTGTATCAGCCCTGAGCTCACCTGTGCACTATTGGCTGAGAGCAGGGGAGGGAGGCAAAGGCAGAAAATCAGCTGCTTAATTTAGACAGTGACAAATGGCTTGCTGTGCAGGATGCTTCACTCCTGGATGTCTGGGGTGATGCAGATGCTAAAAAGGGAAAGACATTTTCTCGTATCTTTACAAGCAAGGTGTCATGGGTGGCAGCTCAGCCTGACCTGCATCTTTTAGTGGGGCTGCTAAAAGTGGTTGGAGGTCTAAATCATATATTGTATTATAGTGCCATGCTCTGTCCCCCCCCTTTTCCCATGCTTTTGGGCTGGCTGACTCCACATCATAGTCCTTTTGTCCAGGCATTTTCTTTTGTACCCAGACATGTCAAATACGACATATTTGTAAGTGCGTAGGGGAGCTGTACTGCTCACTCTGCATTTTAACCAGCACACTGCACTGTCCGCCTCCTCCTCTTTGTTATCTTGGCACTGCTGAATGTGTGATGTGCAAGGAATGGGACTAAGAAAGAATCCAGGTTATATGGCAGAAAGAAAATTCAAGAAAGCTCAATTTCAAGGGCTGCAGTCTGCTAGACCCAGGTATGAAGCCAGAGAGAACCATGGTGAGAATCATTGTACACAAATTTGGAAAGGATTTTCAGATTTTTCAGTCTGCTCTGGCATATGGTTGTGGACTGCAACTCTTACATCCCAGCCCTTTTATTTGCAGCATGTGCTGGTTATAGGTTAGACAGATACAGATTGTGCTTAATGTGATACTGAGATCCTGCCTGTATACACTGATGACATTCAGCCAAAGGCTTAAATGTGCCTGATGCAGGCCTGAGATCATAATGGCTTTTATTTGTAGAATTTGGATGAACAAATGGTCTTTTCTTAGCCCAGCCCAGCCCTATTCACTTTCTATTTTAGGAGATAATGATAATTGCTAGCTTTTCATGTATATACCCAACAGTTTTTCCAGAATTAAAATCAGGTTTATTTAAAAGCCATCTCAGCCTAACACAACAGTACTGGGCTATTAGTTTCCTTTGATTCTAAACATTCCATGTGTCTGTTGTATTAGCAGAATGGAAATGATGTTAATTTCCTTTTGCAAAACACTTCAAGGAGCCCAGGAAGAGTGTAGATGTCATTGGTGCTATGGAATAATAAAAGGGTGTTGCCAGCCCCTTGTATTAAACATGAGCGCAATAGTAAGTCTGGTGCTCAGACTTACTGTGACTTTGGCTTACAAAGAAGCTGTTAAACAGTCAGAGGTACTTCATGGATCTCTATTCCCCCGCGTATCTGGTTTTGGCATCACTAAAGATAAAGATGCTGGGCTAGGTAGACCTTTTGTGTAAAGCAGTTTCTCTATTCCCACTGCCTTGGAAATTAAGTGTTTTAAAAATCTCTTTATTGATTCCATTTCCGAGAAACTTCAGCTTCACAGAAGTTTCCCAGATAAAAATGAAAAAAACATGGAAAATATAGCAGGGAATGTATCACAGTGTGACTGGCCCCAGGTCAGGGTTGTGGAAGCTGGCACACTAGGAAGAAGCAGGAGTGCTAGGGAGCTGGGAAATCTGGGAAATGGGCTGTTTTAATGCGCTGTTTTAAAACTGCTGTTCAGCACACACTGGGACTGGGGGGAGGATCTCATTCGTTCTCACAAAGTCACGTTGCATGGCTTCAGATTTAGCTTTAAGACGGCTGGAAGGGACCTCAAGAGATGATGTAGTATCCTCCCCAAACCAAAGGCAAGATCAGCATGCCAAAGCCACCCTGACACGTGTCTGTCCCTTCTTCAGCCCTGTGCTGAAAATTCCAGAGCCTCCCTTGGTGACCTGTTCCAGCCTTTGCTGTCATCACAGACTGGCATGGAGCCTTCAGCTGTCATGGCAGAGCAGAGGGATACATTACATGGTGTCACTCCTTGTCATTTCATGATTTCAGCTTGTAACATATGTCCTCTAGAGAAAGTCCTGGTATGAGGACATCTCAGGGCTGCTTTTCAAGTCCAAGTTGTGTCAACTGTCTGTGACTTGCATTTTGTCACAAGATAACCATGGTGCTTAGTCCCCCTCCCCTCCTTTTTTAAGGGATTTGAGAAGAAGAAGAATACTGATAGAAAGAGGGACATACAAATGGTGGATTCCTGGATAGCAGGAATGTGCAGCACATACTTGGGGTTCTTTTGGCCCATTATCCAACAAACAAAAGTCATGCCCTTTAGTCAATAGGACTGACTCTGCTCTCATTATCAGTTGTGATAATAAACTTGCACTTGCCCTTTTGCAAGGGATGGTGTTGCCTGGCTTAAACCCATGAGGAGATGAAGGTTTTTGGGCTGTACCTGTTCAGTCAGCTTGAGTGTTGGAGCCAGGCTCATCTTTTCCCCGCTGCCTGGGCTTTAACAGCTTGGATTGCTCAGTTCTGTTTGTCTCTATTTGTTGTTATCTGTTGATGTTTCAGGCATTCACCAAAGGAACACCAAGTCTGGGGATAATAAAATCTGGAAAATCCTTTGTTCGAGGCTGTCTCCTCTGTGGCTTCCCTGTGTGCCTCAGCTGATGGGCATTCCTTTTCCACTTCACTGGGCTTCCAGGCCCTCCCCTCCCTCAGTGCTTCTGTCCCCTGAGGCTGGGCACAGAAGCACAACCCTTGCAGTTCAGTGTTGTCTGCCACATCAGTCTCTTCAGATCTTACCATGTGCTGGATTGCCCCTTAACGGGAAATCTTTTTGAGTATTTTATGTTTGAAGGGAGAGGACTGGAAGCTTGGGGCTGAGCTAGAGATTTCTGATGTAACATGAGATATTGTGGCACCCCCTGGGACAGAGTGCTCCTGGCTTCTGGTTTCCATTCTGCCATCAGAGTCCTCCAGGACTGGGGTGAGAAGTGAGTGTTGACGACCAGGGAGGTACCAAAATTCCTGAGCGAGAGTCCCTTTGCCGATTAGAGACCAGGAGAACTTCAGTTTCCCACACCTGCAGGTGGGAGACAATATGCGGTCGCTGCAGCCTTCACCGCAGTCCCAGGGCTGTCCCTGGAGAAAGGTCTCGGCAGTCACAGGGCTGTCACCGCTGCTCTGGGCTGTCCCTGGAGAAAGGTCTCGGCAGTCACAGGGCTGTCACGGCTGCGCCGGGCTGTCCCTGGAGAAAGGTCTGTGCCCTGCTGCTCTGGGCTGTGCCACTCGCGGGGCTCTGCTGCCGCCCAACGGGGACGTGCAGCGCCCTTGCTGCTGCTCGCTCGCCTCGCTCAGCTCCGTGAAGCGCTCAGGGTCTTGCTGAAAGCAAAACGAGGAACGCCGATTGCTTTGGAAGACAGGAGCTTTCTACAGTGAGGGTTTTTTGTAGCTTGTTCCTAACAAAATCTGAAGTTTTTACAGAGTTTGCCAGGCGGTCTTTGAATCATAAGCAGCATGAAAAACAGGAGAAATACTTTCCCTCTTCTGCTGAGTATGTCTGTAATGCCAAAGATTGAGTCTTTGTAGAGGACCCAGGAAGGCTTTAAGGAAGGGAAGATGCATCTTTGCACTGCTGTGTAGTTCATCCCTTTGGCTACCAAGTGTTGTGATGGGGGGCAGTTAATGAAGGGTAATGAACCAAGTAGCTAACAACAAATGCATCTGTTTGTTTGCTTGTTTGCAGATTGTGCTGGCTGTGGAAGAGACATAAAAAATGGACAAGCATTGCTGGCCCTGGATAAGCAGTGGCACCTGGGGTGCTTTAAGTGCAAGGCCTGTGGGAAGGTCCTAACCGGGGAATACATCAGCAAGTGAGTATTCTCTTCTGAATACTGTTCTCTGCTTCTCTTCTGAACTCCTGGCACAGTTTTACCTGCTAGCAGAGAAGAGCTTGCAGCAAAATTCACATCTAGAAGTCCTGTTTTGACCACCTTTTCATATACACCAAGATCTTTGTTCCCAGTGAGAGCTGAGCTGGGAAAGTGAACTGCAAAGTGTAACTGAAGGTGATGTTTAATACTGAAAGGAGTATAAGTCCGTGTTCCCACAGAGGATTAGGTGGATTGTTGCATATGTTTTCTGTAGTAGCCGAATAAAGCATTGTGTCATTTTGCTTTCCACATGTGATTTTGAGAAAAAAAAGTAGGAATTCATTCATTTCTTACCTTTGCTAGAAAACAGAATAAACATGATGATGTGATTGACCTGACACTGTATTTCTCATCTCCATATAAGAAACTAATGAAGAGGGTTTTGAGTGGAAGAAAGTGTAGAGAAAGGGAATAGGGAAATTATAAAAGAGAGAGAATGAAGATACAATCTCTTTTTCCCCCTTCAAGCATATAGCAAAAAGAAAAATTAGGGAAACAATGCATGTTTTGTAAACCTGCCATTTGGGTATGTATAATATTTATAAGAAGTAGCATCTGTAATTTCTCAAGAAAAAATCCAGTGCCTGAGAAAGACTCCTAGGCTGACTAGTGTTTCCACTTTTACTGTATGTTCCTTGTTCATACCAAAAAAATACATTATCTTACACTTAAAAGTAACTGCTTATAGTCTTGCAGACTATATAAGGTTTTTTTTTCTGAAGTGAGCAAAAACTGTCTGCCTGTGATAGACTGTGATCTCCTCTCCTCCCCAGAGACAGTGACACTGATTCCCTGGAACTGCACCACCTGTAGGTGTAGAGAGTCTGCTCTAAAGAAGGAGGTTTAGTGGTTTGTACTGGATGCCTTGTCTTGATGGGAATTTAAGGAATAATTCTAAGAGGCATTAGTGAGAATATGATTTTTGTTTCTACAAAGTGTTTCCCTTGAACTCTCCCCATTTACCTCTGTCTGTGTGTAGTTCCAAACTGAAGACAAAGGAAGAGAGTAACTCATGCTGTAACCTGTTTAATAAGAAGTGGTTTGTAATTTGTGAATTTGTTAATTGTTTTTCAGAGATGGTGCTCCTTACTGTGAAAAGGACTACCAAGTTCTTTTTGGAGTCAAGTGTGAAGCATGTCACCAGTTCATTACTGGGAAAGTCCTAGAGGTAGGTGTTGTGTAAACTAGAGTTTATGAAAAATTGAGCCATGTCCCATTATGTCCTCATGTAACTGCAGAGAATACAAAAATTCTCACAGAAAGGCTTCCTGCTGATTTTAGAACAAAGTTGCTGATTTTCAGAATTATTTTCAGTGTTTTAGTTTTGCAGTCATCAGGAAAAGTATCTGATATAGAATTAATTGGACTAGTTTCTATGGATCTGTGGTTTCTATTTTTCTCTTTCCGTGGTGATCTGCAAAGTCTATTGCACTGCTTATTCTGTGTCAGATTTAATATATTTACAGAAGTAATTTGAGTACTGGAATCACCTTTGACAACCATAAGTTTGTCAGAACTTGCCACGTGAGATTTACACGTGATCTGAATGATGCTGAGGAGGTGAGAGGGAGAAATGTGCTGGAGAAGTAAATTATATGTTCAGAAGTGAGAAGGCAGAAACCATCTGAATAATCTCCTTTGCTGACTCTTACCTGGAGTCCTCAACATTCTCATTGAAACCAGTCAAATCTTTTTAGAGATGTCAGTACCAACCTCCATCTCTCATGGCTCTGGTAAGTCCCCTTTGAGCTGGAATCCTTGAACTGTGCATGGATTCCTCTGTGTCATTATTGAATTGTTTAAGGGGCAAAAATGCAGAGGACTTTCCTTGTTACTGAGATATGAGAAGCAAAACCGTTATCTCTTGTCCCTGTAGGAAACTCTGTTCAGTGGAAAGAACCTAAGCTGTGAGCTCAGGTCAGCAGCTGGACTGTATGTTTTTCAGTGAATAACTGAAAATAAACCTGAAAGTGTCACAGAAAATAAAAGCAGCTGGAAGTTGCTAGTGAAAGTGTGTTACAGCTTTCCTTCTTTTTGTCCCATCTACTACAAATGTAAGACTGTGTCAGCCCTCCTGTGAGAAGGTTTGGGTTTGCCATGAAGTGGTATTGTGGTTTTAGTTGTGGAGGTTTCTCTGGTCCAGCATTCAGAATATTAACCAGTCACCATAAGAGACTCAGAGCTCGTGTGGACACCTGGTGCATTTGTCACTGCATGCACTGGAAGGATGTACAGTTCTTTCATTAGCCAGACTCATAGCCTGCCTCCTTTGAAATGTGTATCTAATTCCTTTGGAGACCTGCACAGATAATTACTGCGAGCAGCCTGAGTTTTCCCTTGAGTAGGAAGGCTGTGTCTCTTCTTGCTTCTTCTGGTCTGCCACCATCTGCTTATCTGTTCCTCTCCACTGATGAGTTTTGCAATTTAGCATTATGTATTGGAGACACCTTAGTTGCCATGCTGTACAGGAAGCACTTAGGAGAGAAATAATTGGATTTGTGAGATTGGGTAACATAAAATAATTCTAAAATTATTTTAGGTGTACATGACAGTTGGCTCTAACCTATAAGCAATGCAACCTATTCAGATGAAAATGACAGAAGAGAGGGTTATTAGAGTCTGTGGAGAGCTGGGAAGAAATAAACTATTTCTATCTGGAGCATTTTGTGTAGTAGCTGTGAATATGGCAAGGTTGCACTCATGTTACACTTCCTAGCATCAGTGAGGAAGAAACCTAGCTGTTCAAGGGGTCATGAGCTGTGTCCTATCAGAACTGGATAAACTGAGACTAAGGAAAGATTGGTTCAATTGACCTGGAACTTGCCTGTCCATCATCATTTAAGCTAAAGTTCATGTTATCAGAGATGTATCCTGGGCAGAACCTTGGTGCTCATTCTGGCCCCAAGGTGAGTTTCTCACTTCACAGTTCTTATTCTTCTATGGCTGTTTATTATCAGAAGATGAGACAACACTTGCTGCAGAAAGGAAGCATGTCCAAACTCTTGCAATGATCTCCCTCTTCTAGAGTCAAAATCAGATAAAAAAGATCGTTTTTTCTCTTTGACCTGGCCCCTGCAGCATCCGACTTTGCTGATGAATTAGAAACAGAGCTTTTGAATGATCTTGTCAGTAATGGAAACATTAAGCATGCTAAGTTCTGGTTGAGACTAGAAATTTTGCTTGAATATTTGTGGCTCTCACTGGTTATCAGAGACACAACCCAAAGTACTGCAGCAGAGGGCAGCAGTGGTTCTCAGTACGTAAGTGACACCAAACTCCTCGAAGGCCTGTAGAAGTTGTGTTGCTCTGACTGCTGTCTGTAAGGTGTAGGCTGGCCAAATTATTAGAAATTTTCACCAAAAAAATTAGCATTGTGTAGCCAGGGAGGCCATTCAGACATTGGCTTAACTGAATTGCAGTGTATTAGCAGCTTGGATAGCCCATGGTTGAAGTTCTCCGGGTGTCTGGGAATGCAGATGCAGGAGAGACATTCCAACACTCTGTGTCTTTTACGTGGTGCTGGAAAAGTTTGGAAGATACAGGTGAGCAGCTACTGTTCAACAATCAGAGCAGTTTATCAGAACTGTGGGCTTGTTTTGTGGCTGTCACTGTCAGAGCTGCACGGTTCCAAAGGGAGAGTACTGATGCCTCTAAATATGACTCAAGGAACTAATAAGTTGAAAGCTAGTATGAGAAAATCATGTGTCAGCACGTGTGTCCCCTCTGGGCAGGAGAGGTTGTCTGAAGGATGGGGTCAGAGCATGACATAAATCCTCTGGTAATAACGGAGACAAGAGATCGGAAGCAGCCACAGGGCCACAGGAGATAATTCACAGAACAGGATGCCACAGTTCAGAGAGGGCTGCAGACCTGTTTGAGGCAGGACGATGAACAATCTCCTTATCCTGTACTGGGAATCACCCACAACCTTTCAGTTCACCTGAAGTTTTAATTTAGATGAAGCTTGAGATTCTCACAGGAGGATTACTGTCTTCCCTCTTCGTTTTCTTTGGCAATATTTCTTTGGAAAATGTGGGTATTTTTGATGATTTATATCATGTAGGTTGTCTCTTGTCCTGCTGTTTCCCCCTTGGGAAGGAAACCACATTCCTGGTGTGAAGTAGCACACTTACAGGAATTGTTTAGGTAGAGGTTATAACTGCCCAGCCCAAATTATACCTACTAACATGCAGAGGGAAAAAACCCCAAAACACTTTGTATTTTGCCTTTGTTAATAAAAACGATTGTAGCAAATGCCCTGTAGTAAATATACTGATCAGTACATTCCATTTTATTTGTCATTAAAGTAATTCATTATGTCAGAAGCAGAGTATGCTACTATCTCATCATCTTCATCCAAAGAAATTATTAGAAGAGATTGAAGGGAATTTTATGGTACATTGTGTACAAACACTTCCCTCTAATGGATCAGAAGTGATTAGCAGCAGTCCATTTTGGTGCTATTTTTTTTTCTGCTTCTTCTTATTACATCTAGGGCAGACTGTAGAAAAACTGAAGGGAGACAAAAGCATGAAACTTATGTTTGGGTTCACAGAGGCTGGTGCTGTCTATTTTACCAGTAAAAGCCTATTTTACTTATTTATTTTTATTTAAAGAGAGATTGAGATTCTTTGCAACATTCCAGACTTGCAGCTCCTGCTTATGTTGTCCCCCAGTATGGCTTTAGCACCTCTGAGAAAGTCAGATTTTTCAGTCTCCTACAATCAACAGCCAGCAAGAGAGACAGCCAGTCCTAAAGTGGACCTGAGAGTCTTCATCTCAGAAACAGCCATGCTGTGGCCCTGGTAGCACCCTCAACAAAACCTGTCAGAAATGCCAAGGTTTGGGTTCAAACCTTGAGATCCAAGGACAGACTTCCTCCAGTCAGTAGAGGTGACCCCTTTGCTCAATTAAGAAATGCACTAATAGAAAGACGGGACTTATTTTGCTAATATCCACAAATCATGGAAGAATGCTCTTTTTTTCTAGGCCATAGATCTAAGAACTTTCAGTAGCCATGGAAATATTCAAGAAAAATCCCATGTGCATTTAAGTCAGCTCAGATATTTCTGATGTATTATTTGGCACATTGCTCTCTGTGACAGATACTCACAGATGATAGATGAGTGCATGCCAACACAATAAATGTGGTAAATGTCCAATATGAAATAGATATTGCAGCTTTCCTGAGCATACTGGATACTTTAATGCTTGAGTGTTTCGGGAAATGTTGTCAAGGCAACAGAGATCACTGTCTTCCTTGGGCTTCTCCAGCAGAAAGGAATCTTTAGTTATGAAAAATTATTCATTTCCCATTAACTCTGGTAAAAAACGTTTTTAGCAGGCAATAACAGCATAGTGAGAGTGAGGACTTCTACACAGACTTTCCACTAAGCAATGGTTTTCATAGCTTCAGGGCTTGCCTATTGAAACATGCCCTTCTGGTCCTAAAACTCCAAATTTCTGTGCAGACATGTGCAACTTCACAAATGTAAGTAAACTTCAGCATATATTTAGCCATTTGAAAGGTGTCGACCTAAATGATTTTTGTCTAATGTGTTTTTCATATACAGTATAACTGCTGCTCCAGGGCTTAATTCAAAATATGTTAAATCATTGAGAAGCTTCCAGCTGACTTCAGAGAATGGTGGATCATGCCTGTACCCATGTATTTCATCTTTGCTTATCTAAAATGTGTTACAATACTCCTAAGCAGTATCCTTTTAGATCGGCACAAAAAAGACATGAGGGCAGAAACGGGTGAATATTTTGCATGAAATCATATGAAAAGCCTGAGAATAAGATCCAGGTCTTAAAATTTTCACCCTTTTTTGGCTGTAACTGATTGAACAGGATTTGATCTCATGATCTAGAGATGTATATACCTGTTCTCAAGTGCCTTAACCATCTTGCTACTCCACGCATTTATTTTTATAATGCTATTTGCTTAATATTAATTGGCAAAACAAACAAACAAAAAAGCCATTGTGTGATTTCTCCTGGCTGTGCATAGCTCTAGTTCATGTTTGAGGGGCTGCTGCCTGCCCTGGGTTTGTTTCCTGTGCACTGTTGAATCTTGCACCCCACCTTGTAAGCAGTGGCACAGTGCCATTTTCACAGATGGACCTGAAAAGGGAAATGCCAGGCCACCAGAAGGTTCCCTTGATTTCAGATTGCAAGGTCAGGTCAAGTTCTAGATATGTTTGTGATGTTGTAATTTATGCTGAGCTTCCCCTGATTTTAAAGAGGAGTATTAATTCAAGATGTGGTACTTAACCTAGATGAAGTTTAGTACTTGTAAATACTGTTACTTTAATTGCCAGAATTTTAAGATTCTCATCTGTGCTGTAACTAATTCTGAAAGATGTCAACTCTGAGACACCTTGACTTCTGAAGATAGAAGGAAATAGCAATAATTATGAGAGGGAAACAGCAAACAAACAGTGAAAGCTGCTACATTTGTCTAAGAAAATTGTATCCATATTTAAGAGGCAAGGCATGTAACCCAGAAAAGCCTTTAAGTTTCTTCAGATGTTTTCAGAGCTAGATTTAGAAACCTGTGCTGTGAGGGGTTCATAGAAGTTTCTGCTGATTCTTTAGATGTGAATGGTTCTGTTCTAAATAATAAATAAACAAATAAATATCATGACAGAACAACCTTGCTGGTTCCCATACAAACTGTAAGTGAATTATTTGAACAATGCCTGTCAATGTTGTTCATGTGTTGCCTTATGCAAACACTCACCCATGTGAGCAGCTTTGCTCATGTGAGTATTAGCATTCAGATGCTTCAATTGATTGACTTTCAGAGAAACTCAGCAGCCTGCATGTTTAACTACTCTATTTTAAGGAGACTTAGGCTCATAGCTTATGTGAAAACATCACCCTTCTCTGCAAAGGCCCATGCAGTACAGAGTTTAGTTAGGTACTGCAGTACCGTTATGCATCTGGTCCTGTGTTCTTAAAACACTTTCTAGACTGAGGAGCCAGGTAGAGAATCTCTTAACCTGAGATTTATTTCAATTCTGTTCAGAAATGTTAAATGAAAGAGTAGCATATATTCTTCTACCTAATGAGGTATTTAGGAAGACTGTTTTCATAGGAATTATTCAGGAAGTATCACAAAATATGTAATTTACTGGATTTTAATGATGCAGCCTGTACTGATAATATAGGTTGATGTGAAGTAAAATTTCAAACACTTTTATAAATGAAGCAATTAATGAACCGAACAGAGACTGATGATAGGATGGATCCAAACAGGTTTGGTGCTATGTTGAAGTTGTGGTAAAATAATATCCCTGAAGAATGCACTACCATTCAGTTTTCATAGCACTAAGTATCCACTGCTTTATATGTCTTACAGTCTTGGGAGAGACTTTGCTCTCAACCAGTATCTCCCAGTCACTGCTGTAATCTTACACACCCCACAATAATCCAGAGGAAAAGGCCACAGAGCATGTGAGAAGCAGCAGTGGAGTTCAGTGCATGCTTTGATACTCCTGTGATTTGCTTTGTTTTTGTTTAATTTTACTGCCTTTAGAATAAAGGAGAAAACATGACCATGTTTCTTGAACGTCCCAGGTAGATGATAACAAAAGCAGAAGCACATGCTGTGGTTGGTTGTCAGACAGGTACATACAGAAGAGCACAGGACCTTTTTGATTATGGAAGATACCTGGGAGAGATCAAATAGGCTCGGAGCACAGAGCCCATTGAAGACTCATCCAGTGTTCCTAGGGTGTGACTGAAGCATGATCTTGCTCCAAAATGTGCAAACAGGATAACGGGATACAGGTGCCGGTGTGAGAAGTGGCTGCAGCACTTTGGCTGCATCAGTCTGAATTGGGCTAGAATACCATCTCGGTGAAACTGTTTCTAACAAAACTAGACTAGCACCCAGGAGGCTGTATAAATTCTTCAGAAGCTGGAGAAGTAATATTTAATAACTTCCAGAGGAGGAGAGTGCCGAGTTCATACTCAGCAGACGCCTCTCCCCACGGGAAAAATGTTCTGAATTGTGTCGACATCAAATAGTGACACACAAACGTGATGAGAATGGTCCTGCCCCTGCCTGGGCCGGTGCTCTTCCCCTTTTCCTTTCCCAGAATGGGATGGCCGGGTTGCTGCCCGAGTGGGTTTAATGTGCAGGGAGGGTTATTTGCTGGTTTTGGTGGGTGTGTGCAGGAGAGGGCTGAGGGAGGAGGAGGAGGAGTGAGGCTCCGGGCTGGCTGTGCAGCTCCAGGCACAGCCGGG
The DNA here is from genome assembly GCF_000738735.6 of Corvus cornix cornix. Lineage (NCBI taxonomy): Eukaryota > Metazoa > Chordata > Aves > Passeriformes > Corvidae > Corvus > Corvus cornix. Next base: position 7,900,007 of record NC_046336.1, read on the forward strand.
CGGGTTCGGAGAGAACAGAACCAGCGGCACAGCACTGCTGCTCCTGCCTGAGCCTCAGCGGAGCTGAGGAGGAAATGGACTTGGACTGAAAAATCCCTATCAGAAGGTAAACCCCTTCCTGTGAAAGCAGAGCTGAACTGGAAAGGGTCATGGCTTTCCTGGAGGAGGGAGAGGGGGGTGCAGCTTTGTGAAGTGACTGAATAGCTTGCCAGTGGGATCATAATAGGGTACTTGTACTTTTGTTCCTGTGCACCAGAAGGAGGTTTTTTTTAAAGGCTGTGTGTAATTCTGTGGTTTAGATAAAGAGAGTGCAGCTACACATGTTTTTAAACTGCCAGGAAGAGAGGAGAATGGCACAGAGCTTGGGCTGTTTCTGATTGCGACTGATTGCTGCTGTATGGAGGAACAATACAATTCTCTATCTTAAATAATTCTTGATAGAGTTTCTTGGTTCTTTTGATCACTTTGGAGATTTGTACAGAGAAATATGGTTAGCATCTGTTTCCAGTTTCCCTGCCTTTTTGCTGAGAAATGTGTTTTATCAGTTAACATGGAATGCTAATTTTTTTTCTTAATGTGAGGTTTTTTGGATAAACGCAGGGAAACAAAAAGTTTAACAATAACTCAGGATATGGGTAAATGGTTCAGACAGGTTGCCTATGTAGCTGAGTAGCACCATAGATTTAATTTAATTTAGACTACATTTCCCTGATGAAAAATACCCTGCTGTAATTGCTGAGAACACCACACCAGAGACAAGATCAAAAATCTAGAATAAATATACCTGCAGAAAAAGAACATAAAATGCTTGGTTTAAAGATCTTTCTAACAGGATTTTAGTGATTTCCCCCCTTCAAAAGACAGAATTTGGCAGGAGGGGTATCTGTAGTTGGGTAAGAGTTGATATATAAAGATGACAAAAGAGTATCTGAAGTTGACAGAGCCCTAACAGAAGTTCAGTTGCTATGGCAGCATAATCACAAGGCATTAACTTCTCAGCAGTGGTTTGGAAACCATCCTTCAGTCAATTTGAACATCAATAGGAAGGGGAGGAATGTTAAGAGGATGTAAAGATGGTGAATAATACGAGCAGGTTGCAACAAGTAATTTGAAAAAATAACCAATTAAATCTTCCTTATTGCCACAAAGGGATTTGTGAAATCTCTCAGGTGCTTATAAAATTATGGCTTATCTCTATAAATTGCTTTTGTGAGTACAATCTTGCTGATTAGGATCTATATTTCCTAGCAAAACATCTTCAGTGTTTATCTTTTTAATTTAGTTAAATATTCTCTAGTGTGCTTCTTGAACTAAATATTACCAAAAAAACTTCATCAGACAGGTCAAAATTATTTAAAATGACATTTCAGTAGAGGCATTTGTATTAGCACAAAGTTTCTTGCCACCACCAACAGCCTTTGTGACAAATAGCCATTGCATTTATTCCAGTAGGATGGAACAGACAAAATAAGTAGCTTTTTCATGTCTTAGAGGTGCACAGAACACATAGCAGCTTTTAGCAGAAGAGTAATTTAGCTAGATTAATGTATTATTAGTGTTAGTTAATTGGATTAAGAATTCAGTTTCTTGGTTGTAGGGCAGAACACATCTTGTTCTCTTGGAGCAGACTCCTTTAGGGAAAACATAATTCTCTAGTTTTATTTTGTAGCCCCCATTGCTTCTTCTGTCCATCTCTCAAACCTTTGCATTGTTCTGGTGCTACCTGCCACAATCACCCACAAGAGAGAGATGAAACCAATCATGATCCCTGCACCAAAATGCTTAGACTGAACCCAGGAGTTCCTCCAGTGTTGCAGCCCCACTGGCAGGTGGGATGTGGTGACAGGGGAATGTGGCTGTGCACTCTGCAGCAATATGAAATTATTTCAGGCAGTTACTTTTTGCTTCTCCTGGACAGAGATCACACTGAAAAATGGATTAAATGGTAAAATATTTTTTTGCAGGAATCTGATGTTTCATTTTTAAGTCTTCCTATCAGTGAAGACTTTATGACCGACTTCTGGAAGACATGGGTAGAACTTATACCTATCTCCCATAAAAAATAATTGTTGAGAAGAATGCAGCAATAACGTGTTTGAAACTTGAGAAGTGGAGAAGAGCCTGTTGGGACAAGTCTGTAGCTGTCACCTGCTTGCAACAGGCTCCATCCGGGTATTGTGCTCAGCACTCACTTTGTGAGGACTCAGCCACCTCTCTCTTTTGTCTGCTTTGTCAGGGTGTTTTCCTGAGGGGGGAAAAAAAGTTAAGAAAAACAAATACTAGCCCAAAAGACATGTTTGGAATCTCTAGGGACTTTGAATTCCACAGAATTAACACCTGTCTTTATTGAGCAGGTGGTTTTACAGATGAAGAAATATGATCATGTGAGTATTTTATGGGTATTAAATGTTTGAAATGACCACCTGAAGTACAAGATGGGTAGATTTTAATTACATGCTCATGCTACATTAGAAGATCATACAGGTCTCGTAGCTCTTTGGATAGATATCTGGGATGTGTGACATTTATTACAAGTCTTTTTCTTTTTAAGAGGGGAAAATAGCACACAGTAAGAGATGCGTCTTTTCATCACTAGAAATGCAGATACTCTGGCATTTAAACTGTCTGTGAAACTAGTTTGGGATTTTTTGTGGTTTGCAGAGGTCAAGGAAATACTGTTGTAAATCATTTAAGCATAAGTTAAAATGTTAAGCAATTGACTTTTACATGTAGGATTTGGAGAGAGAGATCTGTTATGCATAGAGATGGATTTGCTGTTGCTTAGCGTTCTGTAAAGCCGTTGCATCTTGGCTGGGTAATGTTTTTTCCTAGCAGTGAGGAGAGTAAAGAGTGAGGCAGTAAGAAACTTTTAGCAGATTTATCTCACCATCACCCTTGAGCTACTGGCGTTGAGGCAAAATCACGGAGATGCTGTAGTCAGTTGAAGATCAAATGGCAGCAAATGTTGTTAGATATCCTTTTCTGCTTTATGTCCACCAGCTCTTTCCTGCTCATCACTACATTAGTATGTGGGAATAGTTTCTCTGTGGTAACGAGAAATCTTGATTTTTATATGGAGCTGAAGTAAACAAGACAGGGAGTAAAATCCCTGTGTCTTGGCTCCAACATGCATACTCTGATTGGATATTCATGCCAGCAAGGATTCAAAAACGAACTTGCATAGTTTTGCCACTGTAATTGGAAATCATGTATATCAGCAGTTAGAAGACTGACAAATAGAAAAAAAAAAAAGGACTTCTGCCAAAAAGCAAAGGCTCTGCTTCTAGCAGAGTACATGTTGATGGTCTGACATCTATTCAAAGTTGTTCTTTTTGAAAAAGAGACAACAATTTCTTTACACTAACTATCCGCTGGTTACCCTGATGTCCTTTCTTATTTCCATTTTAAGTTTAGTGTAACATAAACACTTTGGCTGGAATCACAAAACAAGGATTCCTTAGAAATGTCTGGATGTAGTCAAATACAGGCTCATAACTGATATGGATGACTGTGGAGTGACTGGGAAGAAAAGTATTTGAAGCAAATTTGTCCTTTCCCTAGGTTGTCGTCTGTTGTTTGTTGTGACCTCTTGCTTTAAGAGATTTCCAAAGGTAGTAGGTAGCATTGCAGTTACTCAAGGATAAAACCCATTCTTTAGACTTTTTGAAGCATTATCAGATCAGACTGGTTTCAATAGGATCATTTTCCTACACGAGCAGGCTCTAGTCACTAATAGAAAAAAGTATTCCCTGGACAATTCCCACGTTTCCCTATCAGGACAATCCATGAGTCTCCATGGTACAAACTGGCATAAATTGAGTGTTGCATGTCTACTTTGTTTCTTACACGCTACTTTTGTTTTATGTTCTCTGGTTATTTTCTATGGATGTACTGAGTCTGACCTCATGCATAGTTGCCTTCTCCCCTCCTTTGGCCCTTGCAACTCTTGTTTCTCTGTTGTTTTTGGGACACTCCCTCTGAAATGAATGCAGATACCAGAATGGAGCCCAGGCTTTGCTAAATCACATGCCAAAGCTTGCATGGCTCCTGGATCAGCCTTCTGACAGACAACAGGAAAGGCTTTTCTGTGTGAGATGAACAAGAAAATTGGCTACAGTTACTTAGATCTAGTGCCGGGCTACACGGAGGTCCAGCAGTGCTGGGACTCTGAGGATTTGAGTTCTCTGCTTGGCTGTGCTGCAAGCATTAATTTTGGTCCAGGGTGAGTTGCTTAAACTCCCAAGCTCTCACTTGTTTCATCAGCTGGAAAGTGGTTTGCACTTGCCCACTGAACAGTTTAACATGAGTTTTATCTTGAGCTGTTCTCCCAGCCTTCCCCATAGCACCAAGCCCTGTCACAGTGCTGGGCTCTCTGGGTCAATAGAAATTTTGGGGCCGATGCAGCTCACCCAACCCCAGAATTTCTGCTGGTCTTGCACTTGTACTGTCTCAGTGAACCACAGGTCAGATCAACCAAAGCTGCCTTCTAGCTGCAAGGCCCCTGCTGTACCAGGAATTTTGCTGCTTAGCCAAACAGGTCTCAGTAAACTGATTTAACTCTGTTGGAAATTTTTCCAGTATAACCCGTGCTCCCTAGGAGCTGCCTGATGCATTTGTGAAATCTTCTTTCTTTGTCATGTCCATCGGAATGGTTTTTAAGGTCAGAAGAACTGCTAAAGTCATTTTGCTTGACCTTCTCTTTTCAAAATCAGAGCTTTTCCCTAGAAACCAAATGAAAGCTTATCCTTTGGGAAATTACCCAGTCATGAAAACTGCAGAATGATTGCAAGGCCAAACGTTTTCCCTCATGCTGCTTAAATTACCTTTGCTTTTTAGAAACTTCACCTTGTTTTGAGGTTAAATTTGTCTAATTCCAGCTTTTTGATGTCACAGAGTTTTCAATGGGATTGAAAAGCTTCTGCTCTTTCCTGCTATTACCTCCTTTCTCGGCTTTAATCACCTGTCATTGTGATCTAGTCCCCTCTGAAGCCTTTATCTAAGTAATGATTTGACTCTGAGTCCTTCAGGATCACAGCTAAAAGCTCACCTTGTGTTGATGTTCTTCACTGAGTTCCCTTCTGCAAATCCACCTGTATGCACACACCAGGGTTATAAATTTTTTTCTCCTTTTCCTTTACATTCTTTGTATACATTAAATGATCAGAAGAGCCAGCCCTTTCAGGTCCTCTGTGACAACCTTTTCTGGGAGATTTTGATGATGTTCCCCAACTGCCTCTGTCAATTGCTCTTGCCCAGAACATGGCTCTCAGTCTCACAGGCCCTTGCCTTCTCGATTTGCAGGCATTTTACATCAGTCTGTTAGAACACACTTGGTTGGTTTAGATGGCTTAAACAAGCATTGCCTATGAGTCACCAGCACATTCACCAGGGAAGGTTTTATATTCTTGTCTTGGCCAGCGGTACCTCATGCTGTGGGTTGCAGGAAGTAATCTCTGAGGTATCTGGCTCAGCAGAGCCTCCCCTGCTATCAGGGCCATCTGTCTGAGCAATGCCTAGATACAGTTTTCTTAAGCCTCTTTGAGTTCAAATTATTCAGGTCTTGAATAACTTGTAAATCTTGGTTCATGAAAAACACTATTAAAAAAAATCTAGCTCAATAAACAGTATCAAACAAGAAATTGGCATCATCAAATACAGAGCCTAAAGATACACATCCTGAATACTCCTGCCTTTTCTATGTCATCTTTCATCATTTTTCATCTACAGCTCGCAAGGGAGCTTTGCCTGATCTGCTTTTGGTTTTTTTATATCATGCTCTAATAAAGATTTTTATTGTCTTTAAACATACTGTTTCTAGTTATTTCTTTGGTAAATTTATCTTTCTTATTAGTTGTGTTTATTTATAATGTAATGACTTAGTCACTGCCTTTTTTTTTTCTCTTTAGTTAATATTATCTCAGTTCTTATGATTGGGACATGCAACAGAATGTCTTAAAGATTGTTGAGTTTTCCTTTTATGGTTGCTTTAAGATCTAGGAATATGTATGTTCCTTCCAAAAGCCACATGCATGTATAATTATATATCCGTATCTAACACTGCTTGCTATTTTTGTTTGTCCATGCATGCAAACAAATCATGATTGGAGATAACTGCTAATTCTTGAAAATGATGAAAAGCTTTTTATATTAGGATGAGGTCCAGTACTTATTACCTGCTGTCAGGTGCAAAACTTTCTGATTTACAAAATAATTCTACTGCGTTTTTTTTAAGATACAAAGAAGGTTTGTTACTGGCTTTTCTAGGTAAACTTCAGCAGGTTGGAGTCAGCTGTATTTCTACTGTCTGAGGAAGTTATTTCCAGTTCAAGTTACTTCCCATTGTTTCAGAGCTATTGTTGCAGCATTGCAAATACAGCTGCAGTGGATGTGACCTGCTAATGCACAAACATCAGCTCTGTTACTCGAGGTCCAGCCAGAGGAAGAGGTCGAGGGACCAGCAGTCACTTCATGTGAAGAGCTAAAAGGAGAAACAGGGTCATGTCTCACTCCTGAACTCCCATATTCCTGATAACTCAGTGGTTCTGTCATCCCCTAATGAAGGAAAACACGAGGATGACTTGGAAAGTGGGAGATTCCTGGTGTTGCGGAAGATCGGCTCTTGTGTGTATCCGGTACAAAATCCATTCCCAGGGCTCCCTGCTGTCCCTTCTCTTGTGCCACGGAACTGGCACTCGGCACTGAACCAAGCCAAGGGCTTTGCTCTGCTCTCAGCAGGCTGGAAGCTGGGGCTGGAATGGCTTTCCCACCATGCTGCAGACATGGGTCACTCAGTACAGCTCAGCACACCTACACTGCACTCTTGCAGTCAGCACAGGCTTTTCTCTGGCTGCTGGAGTCAAAATTGCAGTTATTCCAGCATTAGGCTGTTTGAAAAGGCCCTTGGCACTGTGGTGGAGTTACTGTAAAGTAGCTTTCCTGGTTAATTCTAATTGCAAACTAATCCAGAAATATGAATGTGGCTGTAAGCAGATCCCTCAGTTTCTGAAGTATCTTTTCATGTCAAAAATCGTGCTGGACAAAATGTATACAACATAAAGGAATATTTAGTTATCTAACGCTTTCTGAAGCTTATAGATTACAGAAGATATAGGAAGCCCACACCTATACTTGTAAACTGGACCTGTTCCAGCATTGTTGAGAAACAGAGAAGGGATTTGTGTCAGATACTTGCTGCTGAGGAGTTCAAAATTTAAAAAAATCTTTGCAATAAATGGGGTTTAAAAGAAAATTAAATGGCGGGTGCTGGATTTTACCTTCATATGCACCTAAAATAAGGATAATGAAGGCAGTGAATCACAGATTCATATTACAATTAGATAGAAATGTAACTTAATAAAGTATAGTACATATATTTCTGCTGGATTGCTTCTGATTAACTGCATATTCGGTTAGTGGGATTAGATTTCTCTGTACATAAATCTAACATAAGATCCTAACAGAGGTGATGCTGAAATCCTGGCACTAGGCAATAAACCTGTGTTTGCAGTTGCTTTGCTCCTTTTTACTGCCCACAAGATCCTAGAGAGCCACTTTGGCTCCTGTGGGTACTTTTCTTAGTTGAGTGGAATTCCCTTTTTTGTACTGACCTCCTTCTGTTAACTGTGTAGGTAACACAAATTCTCAGCTTTGATCCTGTGTGTAGCAATAGGTGGATTTGCCCCTTAAAGACAGAATGAACAGCTCCATAAAGACCATAATTGATAGTTAAACATCTCACCTGTGTGTGCACCTTGCTCAACTTTGGGTGTTGCAGGAAAGTGAGAACTCAAAGCAGAGCTGACAGGGCAATCACAAGTGACTCCTAGGATCTTACTAAAGCAAGTCCAGTTAGTGTTCAGCTGCCACGAGGGCTGTTTCTTCATGCCAGCAGAGCAGTTGTACAGCTGGGGATTTAGACTGAATGATTACTCACATCTCTGCTATAAGGAAAAACTGTATTCCATGCAGTGAATAACTGCACTGCTGTCAGCAGCAGCTGATGGCTATAACAATATTGTGTGTCGATAGAATTAACATTAATAAGTTACAAAGTTTTTTACAGTCCATCTATTAAGGAATACACTGGCATGACATTGTCAGTCACTGTTGTAATGCCGAGAAGTATTTTTGTATAAAATCAGACACTGGGCATGAATTAACAGTGCAAGTGTTCATAACAGCAGAGCAGCTGGGGTTTTGTCTCACCCAAGGCAGCACAGCAATCAGTGGAAGACTCTGAGGGTCTCCCATGTCTCTTCCATGCATATTGTCATTCAGATTTACAGTCACAGCCTCACGCTCCATTTCCCACTTTTCCCCAGTCCTGTGTATTGCAGCTCCATCAGCTTGGGAACTGCCAGTGTGAGCTCTGCTTCCTGCTGCTCCATCCTCTCGCAGGTTGAACAGAGGCAGAAGCTGTGCTGAGAGCTGTTTCTATTGAGATGTTGTGACAGTAGTGTAAAAAACAGCTTTAGAGGGTCCAAATTTTAAAGATGTGTATTAAACAAGAATTAATTAAAAAAAAAATTATTACACTTTCCTTCCATCGGTAGTAATAAAGAAACTTATCATAGATTCTGAAATCCTTTGGAAGCAAAGAAACTGCACTTTTTTTTTTTTTTTTTTCTGAGCACAGATATTTGTAGTGACTTGCTAAACAGATAAGAGCCTGGGAAAAATGAGTGGACAGTTTGGGTCAGGATGTTATTAGAAGCAAATTTTGGTCTTCTCAGTGTTTATGCTGTTCCAGCCGCTTGTGAGATCACAGAAGCCTGCAGAGAAGGAAACAATGGAATTTGATGTTACACCGAACATCAAACAGGGTTGAAGGTTCTGTGACCTCTGCAAGTAATTAAAATAAAGCTTCACTGGAAAATGGTAGGCTACTGCCACAGTTCCTGTTTTACAATTCATGACATTCCTTAAGGGGTTTAAAAGATGAGTCTGAATTATTCTTTGTGCTGCTCCTTAGTCCTTAAGAGAGTTAAGAAATCAAGTCATTCTCCTCAGTTGTGGTAGGAGTAAATATTGGATAGGTTTGTCCATCAAATGGGCCTATTGTAACTGTTCATAAAAACTTTAAAAAAAGGGAAAAGGGGAAGTGCTTTTACTCTCAAATGTACTCTTTCAACTACATAATAGTTTTTGTAGTATTTAAATAGAGAAGTTAAGCTTTCTACATGTTTAATAGCTCTCTGTCAGGTGACTGCTAGGTTATCTCTGAAAGGAGAGTGAGCGAATGCAGCTGTGCAAATGTAACACAACAAATATGCACTTAATTGTGTCCTTTGGCCAGCAGAACATGTCTGTTGGTAATTAGTTCTTCCTCCACCAGACCCACTGGCATGTGAGCTCTCCTAGTGGGATTCTTGTTATTGTTCTCTCTGGCTCTTGTTCACTGTTGTTCTGGAAGGAAGGACAGAGCTGAAGGCATGAGTAATAGGAAATCTTAAGCTCTCACGTTCACCAAAGAGGAAAACATTTATTTAATCAGCCTAGAGCTTTACAAGCACTCGGAGAATAGAAGTTAAGTCTTGTGGGAAGTGGGGGCAGAGGGGTTGGACTCAGAAAATACGGCCCTTGGCTTTTGAAGTGCTGTTACCCTGGGGTTAACGCTGTACATGAGCTCAGTGCAGGTACTTTTTCAGCTGGGTTTTTGGGACGTGTTGTGTCAGCTTGTCTGCAGCTGCATTTGCAGCTCCTGGGTTGGAAATATTTCTTCCAATACCCACCACTGCCTTCCTTGACAGCTAGGTGTGACAGTACATTTCTGGCTTCAGGAGGTCCCCAAACAAGTGACGTTGATAAAGTGAAGGTAAATGAGTGTTGTGCACGTTGTGAAGAGGTTGGAGCATCAGCAGGGTGAGAAGGTTGGACACGACCTCAGAGAACGGTGTTCAGCTGGTGCTTCAAACACCTCCCAGCCCTTTAGTTTACCTTTTAAACTGGTAAAGGTCTCTAAACTGGGTGCACACAGTGTGTAACCCAGTGCCTCTGTTCTGCCACCTCTCTCGTTCTGGACAACTGAGCAGGGTCATTACCCCCCCCATTAGAAGGAGCCTTCAAAGCCCTCTGTAAACAGCCCACAGAGGCTTTTCAAATGGCTTAATCAGCTAAGGAGGATTTGTAACGTCCAAGTCGAAGTCATTCGGGAGAACAGCATGCTGGGAAAAGGCTGGAAATTTATCGCTTCTGAGTCTGAAAAGGTGATCTTTGAAAAATGTGGTATGAAAAATGTGGTTTCTCATTGTCAACTGTTATTATAGGTCTTGGTATTGTCATAATACATAATAGCATTTGTACTTTTGCTTGTGTCACCTGGGACATGTCCTCTGCAGAATAAACACATCCAGCTCCCCTCTGTAGCCCATCATCCATGAATCCTGGTCATTGAGCCTCTGACAGTCCTTCATAAGCATTAGAGATGTGATAACATGATTTTATTTTTAAGACTGGTTATGAAGAATACATTTCTATAATGGTTTTCCTTGGCAGTGTTTCTCCAAAGTACTTCATGTAGGACACTAAATGTAATTTAACCTGCTTTGTGGACTAGGAAACTGAAGGTCAGTGTTGATACAGACTTGATTCCGGTTTAAGTCTTGAAATTACCAGAATAAATAGAGCCTTAATACTACTTAAAATAATGTTGTATCTATTTCATTAACATGAACATGCATATAATGTGTATATTATGTATAGTATATTTCTTTAGTAGTATATAGAAAATAACTAAAACTCTTATATCATTGATCAGTCACCAATCAGTGAGATTTGCAGAGCCATAGAAAGCTACTCAAATTTAGCATCCATATATTTATGTTTATAATTATGCTTATAGAATTCCTTTGGTGACTGTTTCTTCACTCTGCAATTTGAAGGCTCTGGAAGTATTTGGTAAATGAGAACATACTTCTACTTTTTTAAATTTAATTTTTTCTGTCTACTGTGTTCAAATGGGATTTAATCTGAGAACCTATTTTAGATTTGTCAGTGTGGGTAGAAGATAAATAGGCAAGTCAGAAGAGGTTGTATGTTGTCATAAATTGATAACTGATGTGCTTTGCTTTTAGGGCAAATGCAAGTGCCTGATGATTTAACAGAGACTTTACAGGCAGTGACAGCAACACATAGGTTTAATATTTCATTTGACAATAAATTGCTGTCAATTCATTCAATTCCATTTAAGAATTTGTATGCGTAGTAAAAATGTTAAATATTATTTTGGTTGGTTTTAGCACTTCTAGCTAAGCAAACCAAGGTATTTACAGCAATTAATTTAGCTTACTCCGTCTTACTTTAGGGACAGTCCTCTAAGATATGGGTCACAGTTTGTACTTGGTGGTTTGGATGGTCCTGACTACTCAATCAAAGTGAAATAATTCAGAAGGGAGCATAAGCAGTGTGGTTTATCAAAACCCAGTGGCTGCATAGCACAGAGAACTGCAAAGGATTTCTGGATGTGAACTTGGGAAGGGGCAAGGAGAACTCAGCATAGTGAGAAGAAAAAAGCCTTTAACCCTCTCTCACCTTGACTGAAGAATGTTTGGGGCAAATGTGCACTTAATCAATGTTACCTCTTACTGCCATGAGGATTGAGATGCAAACCTTTTAATGCACAGCACAGTAGCATAAGATCCCAGGAAGCTGCACACTGAACATACTGAATGAGGATTTAGTAGCCCTAAAAGGGCAAAAGCAGATGTCTAAGAAGTGTGAGAATTACATTGACTTGCAGATGCAAAAGGTTTTCCTAATGCATTATAAATGACTGATTTTTAGCAACCATTTTCCCAGATGATCACAGCAAGTCAGGCACATTAAGATGAGTCCTGAATTAGTTGAGATTCAGAATGTTTTCCAGCAGATACTCGCTGTAGAAAGGATCCCACTCATGAGTTGTAAAAACATTACAGAGGCAGAAAACTCAAACTGTTTTGGAAGTGTTTAACAACAACAACTGCAGCTGCTCTGGTATGTGACTTCCCCAAAACCTCTCCAGTGCAGGGTGTGTTCACACTTCAACTTTGCAGGGTTGTGTTATCTGGGGTGTGGTGTTCATTCATCATCACTCACACCAGGCTAAAATTTGGCCAGTTGTTTCAGTCTCGGGGAAAGACCTGATAAACTTGAAGTCCATCCCTTTGGCTGTTTTGAAGAGGCAGGTGTACACGGTTTAAACTATATTCCCTTGACAGTCGCTTATCAGAAGTTTGTCCAGGAAAATGAAACTTAAGAGAAGCCACAGGTCTATGCATAATAATGTGATGAATTCTGGATTTCTTTATCCTATAAATTCCAGTCTTGAATGAAACTAGTGGGATACCTCAGAGGTTAAATAATTGCTAGAGAGAGTCAGAGATGAAGAAGACAGCCAGTAATGAAAATGATAGAAAATGAGCATTAACTGGGTTTTTCTCTCTCAGTTCAATATTGGCTTTGTTGCTGCAAGTCAAACATCAGTTCTGCGTTTTCTCCCTCATTAGCTTTTCTTTCTTGAGTAGACATATTTTGTAGTGACTTTTCATTTTCCCTTTTAGAAGAGACCCTGTTTTGCCTGATGGCTCTAAATCTGCTGTACTAAAAACCCCTAAATCCCATTACTCTCTCTGTTTGGAGGATTTTCGCCCTAAAGAGCAAGAATCAACAGTAAATGCAGGATCTGATTAAGAGAAGTGCAGGTTTTTTGCAACTGAACAGTAAAATACATAACTAAACTAACAGCACACCAAGTCGTCTTCTGTGGACTTGTATTGCTGAAATTCCTGGATGGGAGTTGTTCAAATTGAATGGTGCAACTTTACCTCTAGAAGATCTGGGTGGTAGAGCTGGTTTTCTGGTAGCTGTCAGGTACTTTAATCCATGTACTTCATCATCTCTTATAAGTACTTTTAAATAGAAAGCCTGTGTGATGAATGTCAAATGTGAACCAAAAAAATGTTATTATTCTTCTCAACAGACAAAAGGAAAGGTTGGATTTATTAATGTTATGGTCTTAAGTATAATGAGGTAGGAAATGCTTTTGATGACATTTTACAAGTCAGCTATAAACAGGTACTCTATGCATATAACATCTCAGTGGATGGGGAATATTTGTGAAAAAGGACTTGAGGTTAATTGGTTTGGAAAGCCAGATACAAATTTAAAGACTTTTAGAATTCTTTACTTGTCACTATGAAGGGTCATTTTCTAGGATTAATTATTTTTCTATTTAAAAGCCTGATGTGGACATTGTGTGCTTAGTTTATGATGTAAGGAAGCTAATGCACTGATTGCTTCTCCTAAGGAGAAGAAATTGCATTAATATTTGTGCCTTGATCTTTCCTGTCCTTATAGTCCTGAAATCTGATCAGCTTTGCCTATTATGGGTATCAATGTATTTAAAAGAATGAGTGACTCAGTGGATTTGGATTTGGGAAACAGGATCTAGGGTACTTAGGACCTTTACATCAGTACAAATTCAGCTGAAGCTGTCTGTGCTGGTGTAGCTTCTGAAGTCAGGCATCTGTGAATTGAATTAATGGTCCCAGAAGTGGCTCTAGAAAGCTCTCTCCACTAACGCCCATATCAGCAGTGTAGGGAAGAAGGCCAAGGAATGAAATGGCAGGTTGAAAACTCATTCATTGACTAAATCCTTCCTTAACAATGGATCAGTTGAGAAAAATGTGTTGCTTGGCAAAATGAGGAGGTAGCAGGTTTACACAAATTAACTGCAGTGTGACATTCATTGCCTTGGACTGCTAGATAGATGAAGATTTAAAAAGATGTTTGTCAAATCTTGGGGAACAGATACATTATGATGTAGCTCCTTGCCAGGAAGACACTGATTACTTGGGTGGGAAGGTGTGAAGAGGAAGGGCTGTTCTGCATTGTCTTTCCTCTTGCAGACTTTTCCCCAAGCAGTCACTGCTGGCCTCTGTTGAGGACAGGATAGACCTCAGGACTGAAGCAGTGTGGCAGAGCTTACATTCTCCATGCTACTGTCACATCATGAGGGCAGTGTTGTATCGTAACAGGTGAACTAGAAGAAAAAGGGCAACGGTCAGTCAGCATATGATGAGTGCTCACAAGCAGTGCAATGCATTTGTCCCTCATGTCCCTTTTTTGTTTCTGTGTAGGCAGGTGACAAGCATTATCATCCAAGCTGTGCACGATGCAGCAGATGCAACCAAATGTTCACAGAAGGAGAAGAAATGTATCTGCAAGGTAAGGATATCTCCATTCCTAAACAAGAAAATCAGATGTGATTTTTCTGTCACAGACCTCAGGATATAAATTATCCCCATGTAATATGGCCAAGGAGGACTACAGTCATCCTGTCTTCAGTAGTGTTCTCATATTTTTTCACTTGATTCTTTTTTGCTCTATTAGGTGGCCATAACTGGCTCTGCAGGGACTCTGCACCCTTGCTGAGGCAGCCTGTGCTTGCTAAAAAATGAAATTTATTTACCCGTGAGATGCCTCTGAATTTGGCATCTCATGGACGGCTTAGCCCCAGAATGGTGTATGAGATACCAGACAAAGTGAAGGGATTTCCCCTGATTTCTGCTGATCAGTTTCTCTGCTCTTCTGGACCACACTCCAAACTGTAAAAGGCAAGGGAAAATCTTCCAGAACCTGCAGTGAGTTTGTTTTGAACCATGTAGACCTCATTCTTCATGCACACTGGCAGAGTCTCTCCTCTGGTTCTTAATCATATTTTCTTCCCTTGCCTACTTCCCTTTTATCTGATCACATCTCTCTTTTTATTCCCATTTACTTTATTTTTATATCTTTCTATAGTCACCTCTTTCTTGTACGTTTATTTTTATCTCCCCTTTCTTGTTAACAGTCTAGCGCTCCCAAGAATTGCCAGGCTTGTTTTTTTCATGATCTTTTCACATAAAAAAGAATATGCTCTTTTCTTTGATTAAAAGTAGCCTTGATCTGAATCCCACCTACTCTCTGAGAGGGTAGCATACTAACTATTAAATTATTTTAATTACTTGCTGTAGTATTACTGTTGGTAGAAGGACGTATAATACCCATTTATGTAAGCCAGAAATAAAAGTGAAAAAGGCAGATACATGTTGTGATTTTATATATTGCACTTAGGTTAGAAAACTTGATGTACTTGAAAGGAATGTAGAAGAATAGGGAAAAAATTATCAAAGTGTGGTAACAGCCATCTCTTGAAATCCTGAGGAGAGGTTCTTACTGGAGGAGTTCCAAAATAAGATAATATTGTTAAGGCATTCCTTTGAAGCTAGCTTGTTTTATTTTGTAGTTTGTCCTTCCTTGCAGTCCCTCTCTCATCTCTCACTGACCTTATACCTCAGTCATCTTATTCCAGCTGTGCACAGAACGGGATGTGAAATTGTGTAGCAGCTCTGCGTTGCAGGAGCAGGGAGAGGCTGGAAGAGGGCTGGGTGGGAGGTGCTGCTTTCTGATGGCAAATTGGAAGGACTAACAGGAAAGCAGCAGTTAGAGCATCTGGCATATCTTAGTTTCCTCACATCATGGTGTGATGAAGTACAGGCAGAGTTCAAGATGAGCATCAGTTTGTCTTTTGCTGTCATTAGTTAATAACGACCATTTCCAACTGGTGCCATTTGCACCAGTCTAGCAGAGAGTGGGATTTTGGGTTGATTGAGCAGGCTTTGGTGTAAATTTCTGCAGATCAAAATAAGACAGAAGGTATCACTTCTACTTAAACTAGGCAGGACTTTATCCTGGACAAGTTCAGGTGATATGAAAGAGGAGAGGAGAGAAATCTGGCTGCTTGATCTGCTGTTCTCAATGTATTTCTCTTTCTGTGGTTATGAATCAATGTTCCTTGTGTTTACTCTGTCTCAAGGGAGGAGCACCTCAAATTGCATTGCTTTATTGTTCATAAGCTGCTTTCTGACTAAATCATGTAATTGCTGAGTGTGCTCCAGACTGTCCTGCCAAAGCTTTCCTTGCTGAATTCAGTGTGCTTGCAAGAGTGAAGACCTAAAAGCCTTTCCTGTGCAAAGCTCTCAGCTGAAATGCATACCCTGACTCCATCCAAATCACTGACCCTAGGGTGCAGAATAACAGCATTCCAAGCATTTCTCTGAAAATAAAAATACAACACCACAACAATAAAGCTAGAACAAAAATCAGTTGTTGATAAAATATACGAAAATAGGCAGCTTCCATCTCACTTCTAATTGTCCTCTCCCTAGGATATGAAAGCAGTCTTGGTGTTACTTTGTATAATAGAGGAGCCTGGCAGGATTGTGGTAGAAACTTGTATTAGAAATGTGTGGGAAACCTGCAAAAGGAGAACATGGACAAACAAGCTGTCTGTCTTGGGGCTTTCTATGTTAGGGATGGTTGGAATAATGCTAGCAGAAGCACTCTGGCTTGGCACTGCTCCAACAGATGAAAATGAAAAGGAAGCAGCACCAGAAACTGTCTCTTTCCCACTGACTTCCTGGTAATACATTATTATATGGGCTTCCCCAGAAGGCTGTTGCTGAACTATGATTGTCCAGTATTTAGAGAGATGCTGATGTTGAAATAATGGTATGTGCAAAGCATAAAGCTGAATAAATGAGCATGCTAGTTGGTGTTTGCCAAGTGAGCAAACATACATATGTTAAGAATGGGAATAATCACAATTTGCTGAACTGTCCCCAGCAGTAAAAGAGAGGAGTGATGCAGCTTGGGAATTTGCACCCTTAAAAGCATTTCAAAATAGATTGGTCTCAAAGGCCATGATTTAGTAACACATCACCATAACTGCAGACAGTCGTGAGTTTCAGAGTTACATCGCAATTTATAACTTTTTGATCCAATAAGCAATTAACACAAAACTTTGTTTTGACTTTATAACCTATCACCTTTGGTACTTTTTACTGCATTGTGTCTGTTCCACAACCAATAACTTGCTAGCTCACATACGCACATATACTTCTATTATAACACCTAAATTCTTAACTATAAAATCACATTACTATACTTAAAAACCCTTCACCATATTACCCAACACATTTTCTTACTTATAACTATAGAAATTTAGGTTTATAATTCTTCTGCTTAAAGTCTGTATAGCTTTGCTACTACATCAACCCAAGCTCTTTCCTGGGCTGTAAATCAAATTCCTTAATGCCTGTGGAAGTTTCTTCTTCTCTGTTTCCCACAGATTGGCATGTTTGGATGAATAGTGTCAACAAAATATAGGTGGCTTGGAGTTCAAGATCACAACAAATATTTCCATTTAATTTCTTAAGCCTGCTGTGTCTGATCAGGATTTATAAATGTCACATCTTTCAAATCTCTTATCGTTTTGTGAAAGAAAACCCACAACCCTTAGCTAAGTTTCACCATGAAAATGGCATCCTGCATCTCTTGTTCACTTTCAGCATTCTCACAGGCTGTCCCTAAAATTGTGCCAGTTTGTGATAAATACTGCCCCAAATACAGTGATACCTTTCTGTTTGATGGTAGGGAAAGTTTAATAGAAAAGAATCACAGAATTGTTAAGGTTGGAAAGACCCCTGAGATCATCAACTCCTATCATTAAGCTAACAGTGAGGTCCAGAGGAATAGGGATCATTTTTCTCAGGGCCACACAGGAAGGAAGCTCACAGCTGGATTTGAGACTTGAACCAAAATCTTCTGAGTCTTAGATCATCCTTGAGCAGTAAGTGTCATATTCAGAGAAGTACTACTCAGCTCACTTCTTTTAACATGAACTTACAGCCTTATAACCTGAACTTTCTTCCTCCTGCATGATGGACAGGGCACGGCTCCCTCCTGATCTCGCAGGCTCTGTGGGGTCCTGGCTCTGAGGCTGCTGTTTGTTTACAGAGAAGGCTGTTGGTGCACTTCCCCTGTTGTCTGATGGTTTCCCTCTGCCAAATGCACAGTTTCTTCTTCCTCGGCTTAGACTCACAGCCAAACATCTCAGACCCTTGATCCAGAGTCACAGCATTCTGTCCTGTCTCCTGATGATGACTGTGCTGCGTACTGCTGGGAAGTGAAATGATTCCTGCTGGTCTTTACTTCTGTACCAAGCCATGTAAGGGCTTGTTAGAAGAAAGTTTCCTGGGGCCCTGACCCATCCTTCTCCTGGGCTCTGAGGGTGGGTTTCCTCTGGCTGCTCTTGAGCTAATAGTCACCAGCAGGAGATCTGGACTTGGCTCTGTTTGGTTTCTTTGTGGACAGAGTGAAGAGGTGATGTTCCTCCCTGCAGATAGTCAGGGCTCTGGATTGGCTTTGTGGTGACTGGAATGAAGGATGAATTTGGCTGCAGCTGCAGTCAGTGTTAAAAATCAGTGTTAGTTTCTGCTCTGTTTCAACTTGGCCAATACCTGCCAGCAGCTTTCCAGCAGTGACCACAGTTTACACTCTGTTTCAAAGGACAGCTGAAATGGGATGGAAATTCTCCTTGCCCCTGCCATTGCTCAGTCCTTGAGGACAGCAGGCTATTCCTACTTTACAGCATAAGAAAGAATATCATATTTTGGGAAACAAACAGCAGAGGACTTGACTTTCTTAGTAGAATGCATAGCTGGAATAGGCCATGTGGAAACACCAGTGCCACACATCAGAGCACGGGGTGGAAGTGCAGTGTGTGCCAATGGCAGGTACAGTGTGCTGGGATCCAGGGAGAGGCTCTCTCACATGCTGCTTTGCACCACCTGTCATCCTGGCTTCTCACCCACTGCCAGTGGGTCACACACAGCCCTGGCTCTTGCACTGTCAATTGTAAAATTTTGCTTTTCCTTTTGCATTTTGCATGAGGGAGGATGTGATCTGAGTAGTACTTTACCGTAACTGAGTATGACACCTATTGCTCAATGGACTTATCATCAGAGCTTCCTTTCTATGTGCAGGGCTGTACGTAAGGGGAGAACAGATCAGGTAACCACGGCCCAGTTCCTTTGCTCTTACCCTCCATCCTGCCAGAGGAACCCTCTCTCTTTCAGTTCTTCCAGCTGGTGCTCGCTGACTCTGTTGCTGCTTGAGGCTGCTTGAGTTTTAATTAAGAATGTGTGCAAAGTGCTTTGGCAGCCTCAGGACAAAGCTGAAGATACACCAAGGATTTGAATACTTTTTTGTTTCCCTTGTATTTCCCATGAGCTAGACTTTAATGTGAATACTCTCATAGTTCATACAGATTCACCATCTGATGCAATGTAGAGATTCTCTTTAATAACTGACTTGTCATGACCAGAAGTCATCTGCTTTGCTCTGAATAAAGATGTGTTTTTCCTCCCTCAGGTTCCACTGTCTGGCATCCCGACTGTAAGCAATCCACTAAGACTGAAGAGAAGCTCCGGGTAAGCTGAACTCCTGGCTCAATGACACACCATACATTTTGCACACACAGTAATTGAATGTTGTTTTTAAAAGAGTGACTTTTTCCATGTTTTTTTCGCATAGCTGTCACAACTCTGGCAGAATATACAGTGGAGGCACTTCAGAGGTATTGCTCTGATTTTTAGGCTTACCACCTTCACATACCTGTCTCAGTGCACTGCCTTAAAGATAGTGTCATTTACTGACATACAGACGTGGCCAAGTATCTAAGACACTTCATTTCATATCTCAGTTGTTGTGAGAGAGACTCTTAAGGAGAAGATATGAACAGGGCAAATGCTATCATATATTTTAGTGGTTTTGCACATCTGTGTAATTGCTCTATAGTTATCCCCTGTTCTGCGTGGTTATTTGCAGCATTTAGACAAGATGAACTCTTCTTTCTTTGCCATCCAAGTAAGCCTCAACCTAAAGTGATCCTGATTTGAATGCCAAAAAGAGCCACAGTTATCCTTGGAGTCACATCAGCATATTCAGACAATCTTTCTGGGTCAAACCCTCAGTGATAATAATGCTGCACTGATAAATGCTAGAGCCTGGCTTTTTGCATGAACCAGGCAATTCTAAGCCCTTATTCACTGATTCATCCTCTGGACAATTTTCTCTTTTTGATGTCCCTTGAATTTTGCTAATTTGCCAGGATATTAATATTAGAGACTGAATACAAATAAATTGTCTTTCGGATAAGGAAACTAAGAGGTACTGGTATGAAGATACCTACGACATCCTGTGGGTTGTATTCTATGTGGGTCTCATTCACAGGAAGCCACATCCTTTAGCATTTATTCCAGTACACTGGTCTGTAAAACATCCCCCCTAGAGAATTTATTATGGTCATAGGTAATGTGCAGATAAATTCTTGTTGAGGGGAGTTCATGTTAGTGTGGACAAAAACATAACTGGCCCTAGATGGGCATGTGGTCTAGAATGGCCAAACCTCAGTGCAGGTACCATCCAGCATTCACACATTGTTCTGTCCTGACTTTTTGTAAGAAAACAGAAAATGATGCCAGACTGGATTTTCTTCCTCATTTAACAGTGTGAATGTAAGACAGTATTTTGGCCATGCTTAAGTGTCAGAATGCTTGTGCCTTCTAGTACTTGGTTTCAGTACAATACTTCCCTTTCACTTGGACCCAGGAGTCTTATCAAAGCACTCCTGACTGACTACACTGTGGCCCTTATTAGCCTTCTCCAGCTGACCTTATAAATCAGTTGGCTGATTTCCATTCCCCATGGAAATGGCTCTAGTCCTCTTCAAGTATTTCCCTTTTTGTCAGCATTTTCCCCCCTCAGCTAATTTTAATTGAAGTGAGAGAAGTAAATGGATTTACTCACCTGCAAGGCTTTGCCTAAGTGAGTTTTTGCAGGAAGATGAAGTGAAGCTCAAGAAGGCATTGAGGGAGCATCTGAGCAATGTCACAGCACAGCTGTCCGGCAGGACCATGCTCCTGGAGGAGAGCTGCTATGCAGAGGTTTAATATGGCCTTAAAAGGCATTGATAAATGCACCATACTGAAGCTGGCTGAGAGATGCACCATTTTTAGCTTCTATGGTACATCATAGATAGTCTCTGTCTGCTCTGGTGCAAAGTCAGGCACCTTATTCTAAAATCAGCCGGAGTTCACTTTGATGACTTTGACACATGCTTCATCTTGTTGACCCAAATGAAGGCAGTAGCAAACAGGTAGGTACAGAAACAAACAAAACTGGGGGAACTATGTGCTATTTGAGCATGTCAGCACTAAATTGGGATCTGTACTTTGATTGAATTTCAGTTTTTTATTCAGGGTCAGGCCTAGATTTTCTGGTGGTTCTGCAAAAAGCCAGTGCCATTGCCTATTTGCTTGCTGGGTTTCCTTTCCCTATAGAACAAGAGAAAACAAAAAGCCCTTTTATCACTGAAGTCACGTCAGAAGTTTTCGGCAAGTTCTATTTTCTCTCAGTAACTGAATTGTGATATAAACTAATCAGCATTCGAGCTGGTCAGGATCTGAGAGGGAGTTCATAAAAGCAATGGTTGCTTTAGATCTTTTCCCTACGGATATTTGTGGAAGTTTACAAAGACAAAACAAGCAGAAAACAAAGCAACCATATGCATGTTACAAAAATATATATTATTTAGGTGTTTATTTACAACTGTCTGGCTGTTCGTGATTCTGCAGCAGTCAGTAAGTAACAGATATTATAACACAAGTAGATGATAATAACTTGATTGAAAAAAGAGCTTAACCACTGAACTGGGGAAACTGCTTTCCTTTTCACTCATTTTTCCCTTTTGTGTTTCATGACAGCATTCCTCATCTGAGTTCTTTTATCCAAAGAGTCTGGTTCTGCGCAGGCCACGCTCTGCAGAGGTTTGCTGTTGTGTTTTCATAGTGTTGATAATGATCTTCTTTACTGAGAAGATTCTTTATTATTGTCATTTGCTGCGCTTGCTACTACTCCTGCCACACAGCTTTCCTGCTATCACTTGCCACCATGGGCACTGACGCTGTATTTTGCATCACTTGTTTCAGTGTTGCTTGTTAATTCTCACATTTTTTATTTTGTTTAATGAAATGCTTAAAATTAACTTTTTTATTTTAGATTCAGATGAGCTTTTGGGGGCTGTAGTATTGGTCTTGCAGTATTCCAGAAAGTTTTCCTTCTGAAACAAAAAAATTAGAGAGCAAATATGAAGCAAATTAAAATGGCGAAAAATATCTGACTTTAAAGTGATGGTTAAAAAGAAATAGTTTTCCATGAACAATGACTTACGATTTTAGAAAAAAAAAATGCCATCAGTTAAGTCACTTCCTTTTTTGTTTATATTGACCAACCACCCATGAATACTTCAGTTGAGAAAATGCTTACAAAATCCCAGGTTTGGATATATTCTATGTGCTGCCTGAGTGCATTTGCCTCTCTAATCTGGTGCACATCCACATGTGAGTTGCAAGGTCCTCTCTGTCCTCTTGACCCTGGAGTAGCTTTCTACTTTCAGATTTTACGGAGTTTGCTTTGCACCTACAAATACCACCCACTTCTTCTCCTTCAGGGCAGTGTTTATTTGTTGGTTGTGTCTGCTGTGGGACGTGTGGCTGTGCTGATGCAGGTGCACCTGAGGTAGTTTTCAGCTGGTGATGAAGTCAGAGCGCACTGGTGTGGACCTGGTCCAGGCTGGCAGCAGGCAGACAGGCTGAGAGCCCGTGCCACTGGATTTCCTTGGTGTTGGTTTGTGCAGCCTTCTCATCTCTAATGGCAGAGTAGATGTGGCCATATGTCAGCCAGGGCAGGGTGTCTGTGTTAGATCCAGCCTGCAGGATGGGGTTGGATGGTGGAACCCAAAGCTGTTATTCAGTGAGGGTTAGCACAAGCCCTCTACCCTTTGTCCTGCACAGCAGTTTAGTTACTTAACTTCTCTTGAACACCTCTCTCTCTGTTGGCTACAGATCTGTGTATCAAGAAAATGCAGCATAAAGATGTGTTATCAGCACTCCTAAGGAGAGCAGTGTCTCTTCAGTCCTAAGCTTTATGGAATAAAATGTTGGAGTCTGAGAACAGCAAACTGTGGGCCATATCACTCATCTTTTAGGCCAGTATAGTGACCTTTTGCATTTAGCTTAGCAGGCACGAGTCTGAGTTTCCAGTGTTGAAATCCAGAAGCCTTAGGATTAAAAAACCAAATCCTATTCAATGTATTGGAAAAATATGCAGGGCAAAATTGGAGCGGCCCACATTAAAATAAAGGTATGTTCTCCTTCTTGCTTTGTAGACTGTGTAGAATACAAATAGCTTAGGTTGAGATGAATATCCTCTTGCATAAATTTGGTCAGTACTAAATTCTGTTTAGATTTACATGTTGGTTCTACAAAGTGTAACTCAAGGCAGATTTTGGCTTCAAGGCTTTTTCTACAGAGTAGACACAAAGGTACTGTCATTGGTGTTGCTATAAAAGTGGGCCTTGAATCTACATGACAATTGTAGTTTGAAAATGGTTGGGTGAAATCCTCTGAATTCTCTGAGAAGCTTGTGTTGAATTCAGTGTGTTCTGGACTTCCCACTTTATTTTCTTGTTCTTCCCACTTGCTCTTGATGAAGGCTTAGTTTGCATGAGTAGTACTGTAGAAGTTTTTTTGGTACCAACATACCTTCAGTCATTACGTGCTGAAAATTCATTCTCCCGTCTGGCCTTTGTGTCCAGAAAGGAAAGAAAAATTAGTTGTAACCTATTAATATCTGTGTCTGTGTGAGTTTGAACTAAACCTTTTCACTAGTTTTGTCTTGATGCATATTTAGTGCAGAGAAATAAGGAATGCATGCATTTGAAGGAAACGCTCTTGTAAGGAGAAGGGTACAGTTAAACCAGCAGAGAGGCGTAAAGAATGCTGACATTGAGGGGCTTTGTTGGTCTTGTACAGCCATTGAAAATTACAAAAATCCATAGGAAATCCACACTTTATGAACCCTGGTTCCGAATCCTAATTAACTGTAAAACCTCCCAATTGATACAGCAGATAGTCAGTGTAACAAGTGTTGTACTGAGAAAGTCAAATCCCTTACTGTTGGAAAGTCTGCCCAGTAGAAGAAATTCCATCCTAATCTTCTATTAGTTTATTTATAAACATGCTTCACTTAAAGCAGCTTCTGAGGTTTAAAGAATTTGCTTAAGCTCTAATGTTAAATGTTATTAAGTGAAAACATATTCATTCTTCTGCAGCTATTATCACCGCCTTGCATAATGAACTCTATCAAAAAATTAAGGCAGGTACTGTAAATGGTGACGATGCCTTTGTTAAACGATAGTGCATCCATTTGGCCAGATGTTCTTGGGATCAGTTTTGATCTGGTTGCCTGCACCTGTAAGTTTTTACAGAGCATGATGCTGAACATCTGTACTTGAGAATGCCAGAGCCACCACATTGTAGCAGCACCTGGATGATGTGAATGGCTCTAGTGGGGATTCTTTTATTTTTTTAAGAAGTTATTTATTTAGATGATGTACCATGCATGATGACATGATAAACAGGGGTAAATGCAGATGAACATCTTAAGCTTTGTAGTCTAATATTAAAATACCAAGTTAAATCAGTTTGGGGCATCTGCATGGGTGATGTGATAACTGAGCACTCAATTCACGGTGAACCTAAGAGGATGAGCATGACAGTTGGTATTACCTCTATCAGTCTGCAGATTAAACTGGTAAAGAACTTTTGTGTTGAAGGCAAATGCATGGAATGAAGAACAAAAACATGAAAATAAGAAGTCTCTGATAAAGTGGGAAATACTGAGAAGCCTTGCAAATACTTTAGATGCTTTGTGATCTTTTTTTTCCTTTGGCTCCTTTAATGACATGCATGAATTTTACTTGACTCAATTTCTATTGATTTTTTTTTCATATACTTCATAGACTTTCTGTATTTGGTACAGACATCCTATATTGATATATTTACTACCGTTACATCCATTTGCGGGGAAGAGGAAAGGAAAAAAGCGATGACTCTTCTACTGTCAGAAAATGTGGAGAAGCCATGTACCACCAGAAAAGAAAAAAACTATTAGCTCTTCATAGAAATTTCCTTTAAATTTCTCTGCACAAAGGTGGCTTTATATAAAGCTGTATTTGAATCCTTCATGGAAAAGAACAATCATATAAAAAATGTTTCAGATCTGTTTGCAGAAGAAGTAAGGCAGCTTAACTTGTTTTGTTGCTGGGAGTGTAGAACAAGTGTCACAGGACTATTGTGATGGAATTAAATACCTCTAAATTATTGCATTCATATTAAATACTGTGCCCTTTTTCTTCACCTGTTTTCTTTGAACAACGTGTGAAAGAGATGCTCTCGTGTTATCTCCGCATCTCCAATGTTAAAGGTTACATCAGGGCCATTCCTATTCCTGTTTTAGCTGTGCTCTGATCAGCTCCCCTCTAAGGTGGAATTTACACCCCAGTGCAGGTACATCAATAGAGAACTTGACCTCCAGTGTGTCTCTTGCCACCTGTTTAAGATACAGCGTCACAATGGTGTTACACAGGGTCAGGGATGAAAGTGGAACATTCAATCTAATAAAAGCCATACCAGGTCACAGATTTTCAAATGGGAGCTATTATAGGTCTCTTAGGAGAGGAGCCAACCATAGCAACTAAAAGTATGCCAGAGGAACAGCTTATATCAAGGAATCTTTGGTTTGTTAAAGCAAGCAGCATGAATGTTTTTAAGTGGAATGCAATTGTCTTTAGGGGAAAGTGCAAAGCTGTGAAGGATTCCAGACCATATGGGAAGAAGCAGAGTAGGAAAGAGCCATCTGTGATGGAAACAGCCTGGGTAACTCAAAATAAGAAATAGGGCAAAGTGAGGCAGGAAGGGTTAGAGTAGATGTACGAGTCCTTTCCATGCACTGTCTTCAAGGGTATGTTTAGACATAAACAAGGTACAGGCCTGGGAGCTGCTAGAGGAGCCTCAGAGTTCCAGGTCTGCTTGGATTCAGCTCCTCAGGAAAAGAGCAGCGTGTGCTCAGGCCATGGCTGGCAGCAGGGCATCCTGCCCAGGCAGCAGGGAGCTTTGCAATAGGCAGAAGGTAAAATTGATGTACGCAGAAAGAGTTACAGAAAATACAAAACTGGTTTAAAGGGTGTCATATCTGGCTCATGGCCTTGTTAATGGGATGGTAAAGAGGAACTTGGAACAGAAACACAGTGAGGAAATGAAGAACAGGTGCTACAACTTACCAGTCCATCTGACAACTCCTCCTGTACTCCAGGGCTAAGAGCACCTAAGAAATTTATTATCAGGATATGGCTGAAACTATCTTCTTAACGTATCTAACTAATAAATTCACTGAAGTGATAAATGCAAGTGAATTTTCCTTAAATGATAAGATTTTTAGCAGTGACACTAAGAGATAAGTCTAAGGAGCTGGAGTGAGGACTAAGAATTCCTTGTTTTCTGAGGCAATTATAAAAGATCCAAAGGGCCTGCCAAGTGGGAATAAGCCATAACTGCCTCTAACACTTGTTTTCCTACAACAGGGAAAATTGAGCAGACTAAACTCTCAAAGTATGTCTGCCAAAAGCCAAAGGTAACAGAAAAACCCCTAACAGTACCTCAAGTACTTCATACTGTTCCCTATGTTGTAATGAAAACAGTTGCTTTCCATAGTAACTGCAGCAACATGTGACATGTGTCTCCACTCAAACAGAGTGAAATGGAGGAATAGAAGGGAGAATAAAGTGTTTCTCAACAGCAGCTAGATTTTCCAGCTCAATTCTTGTAACATTTCCATGAAACAAGTGCTTGTTGTTGGGTTTTTTGGTTTGGGAGGAGCTTAAGGGCAGATGAGAAATTTCTGTTCCCTTTTGAGATGTAGGAATTTGCAGCTACAGAGTGAAAAGCAAAGAAACATGTAAAGGTCCAGCTGAGAAAGTGTTCTCAAACATGCTCTGGAGAGGATTTGTGAAGGTGTCAGTCCACAGCTACATCTGCTCTCTGTTTGATCCGAATCTTACGTTTTTTGGTGGAACATATTTGAAGCCTTTTGTTTCTCTAACTCTCCCTGAATGTGGTGACTTCATTTTCAAAAGCAAAGTCAGAGAAAGCCCGCTGTATGATCCATGACTAGTTTTCAGCATTTTAATTACAGATGGTTCCAATAGCTTCTCTGGCTTTGAAATTAAAAGTAGAAAGTCTCTGGGGTCAGTTGAAGGGTTCTTCAGGAAATGTATGCTGAGAGATTAGATAGGTCCAGTAGCCTTTTTGTGTTCACTCCAGTATTTCCTAAGAAATAGTGAGCCAGGCTGTCAAGCCTTGTTTCTCTTCAGGTGTGCCTGAAGGTCCCTTAGTCCAGGGGGCCTAATGTCACAAGCTGATGAGGTAAGGACTGTTACCAGGATTTAATTTTAAGTGACTTGGAAGTATCCCACTGCACTGGTGTCATCAGAGTCATCCTGCTAACACGAGGCTTTGTGATGGGATTTGGTTCTTTGCAGTCAATGAGGCAGCAAAAACTGTTCATGGTTTCTCAGTTGCAACTGGGATATAGTTGACTACCTTTGTGTGTCTGCTGCGTGCCAAGTTTAGGAGTAATCTTCAAAACAGCCAGGGTGACTTTTGATCAAATAGAATACTTTTCAAATGCATCAGGTTTTCAGGATCCCCACATCCTGGTCATCAGTTATTTTGTCTCCTCTCACAAAACTTCCTCCAGGGCATCAGTGTCTATTTAGTCCTAACAAGTGTTGGAAAATGTACTGAATGGAGCAGCTCTGGCTCTGTAGGGGTGAGAGTGTTCTCATGAGTTTTGGTTTGCAGGACATTGTCATTAAACATCATGACTTTTGCAGTGTGAGGAACCATGACATTTCAGCCAACATTTGACTTCCCTGCTGCATCTTGGTTGTGCTGCAGATGTAGGGAACAGCTCCAGTCAAAGGACTTCAGGTCCTTCTACGTAGGAAGGCTGAATTCAGTTCTGATGATTTCATTCCTAATGGAAATCCAGGGATTGAACACGTGGAAAGAGATAACGTGTGTGCTGTGCTCCTCACAATGGTTTTGTCCGCTGGACTGCTGATCCCTACAGTGGTTTGTGAACTAATGTGTTGCTAAAATGACCAGCAGGACTATCCTGGATGGTTCTTTGTATGGCTCCTACAGTGTCTCTGGCAGGTGCTGTTTGATTTTGTTCATTATTGTTGTCAGTCTAGTCTTTTACGCTGTATGATTTAGAAAACTCTCTTCCCCTCTCACACCACTCCTTCGCTACCAAAAAAAAAAAAAAAAAAAAAAGCCCACTTGCCTCACAAGATTGTGGAATTTGCCAGAATGCTTGCATTTGTGTTGACATTTTTTCCTAAATTCAGTTATTTTCAAGATGTGTGCAGATTTCTTCACTTAAAATTGCCAACGTTAATGGCTTCAGATTGCTCTCAAAAGTTCCCTTTTGTTTTTCAGCCTACAAGAACATCATCAGAAAGCATTTATTCCAGACCAGGTTCCAGTATACCTGGCTCTCCAGGCCACACTATCTATGTAAGTATTCCTTCTGATGAATAAGCTGCTGAGCCTTTGCTTGCACATGAACTGCTCATGTTGAAATAAATCACTTTTATACTGCTGCTTTATTTTAGTGCTTAAATTGTTAAAACTGTTGCCATGTAGCTTTTATAACTACAGGATTTGAAGAGCAGGGTAGGCCTTTTCCAGGTCACATTTCTCTTGGAAAGGTACAGTAAATCTTTTGATGTGACTTGGTGGTGTGAAGAGGGACAGAGAGCAGAAGGGTCATTCAACTTTGTAAGGATTTTGTGAGGAGATCTGTGCACTTTGATACACAATTTTTGAGAGATCTGCTCTCTGCACTTGGGGAACGTGGGGAGCAGGATCAGCTACACTGAAAGAAGCCTGCCTGATCCAACACCTTCCATTTTGAAAGTCAGATTTTTTGGTTGTGAAAGGAAAGGTGTTTTTAATTTAGGACAAAACTGTTATTAAGCATAATGCTGAATCACTGATTTTATAGATAACCTTGAGATTATATAGATGAAAATAGAGAGTAAAACACAGAAATTTGGCAGTTACAATAATGCAGGAAAAATGTCCAAAACTATGAATCTCACGTCCTGAGTTAAACTCTAGTTCTTCTGTGCATTTCAACAATCACAAAAATAAGCTGATATGTGGAAAGTGTTGACACTGCAGATATCAAAAGACAAAGCACGTCCTGGAGAACTACCATTCTGTGGGTAATATCAACTTCATAAACTGTAGTTTATGAAATTTAATTACTGCTCAAAATCACCATCTGTAGAGCAACGTGGTGGCCTAGATCAGGGTCTACAAAAATATCTGTAGTAATTTATATTGGATTAAGAGTATCCAGACATATTTGCAGCTCATTAACAGACCGTGGTAAAAATACTACATCATATGTTAATATACCTAGATATTTTAAAGGTTAAAATGGCTTAAGGCATTTTGTTTTATCTGGTAATTAAAAGCTAAACAGATTTGAGTCTATTTTTAGACAGTGATTGTCCTAACTATTTCAAACCTTTCTTCTCTAGCAGGAAATGTTTTGTATTGTTTCTAGTTTAAGGCATTGCTTAAGAACCACCAAGACCAGTGTTTGTTAGAGACCTTAGGAAGGCAAACGCATGTTAATCTGAAGTTACTAGGTGCTAGCACTCAGCAAGAACAGAACTGAATGTGAGTTCCCTTATGCAATCTACTATGAATAAATAAGGTATCTAGTAGAAGTGTTGGAAAACAATTTGAGTATCTTCTTTCACTTTTAGTCAGCAGTGTATTTCAGTAAGGTAGGTAAAAAAGCATGCTGATAACTTTTAAAGTCTTTCTGTAACTGAAGAAATATATTAGTTATCTAAACTGATTGTAAGACCTCTTTCTATCTCCCTCTAATGGGTGCAGCTGACTTTGGAATTTATTTCCTACTTCCTTTTTTTAACTAGTCAAGATCTCCTTGCAGTCTTATTGGAAAAAATAGTCCATGCTTGCACCGTATAGCTGGTAAGGAATGGATGCTTTAGTCAGAAGCTTGGGTATAGGATGAGTGAGGAATGCAATGTAATAATTTCATTTGGGAGTTTAGAAACCCAGTCCTGACAGTCCTCCTTGTCTTTTTATTTCCTTCTAGTAAGTTCTGTTTCCTCTTGTGTGCACAGTTATAAATTGAGTATATGTCTGTGGTCTTCAGCATGAAATCCTTTTGTAATCTCTGTAATCTGCAAACTAAATTGATGTTATCACCCATTTTACATATGGGAAAACAAGAGCAGAAAGGTGAAAATACTTGCCTGAGGCCACAAAATGAGTCATTTGCAGAGCTGAAGTTTCCAGAAAGCTCACTACTGGGGATAAGAAACTTTTGTAAATAGATCTATATATGCCATGTTCTTTCTTCCCTAAGAGAAGAGAAAAAACACTGTGAGCTGCTGTAGAGGAGGCCTGCTGGAGAAGAACAAGAAGCATTCACTGCACATGTCGGGTGCCTAAAAGGGGTTTCCATAGCAACAGTGTGACAACAAATACACAAAATCATAAATTGTGTAAAACAGAAATTGCCAGTGCATTTTTGTAAGTTAATTTGTCTTCTGTCTTTGACCTTTAGGCAAAAGTAGACAATGAAATCCTTGATTACAAGGATTTAGCAGCCATTCCCAAAGTCAAGGCCATTTATGACATTGAACGTCCAGACCTAATTACTTATGAGCCATTCTACACCTCCGCCTACGAGGACAGACAGGAGAGACAGAGTCTTGGAGAGGTAATGACCCACCAGCACCTCATTCCGCTGTGCACTGCATCCAGAGCCCGCTCCGCTTCCCATCGCACTCCTGGAGATCCTTGCTGCTGCTGTTCACACTGCTTTGTGTCTGTCTGATCTGGGGGTACTGGGAACGCTCATGCTGCTGCCTCAGTGTGAAACTGCAGCATTAGACACCTGCACTGACACCAGCAGAGGAATGGCAGGGGGGAGGCTTGCAGGCTATCTCTGTGTGCTTCCTCGTAACTCCCAGGGGTATCCTAATCTTTGGGAATGGCGAAGTCCAGAAAGTGAGGCAAAAGCCAATGTGCTGCTGTGCTGTGCAGCACCAATATTCACAAGAGAATAGGAGGAATACCATGATGTTCTATGGACTAAGATAGCAGCAGGATACTTATCTCACAGATACTGAAGGGAAGTATATATCACCAGAGCACTTTGCCAGACATACTGGATAAAACTGTGTGAGGCTGAAGTGCTCTTCCACCTGGGAAAGCAGGTTAATTATGTTATAGACATACCTGCCTCACATTTTAACCTGCTGGCATTTATTAAGGATTCTTGTATCATGCAGCAATAAGAAAAAGCTATGTCATTTATTCTTCTAAACTTGTGCATAAAGGTATCTTTCAGATTGTCGGTCCCCAGTTTCCTCAGGTGAATTTCCATAGGTGCAATTACTATTTACATGATTCCAGTGCAGTCTGTGAAGCAGGTTTTGTCATCTAATACCATCTGTCTGTGAATCAGCCTTCCTGAATGCAAATCTAAATGGATGTGGAAATGGATTTACTGCTGCAATCTCAGTGACCTTACTGACTGTAACTGAATTGAGTATGAAGATAAGTTGAAGAAAAAAAAAATTACAGCAAATCATTCAGGCACCAGTGGTCTGTAGATGACCAGATCAGTGTGACTGATAATCTGCTTTCTTCTCAATGTTCTGCCCACCAGCAGGTCAGAACTGCATCAGTTTTTCTCCTTTGTTCTTTAATGTTTTATAGAGTTATTTTAAATCATGAATTGAAAATTCAGCTCAGGAATAAAATAAGAGATTAACAGGTCAGAACATTACAGAATTTCTCCCCTGCAATTTATGTTGGTAGCAAATCCAGCTTGCATCTGGTTCAAAACCACTGTGAGATGCATTGGTGACCTCTGACCAGTTCCAACAGGCCTGACCCATTCCACAAAACCTGCTACAAACACAAGTCTCTTGTTGGTCACACAGAGGGAGCTAATCTCACTAGAGAAAGTGAACCATTTGTTAATCCTTAAAGGGAAGCTTCTTACTGACAAGGAAGCGTGTTGGAAGCTGATAAAGCAATATGGTGTAAGTTGTCTGCTTTTATGCTTGTTCTGGGAATAAGCAAAAGCCTTTGGGATTTTCTTACACTGTATTTTCACCAGCATTAAATTCAGTTAATTTCCAGTGACTACAGAAATTTGTTCTGGAAACAGACGGGGCTCTCACTTTCTTTTTAGAAGGTCTTGGGTTTTCACCCAATGCTGCTGCTGACTTCTGTCACCTTGGGCAAGTTACCTCACCTCTTTGTATCTGTTTCTCGTCCCTTCCCTTGCCCTAATGAGAACACAAGCCCATTGGGGTGGACTGATCCCTTACCCTGTGTTTGTTTTGTGGTAATCAAGTGACAGCAACCCTGGCACAACATACATCAGTCCCCATCATCTTTAAAAAGCAAAGAAGGTGACATGTTTAATCTTGCAGACAAGTGATTCATCCTGCATTCTCTTTGCAAAAGGTGTGTATGTGGTGGTGTTAAATAAAAGGGTACCCTCAGTTTACCCTTGTACACTAGAAATGCCCCTCACGATGATTTAAAGAGAAAAAAAAAAAAAAAAAAAAAAAAAGCAACCCAGTCTCAGCAGAGAAGGATTTTTGGGTGTACAAGGGGACAGGTGCAAGAGGCACCGAACTTTATCCAGAGATGGACACAAACCGTAATTCTAGGGGATGGGCTACAAGAGAACAGTACACTTTAGCCGCAGAAAGCGAGAAACCTGCATGGCAGTGAGCAGAGCCGGCGTGAGGCTGCTCTCAGTGCAGGGCCAGGGCAGTGCCCGGGCGGGTTTCCCACTCGCGATCCCGGCCGGGCTCGATCCCGGCGCTGGAGCTGCGCTGTCCCGGCGCCCTCTCGCGGGGAGCGCGGGCTGGCTCCGCCTGCCATCGGCCTCCAAAGAGACAAACGAGATTGGAAATTAATTTTCTGCTACCGAGGCTAGCCCGCAACAGAGTGAGAAAGTTTCCAGAAACTGTCAGGTACTCAGGTTCTTCAGGACCTGTCAGTTCTGCCCTGTGAGCAGCAACCTGATGAGCACTGAAGTCGTCTTTTCTCAGCTCCAACTTTTGTTGGGTATATATTGAGAAGCAGCACTTTACCTCTATGTCCTTTATTTCAAGTATCTGTTTGTTGAAAGCACTCTTAAACACCTTTCTCTAAACAAACGGATATAAATTGAGAAAAGGATTTTTCCAAGTATGATGGATGCTTCAAAATGGAGCAGAGATCCCACCTGGTAGTTCAGTTAAAAGACAGCTAAAATGGCATCAGGGTGAAATGCTGGAACTTGTGTTGCAGAATGACACCTGTAAAAATTAGCAGAAGTTCCCCAGATGACAAAATGACCTGTGTGGCTTCAGGTATTAAAGCAGACTCTCAGATCTCAAAGCAATAGAGAATTGAGCCTGTTGTGGTAGAAAATTTTATGTAAGTTTGGTCAGAACGAGCCCTCTTCCCCTTCCTCTTCCTCTTCCCCTTCCTCTTCCCCGTCCTCTTCTCCTTCCTTTTCCTTTCCCTCTTCCTCTTCCTTTCCCCCTTCCCCTTCCCCTTCCCCATCTGGAGTCATCACTGTATTTCCACTGGCTTGCTGTTCTGGAATGGAGCTGCCTTTCTCAGTCACCTGCGCAGTGTGTTTCAAACCGACCATAGTGTGGCTGTCTGTAATAGACCAGGTTTTAAAATACCCGGAGAACCAAATATTCCTTGGCAGCCTCAGAGTTTGAGATCTGACAGTTCACCTGTGCATGATGAAACAGTAACTTGGCTGCAGAGTGAGGTTCCATTTCCCAAAAAGCAGTGAGATGATGTCAGCTAGTGATGGAGTAAAAATACATGAAAGGAAAAATACCTGGATTCAGCGCGCTGCTTTTTAGGCTGCCTTGCCAGTCTTAGATTCCTATGACCACCTTTTACTGTAACTGCTACCTCAGCATCCAGGTAACCCCAGCAGATGATAGAAATTCATCTATTTAGAGTAACACATGAATTGCTAGTAGAAAAAGTGTGGGAATGCACCTCACAACATCTGCTTCTTTCATTCATACTGAGAGTTTTAGGTTAGCTCTCAGTTTTTGTAGAGAATGTTGTTCCAAAGCGCTGTGTATGGCATGTTTCATGTGGAGCAAAGTTTTTACAGCTGCTGCTGTTAGATGATAGGAATTAGGAAAACACGAATATAAAAGACTTTCCAAGGCTTTGGTGGAAAGTACCAAAAGCAGTCTTTAACAGCACTATGGAAACTTGATGAAAAGGAGACGTCCTGTATCCAATAAAAAACATTGCTCCTTTGTTTGGATACTTTGCATTCCCAGTGTCACCATCTCCATGAGAGTGAATGGTCTCTCAATCCAAAATGTATGGATATTTACCAGCTGGATATTTATTACCAGAAACTCTGTGCACATTTTACACTCCTGATGTTGTACATTAGTGTAGTAGTTAGACCAGAATCAGCAGTTTTGCTTCTGAGATACTATCTTAATAGCTGTATCATTCTATAATTGTGGTCTTATTTAAAAGCATAATCTCTTGCCCATTTTATTATGACAAATAATATTGAAGTTTTGTGCACAAAGGAAATAATTAAATCCTGCTCTCCCAGCTTCAAATTGTCTGGTGGTTAAAGAGCACATAACTGGTAATTACACATAGCCTTTATTCTTGTTTGTACCATCAGCATATGCATAATCATATGTTTCTTCTAAAGGTATTTCTTGCCTCAGTTTCCCTATCTGTGTTGCAGAAACTTTTCATAATATTGTGCATATTTCTGCCCACTGGCCTTTGTGCAGTTCTTTCACTACACATGCTTGTAATTCCTGTCTGTTCTCCTTACGTCACCAAGGAGCAACACAGAGATTTAAAGGAGGTTATATCAAAGAAATGTTGATGACGACTACGTGCTCCTTTGCATGGGTATGACATGTAAGGCCTTGGGGAGAAACACATTTTTGCCAGTGTGTGCGCATTGGAGGGAAAACAGGCTTCATCCTGAAAGATATTCTGTATTTTGATTTTCCATGCAAAGCTCTGAGTTAAGTTTATTTACTTTTGATTTCCATTTTAAAGATTTCTTCATAACAGGCATGGTTGTTAAATTAATAACTCTTTCTGATTTTGATCTTTACAGCTATGATTTAATTACCACAATGATTAGATGGCTAAGATGATCTTGCATGATACTTGACTGAATTATTCACACTTATAAAGATTCTCCCAGAAACTTTAAACTTCAATGATTCATGGACCGGTCCCTGAGCGATGTGGAAAAAGCAGGTTCCGGTGCTGGGATGGCCTCAGTAATTTCTGCATTGCCACTTTACATTGCCATTATCAGAGTATCTGCAGCAATGTTTAGATTACCTTTTTCTGTCCCAGTATATGCAATGGTATGATTTCATAACCTTATTTTTTATGTCTTTGCAGTCTCCAAGGACATTATCACCTACCCCTTCTGCAGAAGTAAGTTTGGTGGAACCTTTGGAGGCAGTATCCTACTGTAATTAGAATTATTCCCTCGAGCCAGTGCAGGCATTGAGTTTGTTATCAGTCAGATCCATCTCTGTTTGCCACACAGGCATGTTTTCTTGATGTTGAAACTTAACAAAAATTATTTCTAAGAAGGAAAAATGAAGCCCTTATTGAGCAATTGTACAAAAAGTGGAGCTACCACTCCTCCTGATTGCTGTCTGTAAAGTAGAGCCCTGTGTCCAGCAGGCGTCACTTCTGGTACATTCCTGCTCCTTGTGGCACAGGCGGATTCAGATCTCGAGAGCTGCAGGATTTACAGGAGATAAAATGCTGCTCTAAGCATCTAAATAATAAACCGTGTTTGCTACTGAAACATTTGCAGTTTTGTCTTGAAGAAAACAAAACTATGGTCTGCTTTGGTTTTGCTTTGCCAGAGGAGTTAATTTGAACATCATAATAACAGGAAACATTTGTGACATCATTTGTCAGGATACAAGAGATGCTCTTGCAGAATCATCATCGTTGCATTATCATGTTGCTTATTTGCAGTGTAAAAGTTGTACTGATTGCTACTAGTCAAAAATTAAGGGACTATAAAATTTCTTGTAAATCTTCATGCATTAACATCAGTCCTTTCCCTTTTGTCCTGGTTTAGTCTGCTTCGTGGGGGGGATTGGGGGAGGGGGTGTGAAGGTGTTGTCTGTTTTGAGGTTTTTTGTCTGTTTCTTTTACTGACTTTTTTTACCCCCAGGAAACCAAGTAAATTGAATTTTGCTATACAAGGAGGTGTCATGTTTTCAGATGCACGGGGAATCTGATTAGGATATAAGTATCTGCTGATGTAGCTGGTTGTGACACATGGTAAATTTAGCCACAGAGAGCTCTGTGCTACACCTTTTGAATTCTTGCTGGTCTCCAGGTTAGCTCACTGATGGCCAGCTCATGTATCTGTCTTGTGCAGGTCACTACCGGACACACACACTCTGGATGCAGCTTCCCTTATGGAGTCAGGGACTGTGGGCAAATCTAGGATTATATAGAGTTAAATAATGGAGTCAGGGACTGTGGGCAACTCTAGGATTATATAGAGTTAAGTAGAAATTACTGGTGGTGTTGGAACCTTCCAAGACTGAACTCTGACTATAAAAATGGGTTGGAGCAGATCCTTGGAGAACAGTGCTAATAAAGTAGGTTGAAAGCTTAAGGGATGTTACTATTTCAGTCGCTTCTGCTGATGCCTTCAGATCCATGGAAGTTAAGTGCTGCTAAGAATGTGTAATGTGCATTTACATTTATCAGTGGATGCCTCTGTCCTGCAGGGCTATCAGGATGTTCGGGACCGCATGATTCACAGGTCTACCAGCCAGGGCTCCATTAACTCTCCCGTGTACAGTCGGCACAGCTACACCCCCACCATGTCACGTTCCCCCCAGCATTTCCACAGACCTGGTAAGGGCAGCTGCATTACAAGCACATGAAAAAATATTCTTTCTATATTATGCCACTCAGTGGTGCAGTGAAGCACTTGTTTCTCTTAGAAGTTTAGAATTGAAAAATTGTGTATTTTAATGTCTCATTTTCTACCTGTTTTCTTGTTCTGGATTGACATAGTCTTCTGCACTAGGCTGGCTGTTTCTTGCATCATAAATATAAATCTTCTGGTTTTGTTTCCAATCAATTCTTTTTAAAATACTTGTATGTTTCTGAAAGCAAGGGAGAATTTGCAGCAGTGAATCGCAAACTTCCTTCTGGAATTTGGGAAAAGTATCACATATTGGAAACAAAAATTACAGCTTGCTGTACAGAAATTAGTAATGTAAGCTAACTCCCTTGGAAAAAATTCCTTTAAAGCTTGGTGCAGCCATAGAATCTCACATTCAGAAGCAAAACACCCATATGCTCCAAATTGCTAGTAATTTTTTAAGACATGGACTCAGAAGGTATCTTTTTAATTAAAGCCATAGGCAATTGCCTGGGAACACTTGAAAACACAAACTTTACTTTTTAGCAGTGATGTACAAGTTCTGTGTGCAATATAGAAAATGTACAGGTTATTCAGGTTCCCAGTGCCTCCAAAATTACTGGTTATGTATATAAAAGCAAGATATGAAAATGAGCTATTCATCCACACCCAAACTGCATAAAAATGTATTGCTAAATGCTATTCATTGAAGACTCTTCAAGACTGATTTTATTGTGTATGGTAATGAATTAAATCTTTGTGATCTGTTTTTAAATTAAGTGATACAATCGCACGGTTTCATCTTCCTTGGTGATTACAGCTGAACAGTTGGGATGCCAAAAGCCCATATGCAATAGGAGCTGCATTTTTAAAATTAAAGATTTATAATAGAGCCACCACTGTGGAACTTGAATGCTGTAGCCGTTTCCTAGTGGGGGTGGGCTGAAAGCAGCCAATTGTGTCTGTCAGTGAATGCCTTATTTAAGGGACCCAAGGGAGGTGGGACAGAAGCAAATTGTGTCTGATACTTAGTGCTGACAACATGACTGTGTTTTAAGATGACGTTACAACTGAAACTGAAAGAGACTTGAAAACGTGAAAAAGCTGCAAACTTCTGTCCCTTGATTCTCCAGTTCTGAGGGGATTTTTCCATTTTTATCTGTTGTCTCAGGCATATGAACAAATCCAGGCCCTATTCCAGACTTGACTGTGATTGAGTTTTACTGTCTGTGTTCAGTCAAAGACCTTCCCCAGAAGCAATCTCTGTTTATGTAACTCTTGTCATGGGCAGATGGGCTCAAGCCAGAGTTTGGATCCAAATGTAAAATCTTCCAAAGTCCATAGCCTGAATGATTTTCTGAGAAGATATTTGTTCAAACTTACCTCTGTTCAGATAATCTCATCTTGGGCTCACCTGTTACTGATCCTCACGTGACACAGAAGTAATTCTGTACAATTCATCATTTGATGTTTCCTATGCTGTTTTGGGGTAGCTGTTAAAGCTACTTCAATAATTTTCCTACGGTAATTATTTTCCTACAGTGATTACTCATGTTGAATAATAGCAGTTGTATATGTTCGGTTTTTTCCTCCTAATGGCACTTCTTTTCACCACGTTATTTTGCAAGAATAATTTCTCTCTGAATAAACCCAGTGGACCCAGATAACTTCTTTTTTGCTCCCAGCTAGCCCTTGAGAGAGAAGTGAACTGCTGCACTGACGTTGTCAGTATAAGGTTCTTCAAAAATCAAGTGCTACAAGTTCTGAAAAAGTTTGCAGCCTTTTCCTCCCGCGGTGCCCTAGCTGATGTTGGCAGCATTTTTGGAATGTCTTAAAACAATAGAAAACAGCTTGCATGCCTCTTGACTGACATTTTTTGGTCAGGCACTTTTCAAACCAGCTGCTTTCTTAACTAATTGGGCGTCAATGTTTGTGATGTTTGCATGCTGGTAGCAGGCTACTTTCTGGTAACAGGGCATAGGTCAGAAGCTCATTAAGCCAATGATGTTATGCTAAATTAGCGATGCAGTTCAAAGCTAAGCCTCTCTTCTAATACTTCCTGTAATTTTGTCTTAACATTTACGGACCCTTTGGTGCATCTTTAACCGTTCTGTTTTCTTCTCCTTCCTTCTTTCCAGAATCCTAATTGTTCAATGCCTTTTTTTTTCTCCTTCCTTCGAAGCCTCCTTCCCTGCCTGTCTCTTATTGCTTTTCTTTGTCTCCGTTCTGTCCTGCCCCCTGCCTCCCCGCTGCCGCAGAGCTGCTGGCTCTGGGTGCGCAGCGCGTGGCACCCCGCGCACGAGCAGCCGCGGCCCCGCTCTCCATGACTCCCGCCCCAACTCCCCCTTCCGACACCACTTCATCCCCCATGTCAAAGGTAAGGAGCCAGGCCTCTCTCCAAGGAGTATCCTCCACGCTGGAGATCTGTTAGCGTTCTGGCAGAGCTGATAAGGCGTGTCTCCGGGAGGTTGCCTATGGCTGTGTAGCTGAGCATGCCTCGAAATGTGCTGTTGCACTCGAAACTACAGTAGAATAGACATAATGTCCTTTTTTCTGGAGGAAATATGTCATTTCTAAGGGCCCTAGTTGAAGAGTCACCAAGCATTTACCTGGTAGAAACACACAGAAAAGCATTGTCATTTTTTGCCTAGAACCTGCATGTGCCTAATTTAGCTTCTTTCTAAAGCAGTACACAACAATCCCTCCAGCAGTTAGCTTATCAAATTTAATTACTGCCATGTTCTTAAAGCATGCATTGAAAAAATTGATTACAGTATTGCCTGAATGAGAACAAGGTGATCAAAAATACGGAGAAGAAAAAAAAGAGGTGATATAAAGATCAATGGCAACAAGGAAGTTAATCTTTGTTATTCATATTGGCAATAATTAGGGCTGAACAAAGTAAAATTAAAATCTCTAGGCCTCTCCTCAACTAATGCAAATTGGCAGGCTCTGCTGAAAGCAGTAGCATTGCAAGGATTTACATTATTTGAGGATCTGGTCCTTTTTTCCATCTTTTATTTTCCATGGTTTGATTTGGAGGAGGATTATTCTTTCACTGTGTCTCTTCAAGGAACTCACTTAGCTCAATGAGCTTTTAGTTTTGTTTCTTGCTTTTTGTGAATGTTTGATTTCTGTTGTAGCACTTGGCTGGGCCGTCTCTTCTCTTGGGGAGAAGGTCATAGCTTACATCACCTGCAAGAGCTCAAAAAGAGAGAGCTGAGTAAATTGAACATAGATCACAATCTGGCACCATTGATTAATGTAGATAATCTGGAGATAATCAAAATCAGTTGCAAGAAAGTTGTTGCCATGAAATTTCAAGAAATATTAATAGATCTCAACATCATGGCTCTTTAAGCATTCAGATCACCAATACTAATTTTATATTCTTGCCTTTTTTAGATGATTTTTGATAATCTGCACTGTCCACTTTCCTGCTATGTCACTGTTTTAAAAAAAAATCTCACTTAAAAAAATTGGGACCCTTAAAAATAGATATACTGCTCATTTCAGCATGCAGTTAATTCATAGTCCTTGCAATTTCAACATTTCTTTGCTGTAAATCCAAATTAATGCTCACGCTCTTTCAAGTGGCATTTTCATTCTTTTTCTGTTGAGAAAATAGCTTCTTCAACAGAGAAATGAGAAGAACTATTGGAAATCCATGCTTATTGTTTTCAGATTTCAAAGAATCACCTGGCATGTAGATCAGGTATTTTTTTCAGTTATTGGTAAAAAAGGCCAAGTGGGATTTCAAGTGCTGTAGACAGAGGGGTGGGTATGGTTTTTATCAGATATGTCCTGGAAGATGTTGTAAGAATCCTCAGTTTTCTGAAGGCCTGGACATCATTTATGTGTCATTACTCAGCAAAGCTCCTGAAAGCTCGAATACATATCACTGTGACAGAAGAGGCACCATGTGATCTTTTTACTGACTCAGCCTTTCTCGCTTGTACTTTTAGCAAGAAGGTGAACTTGATGTTGTTTTGTAAGAAAGATTTCACAAAACTATAATTTTGGGGTTTTTTTCCTTTAAGAGTCAGAAAATACAGATGGTGTCTCAACTGCTTTGGTAAAGGGACATGATTTCCCAGCAGCATAATGATAACTGAAGTGTCATGTGGCACATTACACCTGTGGTTTTTTGTATGCTCAAGTCAGAAAGACAGACATTTAGACCAGTTTCAGTGTGTTTTCATACAACATAAGGCTTAAAGAAGCATAATGATTAAATCTCATAGACATAGCCAAAAGTAAAGAAATTGGAGGAGTGAAAGGGGCTAAATACGCCTCAGAAAGTCTTAGTGAGAGGTTGTTGCTGTAACATATAGGTTGAAAAAGCTGGAAGGGTATGTAATATGCATCAGCCTAGGCTTAATTTAACCTAATTTCCATTGAATTTGGTCTTGTCTCAATAAAGTACTGTCTTTTCTATGAAAGAATCAAAACAAGTCCACGAATGAAAGAAACCTTGACCCTTCTGAAATCAGAGACAAAACTCCCATTGAGAGCCAGGATTTCATCTCACATGCCTAGAATTTTTCAGAGGCATTCAAGAATATTGCAAAGCCCCCGTAAGAATTCCATGTAAGAAGAGTTTCAAAGTAGTGTGTATTCCTTTGCTCACAGACCTTCCCAAGAGGAATCTACCCACCTTCATAGAGAATTTGGACCTTGCTTATCACAGGCTCTCACTTTCCTTCCCTGAGGCAGGTCTCTGAAATCAAATGCTTTCTGTACCTGGTAACTATTTACAGGGTTTTGTGGATGCAGATGAAAGTTCTGCTCTGGAAAACAGTTGTGTTTTGGCTGTTTTATGATTTTCAGTTTTGTGTGTGAAATAAGGGCTACGCATCTGGACAAGAGGATGAAGGATTGTTTAACAAAACCTGATTAGGAGTAAGGGTTTTAGGTACTGTTGAGCTTGTTTTCCTGTGTCTACTCAGAAATAGAGCAAGTAAACTGGAAGCTGACAGAAGGCTCAGTGTTGGTTGCACATGGGTTTTTGGCTTGATTCTGTGAGCTGAGCTTGTGAATCCCACTGAGCCCAGTGGTGAGCACTTCAGAAGGCAGCAGGAACCTGCATTACACTGGGCTGTGTGTGGGCAAGCAATTCTATTCCTGGCTGCTAGGGCAACCTGCCTAACAAATTCAGCTGTAGAAAACAACTACCCGACGGAGCAAAGAGAAGGAAAGGAAAAAAAAGCCTCTGAATTTCCCTTCTGCTGCGCTCTAGTGATGATTTTTAGATTAAGCTTGTTCCATTATCTCTTAACATCCCCCCACCTACACACAGACATATTCATCTTCATGCCAAGGGTGTGAGAATTAGTTCTTTCTACAGTGTTGGTTAACCGGAGTGCTCTTGTTGCTTTGGGGAGTTAACAGTAGTTACAGCATATCTGACACAGTAAGAGAGACTTTTCTGTGCAGGCAAGGAACCCAGATTTAATGGGTTTTTATGTAAAGCTGCAAGCAGGCTGGCCATGAGGCCCTGGGAGACAGGTACTGGCAGCCAGGAGCTCTGCTGTCCTCTCTGCGTGTGCACATTCCACAGATGTTGGCACTGCTTCCATAAATTGTGGGTGGTTTTGCAGCTGCATCCCCAAGCACTTAAGCCTCGTTATGAGAGTGGGCTCCTCAGGGATGGCCTAATGGGAATCTAAGTAGATGTACCATTCCCTCTTGCAGAGGTTGGAGGTAATGAGGCTGCCATCCTAGGAAGTGTAAAGGGGAGTTATTTGTCACTACTAGCAGGAGTCATTAGGTACCCCAGGAAATAGAAGCCAGCAGAGACATCTGTAAAGCATCACATGCAGGACGATACCACAGTAATTACCTGCCTGGTAGTGGGTGCATTATACATCACCAGTTCTCTCTAAACAAATTATCTGTGTCCCAGATGCAAGACCAGCCAGCATCCATTTATGGGTGTGAGCACACTTAGTTGTGTCTGGAGGTGGAGAGGGCTCTAAGAAGGGTTTCTTCCCTGTATTTGTTGTGTTGGTGACAGAAGCACTGCAAATTGAACACACCCACATTTAGACTACCAGTTCCCAACAGTTAAAATGTATTTGTGACTCCTCTGTTGTGACAAGTCCACAGGTCAATAAATCCCCTTTTTTTTTTCTCTTTTATTGAGTGTAATTGCTAAGGGAAGCAGAAAAACAAAGTGACATGTTCTGTATAAACAATTAACTGTATCTCGAGACCTATCAATATTAATGGCGTTTTTTTCCTTATAAAACAATGATTTTGCTGAAAAGTAACTCATGATTTCTCAATAGGAACAAAAGACATAAGTAAAATAAAGTGAGGTGTTCCGCCATCACAATATCTCAAAGGCTGGAGAAGTAGAACACAATATTGGAATTGCTAAGTAAAGAGCCATAGCTTGAAATATGACAATAATGTTTAACTAATCATTCATGCTGCTTTTCAGAGTTAGCAAAACTAGCCCTTACTGTTACCTTGCAAGAAGCTCAGCATCGCTGCACCCTAAATAGAAAACCACCATCAACTCATGTGGTTGAAAGAGCATCATGTCATTTAGGGCTGAAATGTCAAAGGGCTAAATACAGAATTTTGCACATGCATTCTTCTGGACAAATTTTGTACAGCCAAGGCCCCTGAACTGTGCATGTAATTTTTGAAACATTCATATGCAGTGGGTTAACTTGTATACTGGCTGAAGCCTCTGTGGCACATCTCAGCAAGGTTTGTAAAGAGCATTTTTTTTTCCCTTTTAGTGCCTTTTAGATTGGCAGATGACTGTTCAAGTAAAAGAGGATTTTTTGTGTAAATTGTAAAGAAGACTTCTTTTTTCCTTCTCCCACACCTATCTCCCCATCCCAAATACATAAATAGCATGCTGAGTCTAAGATTTTGGGTCCTCTAACAGGACATAAGAAACAGGTCTGCAGTTTATTTTTTCTTATGTTTTATAACCCTCCTGTATTTGTTATCATTCCCTCCTCCACCTTCCATTTTTTTTTCTTGCTTCCTTAATCAGCATTTATGGGGTTTTTTAAGCCATTGTGCATTCTTTAAAAATGGAAGGGGTTTGATGCTCTTCACTTCTGGGGTCACTCTCCCCCCCCGCCAATTTAAAATAAGAATGTGTGGATGGTTTTGCCTTGTGGGAGTTTGCTCTAGTGTGAAGAATGGTACAATAAAAGAGGCAGCTGCATTCCTTTAAGGTACACACACAGACATGTGAATGGATATCTGGCTGTTAAGTGTTGATTCTTGGGGATCCACCATCGTGGCTGTGCAGCAGCCCTCTCTCCCTGACAAGACACAGGAACTTTCAGGGCCGTTGGATTGCTGTGGAGCATTGTCAGGAGGCAAAGGGCTAGTCCCACCAAGAGTAATCCTACAAATAGAACAAACTGTGTGTGCAAACTAGAACTAAGGGTTTTAGGTATTAGATTCAGATTTGCTAAATCAGCAGTGAAGTATTGTCATCAGAGCCAAATTTGGCATTGACAGAGATTTGGAGCGGCACGAACGATGTGGACGCAGC
Organism: Corvus cornix cornix; assembly: GCF_000738735.6. NCBI lineage: Eukaryota > Metazoa > Chordata > Aves > Passeriformes > Corvidae > Corvus > Corvus cornix. The sequence goes on from NC_046336.1 coordinate 7,944,366, forward strand.
CACCAGATGGGCTGCACTGCTTTACAAATTATTTTGCCATATCAGAATTTTCCTAAACCAATGAAAGAGTGTGTAAGGAACAGTTATGCCTCTTGATATGGGCCAAGTGACCTAACAGCTGTTTTCTGTTTCTGGTTTCTGTACACTTTTGGTTTAGTGAACTGTAGTAACTGCCAGCATCTGCTTCTATCTGCTTTGGGTTTGCATATCAACTACTCTGCTCCGTGTTGGCGCCTTTTACTTACAAATATCAATCTCCATACTAAAACATCATTGCCAAGTAACCTTCCATTCTTCTTTTCTATACTGCCCATCTAATCACCAGCTACGAACACACAGCTCCTGCCTGCATGCCGTCAGAATGAGTCTGAGCTGCTCAAACCTCAACTCCAGCCTGAACATGAATTTTTGTCTCTGCAGGAATAGCAGGGGGGAAAAAGTCACCAGGGCTACTACCAGTCCTCCTCATTGTTTGTATTTATATTTTGGTTCAACTTCTTTTCTCCCTGGAGATTTTGATTCCACCAGTTTTGTTTGGGTTTGATTGGGCTTGCTTTTTTTTTTTTTAATTGCTCTCCCTCTTCTCATTTTGTTTTCTCCATTCTTTCATTGGAGGCAATGAGCCGTCCAGCGGTCGGAACTCCCCTGTCCCCTATCGGCCTGACAGTCGCCCTCTCACTCCAACTTACGCTCAGGCCCCTAAACATTTCCATGTTCCAGGTAGGAGCTGGCACTGTGTGTGTCTCACTGTCCTGTCACAGTGTAGAATGTAGCCTTTAATGTAACTTCTGTCTTGTCTCCATCGTTTCACACCGTTTACCATGGGTTGCACCCTCAGGGTTTGGAACTGCTTCTGGGCTCGCTGAGAGGAGTAGTGCCTTAAGAACGTGGGGGTTCATTGTGATTTTTACCTATTCTCTTGGTCAGGTGTTTCACTGTAAGACTGCTTCATTTTGCAGGGTCGGTTGATGGTCTGTGAGCTGTATATGAGCTATGTAGGGCTTGGTTTTTCTCCCAGTTGCACCAGCTGAGCACCAGCGTAGCTCTGCTAATTTTAGAGGAGTTGGTTTTGATTCACATGCAGAAAAGAGGTTGAGTGATGTAATGGCCAGTGAGCCATTACATGTGTTGTTCATTCAGATCGTTGTGACTTGTTTCAGTCTTGAACCCAACAATTCTAGTTTAGTGTTCCTTTCTTTTTAAAGCATGTGAGCTTGTTTCTTGTTTTGTGCAATGGCTTGGTGTCCTCAGAGAGATCTGCAGATCCACAAGAACATGTGTGCCTTAGGATGTCCTTTCTGTAGAGGGCAGTTTCTGTTTTGAAGTCAGCTGCACAGTTGTTCCAGCATCTGAGAAGCCCATGTGTCTTGGATTTTGATGGGATGAGCTGTGTGTCCCTAGGGTTTGGACATGCATCTGGCTGCTTCAGCACTAGCTGAAAGCCTTGTTCTATCCAGTTATTTTCAGATTCCCTTCAGCCTAGTGTTCCTCCACAGTGCAAGAGGTTACTGCCCTTCCTGGTCTCCTCAAATCTGGCAGATAAACATTTTGTGCACACCCCCTTTCCTTCAGGGTGACCTGGCTTGGCTGAGGTCAGCTCTTTAACTGCTTAAGCTCACCTGGCTCTTGGTGCCTTGCCTAAACTCAAGCCTAATTGCATGAATAGCTGTGAGAAATGACCTGGAGCATGGTGGGGGAGCTCTCCTCTCCAGCTGGCGTGGTGCAGCCACAGAAGGAGCTGTGCTCCCATTCTCCCTGGAGCTTTCTGGTGTCCATGTGCGCAAGAGGACTGCATGACTACCCTTGTAATGTTCATGCCTGTTTGCTGGTCAAGTGGCCATAACAAATCACACACAGGAATGAAAGACCACAGTGTCTTTGTGTGCACTGAGTTTGCCTGTTTATGTAAGGATGTAGGGTTCTGCAGGGTACGATTTGCCTCTGTTTCAGTAGGTTTTTAGGTTTAGCTTTCCTTCACGCCAAAGGCAAAGTTGTCCTGTAGCACTTTAATTGGATCTGTGATACAGTGCATGTGTTTCTGAAATTCCTTTTCATCTTTCATTCTAATGTAACTGAAAACTTTTTTCAGGCAGAATAAAGTAGCAAAATGGGTTTCTGACATTAATTTTCTAGCTCCCTGCAGCTCAATTTGCTCTTCTAATAAGATTTTGGCACATTTTTGCACTGTAGTGCTGATTTTGGATTAGCTTTTGTATTTGTAGCTGTGCCGAATGCACGAAGTGTTGGCTGGGGTGGGAAGGTAGTTTAGAACAAAATGGTTCCTGTCTTAGATTATTATTTGTAAAAATATGGTATCACTTAGACATGCTGTAGATTTACTGCATTAGAGTTCTGGGGAGTGTTTTTATTCTGATTTACTTAGGTAATATGCAATATGGTGGGCCTTGCATAAAAAAATGACCAAAAAAAGAAAGAAAAACTGTCCTTGTGGTTTGAGAATTAGTAGCATATCAGTGAACACTGCATAAAGAATCCCTTTGACTAGTGTGGCTATTGTTGCCTGTTGAAAGCAGTGTCCTAGGTGTCTATGTTGTTCTCTGGGTTTTGAAGTGAATTGTAGGCTCGATGCATTCTCCTCTGTTCCATCCAGCCAGTCAGTTGGAAAGAAAATTGAGCTGTTCTGACTGAAGCACAGTTTTCCACAGAAGTCATTTGGGGTGGTTTTCCCCAAATGGCTTGTATCTTCACCATTGAAATGTCTTGCCTGCTTACATTTCCTCTCTTTTATCCCACTTTAAAATTAATGGTTCATGAGTTGGTGCATCCACATGTTACAGAATCAGCTCCAAAGGACTTCATACCACACGTCTTTGACTTTTCACTTGTTCTTATGTTTTCTTTTCTTTAAATAATCTGGTTTTGTATAATACTAGAAATAGCTTTCTGGCTTTTTCTTGTGCTATATCCTTGATTTGGTCTGTCTATTGCTTTAGTGGTGGAGTTATCTTTATCTAAAACTGAAGCAGTTTTCACATCCCCTTTTTTCTGTTTCTTAATATCACAGATCAAGGTGTCAACATTTACAGGAAACCGCCCATCTACAAACAACACGGTAAATGACCTTTCCCTTTTTATTTCAACATTGGAGTGTCAACTGAATTAAAAGGTGTACAATTAGTGAAAAGCATTCAATTTTTACTTTGTAAGCATAAAAATTCAGTAGTCCAAGCTTGAAGTGGCTGTAATTGCATGTCCTGGAAAGTGATTATGTTTTAAAGCATGTTGTTGTGTTTGGATTATATGGTTTAATCTTGCCATGTGGATATTAATGGCAAAATTGCCATTATCTGAGATTTTGCTGTTTGCATTATGATACCTTCCAGCATTTCTCTTCTTTAAGTTTATATTTTAAGAGTATAGGTACTGGTCATGTTAAAGTGGATTAACAGTAGACTGATCTCTGACAGGGACTTCGTGAAATATCCTTATTTTAAACAGACACAGTACAATAATTTATTTCAACAGCAAAGATGGAGATGTTATAATCAGACTGGAATTCCACATGTACCTGTGGCTTTAAATAAGAATCTTTAATTAGTGAAGATACTGTAGGTGACTTATCACTGAGAGGGCTAATTTGACTCTCAACCCTATGATACAGCTCAGGTAGTTTGCTGTACTTGTTTTTCCTGGTGTTTGGGTTCTGAGTTGGACAGCAGTGTTAGTGCTCTAAGCTTCTTGGTGTTGGTGTTGTTATAGCAAGTCTGAAATGACAGTGATGGCAGGAGCCCATGGCCTTGCCTGTCTGTAATCCCACGGGGAAGGCTGCATTGTAAAGGAGTGTGTTCACTTCCCTCCTGCTGTGAACAGAAAGCTGTGCATAGGAGATGTTTTTTATTTACCTTGGTGAAAGACAGATTACTCCACTATTTATAGACTGAACTTGCATCCCTTTCCAGATGTTTTATCCAGTGGAATGTGTTTAGGGTTAAGTAGCAAATCAGCAGCACTACAGGGCTTAGATGAACAGTTGGCTGAGAGCCATTGAGCTGGGATGAGCAGGAAAGCACACAAGTCCATTCTGTAGTCAGGAGTGAGCGCTGCAAATTACACTGCTTCAGTATCACATCAGGGTTTTCCCTCTGTCTTTTTTAAGTTTCAAGCCATATGCTCATTTTGGAAAAAGTCTTAACATTGTTTCTGTTTATTTTTATGGTTTTAATGTATCTCCTCACCTTCCATTAACATGTGAATGTTTAACCACTGACATCACCAATTCTAATACGTAAGTACTGTTTGAAGTCATGCTTTTGTAAACTCTGACCAGCTTCCTCCATGCCTGCAATTATGCTTAGAGTTTTCCAATTACCAAATGCTCAGAATTCCCAATGATATCTAACACTGATGTTGCTTAACTACCTGGAACATGTTGGATGAGCAACACAGTGCATCACTTTGTTAAAAGATATCTTTCTGTGTAAAAAAAAAAAAGAGAAAAGGAAAGAAGGGTCCAGAACCCTTGCTTCTAATACCATAGTCTCATATAGCAAAGGTGATTTGAGCTAATGTTTTCCAGCTCAGAGGTAGTTAAGGCTGGGTTTAATGTAGACTGAATCCTATCAGATTTTTTTTTTCTTTTTTTAATGTCAAGAAGAGAAAGCCATAATGCACAACCTCACATGCTTTTACAAGGCTTTGGCTTAAAATGGAATTTAAGTGGAAGCACCACTACTGAGCTATTTTATTGGTGAGGTTCATTGCTTTGCAAGTGCCTTGCCCTGCAGAGGTGATCTTAATGGAGTTTAGTATTTATTAATAAGTTCAAGTCTGTTTTTTCTACTACTGCATGCTCCAAGCAAGGGCATGCAGCATGAAAAAAATCCCCTAGTTAAACATATTTGTTTCAGGTTTCTTTTCTTCTTTGTTTTGCAGCTTTTCACGGATAAAATAAGAAATAATTAGCATCAGTAGTGTTAGAATTTGTACTGTTATTCTAAATTATTTATTTTCTTGCCCTAGAAGGAAAACATAGTAGTACATAAATATGAGTTCATCTTCATAAATAATCAGCTGTCCTTAGGAGATATTGGCAAATACTGTTAGGCTGCATTTTCTTACTCTTGCCTAATCATTCTTACACCGTGAAACCCTAGTAAAATCCAAAGCTGATTTGGGGTTATTTTGGGGTGGGGTTGCGGGAGGAGAGGAAGGTTTGATTCCAGCCTATTGGCAAGAGAAAGGCATTGCTTTGCTTCAAACTGCAATTGAAAAAGCAAAACATGAAAATGTTTGCTTTTGAAAACTAACTTCTTGTAAAGTATAAAATTTTGCCAATTTAGGGCTGACCTTTGTACTGCTCCAGATTATTACATAGCTAAGTTCCCTGATTGCCATCTAGATGCAGCTGCCTTGGCAGCACAGAGCAAGTCCTCCGAGGATATCATCAAGTCCTCCAAGTTCCCAGCAGCTCATGCACCAGCACCCAACGAGATACCAAAGATTGAGACTGACCACTGGCCAGGCCCTCCCTCCCTGGCTGCCATAGGTATGCAAACACAAACCATTCAACTCTGCGGCTCGAAAGGTACCGGTGCCCAAGGACATGAACAGTGCAGCTGGAAAAACGTGTAGGAAAGGTGGTGTCCACAAAGGTGGTGTCCAGATGCTCACCACCAAGTGCAGTTCTCCTGGTGAGACCACTGAGTGTCTGAATCTAAAACTATTGAATTGCACTGAGAATAAGGGGTTTTGCTAAAGGACTTTGGGATTGATCACACAGATATTAACCCATAAGCAAATTTTTTGAACTCTAGTGCGGTAGCTTAAAAAGTGTGGTGTGTCACACAAGCCTGACTTCTTTCAGTTATTCTATTTAATCTTTTAGTCCTAAAGTAATAGCAAAAATTGCACAGAAAATATGATTGTCTCCAACCACATGACTAATTTCATGGCAAGAAGCAACAACTGAATTGGAGCTATTAACAGACTAAATAATTCCTGATTTTCAGAGTTACTGTTTCTACAGACTTTGTATTTTTCTTCTGTGTTTTAGCACTACACATATCTTATTTTCTTTTCTTTAATCCATGTGCATCATCAATTAAATTTTTTTTTCTTTGTATTTTTTTCCTCTGTTATTTTTTTTATTGACCCCTATAGCATAAAATAAGCTATCTAGCCCGGTTCATTCCTGAAGTCATGTCTGAAGCACTGAGGTGTTGCTTGTTTCAGGTCTCTGTGAGGGAATGTATGGCTTTCCTAACAGTGGGATCTTCACAGAAGTTCTGGGAGAGGAGACACAGGGTGGGAGAACTCAGAAACCAATTGAAGGGGCTGCACGTTCAGCAGCAATTTTTGGAAAATGTCCTTTAATTGGGATTGCAACCTGACAAACATGTAGAGTCCCTGAGTCACAGGGATAACATCAACATACTTGAAGCTCTCTCATCTACATACTTGAAATGTGCACATACTTTAAACACTGAGTTTGTCTAGCACAGGGTTGGTAAATAACTATATCAGATAAAGCCCTGTGCAGAAAAGAATAGAACTGCTGTCTAAATGCTTGCAGGAATAGCACATCCTGTGTATTCATGGAATTGTCCTGGCATCCAGACTGGGTTATTTCTTAAGAATATTTTTAAAAAAAAATTATTCAATAAAACTAAAGAACTAAAATGTACAACACCTGTGCCTTAGCTTTATCCAGTGGATTAAATTAGTTTATGTCATTTTAGACTAAGCCAATGCCTTGTTTATTCCAAATACGAGCGTTCATTTAGGAGACAAATGTAGTTTAATTTTCCATTTGAAATGTTAATTCAGATTTGCTTCTCTGGGTCTAGATAAAAGTGTAAATGTAAATCAGACTTTAGGTTTTCAGCTGTGATCCAACTGCTGGTGTTATTAAACCCCATGTTTCCAGAACCAGCAACATGAACTCCTTTCCCTATTACATGGAATCCCGGCTTTTGTATGCAGGACAGCTGCTTGTTTTGGAACTCATGTGCAGTTTAAGTTCTTGTTTAGTTTATAACAAGCCTGATAACCATAGGGTAGGCTACCCAAGTGAGTTTTATTAAGAGGGAGTTATGAAAAAGTCTTTTGAGTTTGTGGGAAAATGTTGCTTTGTTTATTCAGCAAATAAAACTGACCAGTACTTTGAACTAGCATTGAGATCTTTGAGCTGCAGTTGAACTGATGCCCAAAGCTCTCTCTGTGCTGTGGTTTTGTGGAAGCAGGAGCTGACATGAGACGCAGATCAAGTGGAAGGGAGGAAGATGATGAGGAGCTGCAGAGACGCCGACAGCTGCAGGAGGAGCAGCTCATGAAGGTGGTTATAAGCTTGTCCTCATGCTGTTTCTGAACACCATACAAAAAGTGCCCCTTTGCTTTCTGTAAGCAATTTCTACCACTGTCTTGGTCAGCTTTGTTTTATTGATATGATTTTTAATTCCCATTTGTAGCTCAACTCTGGTCTGGGACAGTTAATACTGAAGGAAGAGATGGAAAAGGAGAGTCGCGGTAGGTCAGCCCTTTCTGCCAGTCGTTACGATTCTCCAGGTAATTCATGGAGACAATAAAGCTAATCATGAACAATGAATAGTAAACTCCACGAATACACATATCAAGCAGTGTCTCGGAAGAGCGACAGCTGGGAAGACTGCTTGATATGTCTGTATGTGGTGATCTGCCCTGAAAGAGTGGCCTAATTCGTCACCTGGTTTTGGTGAAGGGAGGACTGTTGTGGTTGTTCTTAAATTAGAAGAAATACAAGGCTGACGATTTTCAGGCAATTTTGAGGAGAGAGCTGTTTTAATATAGATGAGGAGTGGGGTGAAGTGTTCAGCAACTATGACATCACACACATGCTAATAGGCTGGGTTATTAAATTACAACAACACATTTTGCTTAAAATGGTGGTTCCTATCCCTGTTTAGCCTCTTCTCCTAGGGAAAGAAATTCAGCAGTATTGACCAATGGGGCTACATATTCCAAACACAGCCAGTGTTTGGTCTGGGCTGACATTTTGATTGTATTTTGTTCCAGAGCAAAAGCACAAAAGTTAACTTTGGTTAATTGGTGACTTAGATTCTTTGCCTCATTGCACATTTTGATGTACAGCTGTGGCCTTCTCACATGTCCAGAGAAGGGTTTGGGGGTTTTATTTCACTCTGTTCATTCAGCAGCCATTGTAACACAGAAGCTGTACTTTGAGCCAAGAAGGGACAAGATGGGTCTCTCTGGAATCATCCACTGGAGCAGCTGCCAAGCAAACTAAGATTTCCTTGTGTTCCCTGTTTTATAAGTGTGTTGCCTTGATGGCCTTGGAGAGGATTCCTGTGGCTCTCCCTCACTGTCTGTAATTTTTATGGGGTGAGAGTCTACCTGCTCAACTCAGAGCTTATGATTTTTTTATTAACCTTGTAGCAGGTTGGAGAACTTTATTTGAGATGTGTCCATCCCTCTTTGCAAGGATGATCAGTGCAGTCATCAACTGCCTTTTGGAATCTGGGGTGTCTTTCCCAAATCTGATGTCATGGCTGATCAATGAGCTTTTTTTTTAAATCCAGTGGAGACCACCTTGATTTTGAGCCTAGAAAAATCAGTGTCCCTTATTAATGGCCTGCCACCATGGCACGAGAAAGCTGTTTGTAATTTAAAGAATGTGTGGAAGTTTCTGTTGAGTTTGGGACTGAGTTTCTTGAAGTCAGTGTGTCTCAGTTAGTTGTGTATATGCCTGGCTCTTTTAACTGTGTATTTTGTACTAGGTGATTCCTCAAGTGTTCGGGTTTTTAGTTTCCATGGGATTTTTTGAGTAAAATATTTTCCCTTCCTCATTCAACAGCACATGCTTCAGCCTCCAAAACCTCTTCTCTCCCTGGGTATGGAAAAAATGGACTTCACAGGGTAAGAAGATGGTGATTTTGAGAAGTGAAAGGTGGCTTTAATTATCCATGGTATTTATTTCCATATCAACTGTATTGGATTTTCAGTTTGATAAATGTTTCTTATAAAACCACCTGAACCCAGACCAAACCTATTTTCCCCTCCCACAAACTACTTTGCTAAAAAGGCAAGAAAGCAATGCAAGAAATGTTGTAAAATTGAGGGGGAAATTAAAAAATTAAAGCAATTTATTTCTCCCCATGTACCAACCTGCTTGTAAAGTCATGAAGTGTGAATTTATGTGCTGTCCCTCTTTTCCTTTTACAGCCGGTCTCTACGGATTTTGGTCAGTACAACAGTTATGGAGATGTGAGTGGTGCTGTAAGAGGTAAGGATGAGGAGCCTTTTACAGTCTATAAATGTAAAAATGTTATGATGTTTGATCATTTCTGCTGTTTTATATTAAGGCTGTGGATGTGATTACTTTGTATTTGCTCAGTACTTTTTAATTTTCTCCTCAATAAACTCAAAACATTTCAAATACCTGCTAAAAATGTTGGGTTTATTTTGCTAAATCTGCCATGTGGAACTAATCCTTGTTTATGCCAAGGGACTGCTTTAGCACTGGATCAAATGGAAAGCAAGTAATGTGTGTATTATCAGGAATAAGACCTTCTGTGACAGTGTTTCCTTTCTCTGAAAATGATCATTCACTGTGCAGTCTGAAAGAATGTGCCACAGTGAAGAAAGGGAGATCATGCCCTCTAATCCCTATTGCTGCTCATGATCTTCATTATGACTTTGAGCTGGATGTGGTAACAGTCACTGCTAAATAAAAATTGACAATATTATTTATGAAAGTTACAAAACTTGGGAGAGTTAAGGAAAAGGTCTGCAATACTTGGAGACTTGACTCTACAAACTAAGTCCAAAATTAGAAATGTTGCTGGCCTTAGAGAATCAGATGGGATTTTGGAAAAATCAGGTAGACAAGAAAACAGAGAAGGATTCTCTGGTAGATTGTGACTGTTTCCTGTCCCTCCACACTCTAAACCTGATGAGATTTCTCTTTTGCTTTTCAGATTTCCAGGTAGAGTACGGGTTTTCATCAATCAACTGACAACAGAACTTAAAGCAGCTACTTGTTGAACTCTGAGTTTCTGCTACAGGGAAGGGTTTCCTAAGACAATAGCTTTGATTTTCCTGCATGTTTATGCATAATCACCAATGTAGAATCTTATCAACAAAAAACAGGCACAGCCTCGGATTCCTCCTTGTTACCTCCCCAGAGCTGAGTTGAGACAGCTCACACCAGTTCTGTGACTTGCTCTGTAAAATCCACTGTCTGTTCATATATGAGTTATCTGTAATAGTCTCCTCTGGACACGTGAGGGGTGGATTTATTTCCAGCCTCTCTAGTACTGTCCCCAGAGACACATAGAAAGTCTCTTCTGGAGGCAATTTTCTCTCATACCAGGAGTTTTGAACTCCTCAATTTCACCCTGGAATTTGCTGTCCAGACAAGATGGCTGATCAGTAGTTTTCTACAGTGCTGCCATCACAGATGAGCCAGAAAGAAGTGTGCTTGCAAATACAAACCTTTTAACTTCAATTACTGCTTGCAGGCGTTTTTTCAGAATGGTTTGAGTCTGCCTGGCTCCTCAGCATAGTCACAATATGAAATGGCAATTTAAGAAAGAGTTTCATTACTTGGATAATTTTGTTAATGGCATATCAAAATCATGATGATTGGAAAGAGAATAAGATTATGGGAAGGGAGCAGAACTGTCCATGTATTGTGCTCCAAATGTTATTTCCTTAGATACAGTACCTGTGTCAAAACAGCACCTTTTTATCCTATCCCTGTTTGTGTTCATAGTAAAAATTTCTCATTGTACAGACAAAAAAAAAAAAAAAGAAATCCCTCAGCTGATACAGTAAATTACAAGAAGGAAAGCCCAGAGGTGCAAGACTGTTTCTGTGCTGTTGGGTGGGATCTGAATTAATGCTAGGGAAGAATTAGAGAAGAACTTTACCTAGTCACTGGGTTGGGAGAGGGCCCAGCAGTCTCTTGGAGTGCCCAGGTGCCCCTGGAAAGTGATACTGGTGAGCTCAGTGTGGGGCTGTCACCAGCCTTAGCAGGGACAGGAGCTGTGGTGGCTGAGAGGACTGAAGGATCCCTGCCTCAGAGCTGTAGTGAACAGTAGCCATGGCAATGATCAATACAGTAAGACCAAGAATTAAGGCTTGAAGGAAGTCTCAGGGCAAATTCACCTTTGTCTTCACCACTACTTGAGTGCCTTTACCCTCTGTGTGTGTAACCTTTGTGTCTGATGTATACCTGTATCCGATGCAGTCCCTCCCGGATGGTCATGTCCCTGGAATGAGAATGGACAGAGGAGTATCTATGCCTAACATGTTGGAGCCAAAGGCAAGTGCAGATGTTATTTGCTTTCCTTCAAGACACTGAAGGTTTTACTGTGAAATGCAGATAAAATATGGGAAATGTCTTAGTTCCCTTGTTTTCCTTTACTTCACCTCAGTCCCTGCTCCTTATGTGCCAATCCTCTCCCTTTGTTTTGGGCTTTGTTCTGCAGGTGTTGGTACTCAGGCAGGCTGAGGGCAGCCCAGGTGTGCTTCCCGAGTTAAGGAAGCCTTTCTAGGGACAAAGTGACAGATATGGAAGGTGCTCCATTGCTGGTTCTCTGTCAGGCTTTCACCAGCCAAAGCACCAGGCCAAACTCAGTGGCAAGGTCTCAGATCTGCCCAGTTTGAAAAGGGCTGCAGAATATTGTGGCTCACAACACGCTGCTGAGGCTGTCTTAATGTAACAATTATGGAAATACATGGATCTTTGACTGGAAGTAAGGTACCTACATGTCTGTCTGGATCTGTTCCTTAGCTCTCAGCACTGTTAACCTGAGACCTGTCCATAATGTTGAATTCCCTATACGAGAAACTCTTCAGGAGATTTATTGGAAAAAGAGACAATGTCTGCTAATTATAATTTAAGATACAAATTAAAATGCTTTTACAGCTATGTCTGAAGACACCTGAGTCAAAAATGAATATAATATATAGAGGGAATTCAAGCAGGGCTGTGTTTTAAATCTTACAACTTATTGCTGGTGAACCTTCCATGAAATCATGATTTTGCCAAAGTTACAAGGATCAGAATTCCTGCAGTTAAGTGAGGAGCTCACTTTGCAAACCAGATTACTTCTTGTGCTTCCAAGTCACCTCCAGACAAACTGTACAAGGCAATAACCCTGGCTTTATAAGCTGAGATCCCAGTGCGCTGTGCAGTTACAAGTGGTTTTATATATTATATAAATAAGACCTTGGGGACTCCTGAGATACTACTTTTTATTCCAATTAATTTCTCTTTCAGTGCAATAGAAATTCTTACAGTCACAACTGCTGTTGATGTACCCAGTGATTTGGGATGCTATTTTGGGTGACAAATTCTGTCAGTATTATTAATGACAAAATTTAATTATTATTTATTAATTATTATTTTAATGATAAAATTTATGGGAAATTTCCTGAGATAATATATGATCACTTTCTGTTAATATTTATAAAGGTGATTCCAGACACTCAGCATGTGTGAATTGGCACTGTTTTTATTCATGTCAGTGGTTCAACACTAACTTAAACCTGATAAAGCAAAATAAGCCAATTCAGAGTCAGCATGAAACACATGAAAAGTAAATAATAATCCTAAGAATGACCAAATCTTACCAAATGGTTCTCCAGAAAGGACAGAATTTGTGCATCTTGCCAGCCCAGATTGAGACATGCCTTGTTATGAATATTTAAATATAAAATGTACTTATGACCATAGATCTTGACTTAAACTCTGCCTGTTTAAATATGAAAAGTTACATTTTAGTTTCCTATAATGCTGTTTACGGTAGCCATTTCCAGTATCAAACATAAACAATGTAATTCCAAGTATAGACTTAATTGTACAATTGTGACAATGTCAGACTCTCATATAAGAATCATATCTTACAGTTGGTATGTAAGCATACATTATTTAAATTATTATTACTTACAATAAACTCAGTGGTGTGTTCATTGATGCCTGAATGTTATTTATTATGTTTTTGAAAAGTTCATTGGGATAATTGTTAACAATGGAATGAACTTAATTGCTGAGTACTGCCCAAAAGTTGATTAAGTCAGACTTCTTCTGATGTTGAAATAATGTAATTAATAGCACTTGATAATAGCTCAGCTCTCTCCAGGAGAGCTTTGATGGTCTCACTCGTGTTCCCAGTGGGCAACTAAGACGAGACCCATAAATGACAGTAAAGGCTGAGCCAGTTACCACTGAAGTTTTCAGAAAAACTTCATTGACTTCAGTAGGGCTTGGATGAGGGGTCTGGGAATGCTGCTTTCCTGCTCTGCAGAGACATGCAATGAGAAGGGCTCTAGAGACGCTCTGGCAGACAGAACATGAGCTCTCCTAAGTCATTCCAGGCATGGAAGTGTCTATCCAAGGAAAAAAAACCTTAGAACAGACTTTTATTTGCCAAGGATGATTCTGGAAACTGATTTTGAGATTTTCTAAAATCCTTTCCAAGCAGCACTGTTTCTGTTAGTTGTTCGAATTCTTTAACTGTCTAAAAAGGCAAGGAAAGTCATGTGATAAATTCTACTGAATGCAGTGGCCCCCACTAATTAATATCTTGCTTATTCAGAGATGCTGCTTTTTTCACATACTTTCATGTTTTAGAAGTCCACTCGCTAACTGTGTGTCCTTAGGGCCATCCACACTCTGGCAACCATTAGTCAGACCAATGAGTGACGAATGCAATTGCCTTAATAAATTTATACATTGATGGATGAGGAAGTATATTGCCTAGAAAGGACTCTGCCTGACCAAAGCCAGCTGATGTGTTATATACACAATAAAAACTGTGGCTTTAAAATATAACGCAGTTCAACGCTAAACAAGTTCTGGCTCTGTCCAGATCAGCCTGTCTTCCATATAAATGATAAGAAAAAAAACGCCTGATATTTGCTTTGAAAAAGAAAATGAATATTTGTGTGTTTATGAAAATTAAACACATTTTGTTCTGTCTGCTTTAGAATATAAATATAAATATCTCTTTTTCCCCCTTTTATACATTGTTAACAGATTTTTCCATATGAAATACTCATGGTGACCAACAGAGGGCGAAATAAAATACTAAAAGATGTAGACAGAACCAGGCTGGAGGTAAGAGAAGCAAGTTCCTAAATGCTCTTTCCTGCTGAAGTTGTTTGTTGTTTGTGAAAGCTGAAACACTGAAATGCGGGTCCTGAGAAATGTGGGACGATTTCTCAGCACTAATCAGGGAAAGGTGAATCAGACATTGGGAGGAAGCAGCTGCATCTCCTCGAACGATCTCCCACACCTCTGTCTCCCTGCTCATAGGCTGAGCTTTTCACAATCCCCTTAGGTTTTCAGGCATTTCATTATATACTGCTGGATTTGCTAAAAGCCCCAAATTGCACAAATTTCACAGAATCCATATTGGAATGGAGCAATACTTTGTTCGATCTTGGATCATCTCTTAGCTAAGAGTCTGTGTCAGCCATCCTTGAGGATCAAAAGTCTAACTTTCTTTACCTCATCATGAGTCCTGTGACTTAGACTGGCTGATATCCAAAAATACGAGGATCTAAATCTCTGCCAACAAACAAATATAGTTTACAACTTTGTGGATTAGGAAGACTTAAGCAGCCCAGTGGAATGCTGGGGACGCTTATGTTGTTTGTAGTCAGTTAATCTTCTGTGGAGATGAATGGGAGGAGCCACAAAAATGTGGGTAATTTGGGTAATAATTTGGGTTTATGCCCATTTTTATTATTAGATATGTGGTCACTAATCAGAATTCAGTGCTGCATTAGATTAGTGCCGCAGGGAGACACTTTCCCCATCCAGTGCACTCCAAAGTGGCCAAACAAGAAGTAACTTGTGCACAGGACAGCACCAAAAAGTGTTTCATTAGCAGTAGAGAAGTGTGCTGAACAGTTAGGCTGCCCAGACATCTTCCTTCTCAGAACTTGGAGCATGTCAACCTTCAGCCCCTCTGCAGAGCTCTCCTGAAAAACCCGAGTCTGTTCGGATTTCCATAGGCAGAGGGGACTTGCTAAAGCTGGGATGGGAGTGCAGGAGCTGGTCCTGTTCTCTGGTCTATCACTGCTTATTGGATGGCTTCAGACCAATCATTTCTCTGTCTCTTGCTTATTCAGCAAGTGAAATAGTTCCCTGATTGATTCCTTGGGCACCCAGGTCCATGAGGACTTGGATACGTGTATTGCCAAAGCATTATTTTTTTCCAGCAATGGCTCTTACACAGCGACATTAAATCCCTAAGGCACTCCAACCTCCTGTTGTGTCTCTTTGGCTTTGACTGACCATTGCCTTTTCTCCTTTATTTTTTTTTTTCTTCCCTCCTTTTTTTTGTTTTTTAAAGCGTCACTTAGCACCTGAAGTTTTTCAAGAAATATTTGGCATGACGATACAGGAGTTTGACAAGTTACCTCTCTGGAGACGCAACGACATGAAGAAAAAAGCAAAACTCTTTTAATCTCCCTTTAAACAAACCAACAACAAATGATGCATAGAATATTGTATCACACAGTCCAAACTGTTTGGAAGCAACTACTTATCCACCAAAAAGGGAAAGTCAACATAGTGGCACCTCTGTACACATCAGTTGAACAAGATGAACAATTGCCCTCCTGGAATGCAGGGAGAAAATACCTGGGCTCAGAAACAGCAAGGATAGTTTTCAGAGGTGTCAACCTGTTACCTGTTATTATACAAGATAGAAAACTGTTCTGTTCTTCTCCCTCAATGATACTCCCTTTACTTCTCTCCACAATGCGATGGACTTTATTGCTAGAGCCAGGAAGTGCCCTTAGGATGCCTTGTAGACTAAAGTAGTTGTAACCACTCCAAGAACTGGAAGAGAATATATACATATATAAATATATATATATATATATATATGTATGCGTGTTTGCCTGTGTGCGCACATGTATTTATATCTCTCCATCTATCTCTGTGTGTGTATGTGTGTATGTGTGTATATGTGTGTATACATGGAGAGGGACATAGGTAGGTCTGTAGAGAAGGAGAAGCCCATTGTAACTTATCCACGTGGTCACATTAAGGCTTTCACCCAACTGTTTCTTACTTGGCACTCTTTTGACACTTCTTCATGTAACACAACCTGCAATGGTGGGTGCTCTGCTCACCTGCAGGACATACCACTTGGATTTCTGGAAAATGGACTCCTTGTAAATATTTGCTAGGGTAGAGGAAGTGAATTGCTGTGTGTGTTGTCAGTCTTCCCTCTTCCACACTTTCTGCTTGAATTAATAAGGCTGGAGCTTAACCAGTCCTTTGAATAATTTAAAATCATTTAAGTAATGGGAATGATGGAGAAGAGTCAGTTTTCTTGTAATTTACTCCAGGAGGTGGGTGGATGGGCGTGGGAGTGACAGAGTGAGAAAATGCTATTTTAAGTGTACCCTGGTTTGCACCCAGAGATTTTAGGACAAACTCCCTGCTAGTAATTACTAGTACAGCTCATCAGACTGCAGTGGAGTTGTAGGATTTTACAACGGCAGGGAGGATGGTTCTCTGCAAGCTAACATGCAAATTCATCCCTCTTAGGGAGGAATGTTTATGAATTAAAAGGTACCATCAAGGTGCCAAGCTCTGCCAATAGAGGCTTTTTGATTAAACTGCAGTAGCTGTTCTCAATATGGCACAGTGCATGGGGCCAAGCACTCATTTTAGTTAATTTAGGTTTTCACTTGTGCTTGGAAAAGAGGGCACAGACTTTTTTTTTTTCTTTTCCTCTGTTGAAGCATCAAAGCTCCAGCCTTGGTTATTTTTATTTCCCTTTGTGCCTGACTTGGTTTTTGAAGACAGAGTAATCATGCAAGACAGTTTCTGAGCTGCATTGAACTCCTTATTGTTTTCAGTCTTCTTCCAATATGCTGCAGCTTGAAAAACTGCCTGTATATACCTTAACTGCTTCTGGGCAAGTCCTATACAGAGGAGGACATGAGCACCAAAGTAATTGAATGGATGCATTGTGACTGCCAGGTCAGCTTTTTCTCTTCCTTGGTGCTTAACTGCCAATGCGTAACTGCACTAATGAGCCTGTCTCCTGATAGGAGAGGGACACTGAGGTTCTGTGTCTGTCAAAGAATATCAAGGTTTCCTTTTTAATGCAGAAACTTCAGGCACTGGAGACATCAGAACCTTTGTATTTTCTGTTATATGAGACATTGGTGTTAAAATCTGGAAGTCAGGAAGGGGAAACAGTCCTGTGTAGTTCTGAGATTCAGTATCACTGTGTTGAGTTCTCTGTATCATCAAATTACATTTCATCATGAACTGTGCAGGACAGCCCAAACCCTGCCTCGTCTTTGCTGGTTTAGGAAGTCCTGTTGTGACAGATCACTGTGGTTCCTTTGATAAAATCTGAGATGAAGATTCAGTGTGTGAGAGACAGAGACTAGGGCACAGCACCTGCTCCATGTCCCTAGAGCTAAGGGAATTTGGGTCTGTGGGACAAGCTGGAGTACATGCCACCATGGAGATCTGGCATCATCCCCACTGAACAGAAGTCCCTGGGGACACTGTGACACACACACTTGTGAGTGAGCTCTCTGGGTGGTATGAGGTTGCAGCAGGGATCAGTGTAAGATGTTTCACTCCATTTTTCAGAACATGCATCTGAAAGGTTTTTAGAGGAGCTCTGAGAAGTAAATGGGAGTGTTAGGGGCTTGGGCAGGTTGAGATGCATTTCTGAGTGACTGCTGAAACCAAATCCATATGATGAAAGAACAGCAGTGTTTTACACTCACAGACTTCCTGAATGCTGTGGTCTCAGAAATTCAGTGTTTGGTCACCTGCAAAGTGTGGCTTAACTTTGAGATGAACATTTGTTTTAGTGCATTTAACCTATTAAAAATCTCCACATTGTCATCCCATATCCTATAGACACTGAAACTATTAGGCATCACAGGTATTTTAGTCCAAGTCACCTTGACCATACCCCTTTTAGACCTGAAGAGTTGCTCTCTCAAGGATGTGAGCTGCCAGTCTGCATTTTTCTGTCCCCATCTCTAGGTTACTACTGAACTTCTCATAGCACATCCAAACACACTACCCAGTCATTTCAGAAATGACTAAGCCAGGTTGTTTTCTTACCTCTCCCTCCTATGCAAAACAAAAAAAAAAAAAAAAAAAGAGAGGAAAAAAAAAGAAAAAAAAGAAAACAAAGGAATTTAAAAAAAAAAGGAAAAAAACCCCTCAGCTTCTTAGGCTGTGAAGGATGGCATGGTAATTTGGATCTGCCTCATCAACTGAGAATTTAAAACTGCAGCTGAGTCTTGGGAAGGAATGAAGAGAAGCCAGCTTAGATGTTGCAGAAACAATTCATCTCTGACTGGATTTTTGGGCCACTGCTGGCTCCCATCTCACTGGTGCGGAGCAGTCAGTCAGTTCACAGCCCTCTATGCTAGACTTACTACTGCTTTATTCCTCACTGAGAACATGAAGGGTTTTCTGAGCTTCAGTTTCATGCCTACAGTTAATTCCCAACCACCTACATGTAGACACACCCCAACAGATCATCTGTCCACAAAACCCACAGCTGCAGCCAGCCATGGGGAGGGAAGATTTCTGCAGTGGGCTCTTAGTGATTGTCACTGCAACATTTTCTGTTCCTTCCTCTGGTCTTCCCACCTAAAAACAAAATGTAGCCCCAGGGAGAATTTTCTTTGTAGGCAATTAATCATTCTCCTGGTATCCATTGAGTAGCAGTTCTTAGTAATTCCCCTCTTTGATGTTCCCTTGAGACATGTCAGGAGTTGGACTAGATGGTCTTTAAAGGTCCCTTCCAACCCAAATCATTCTGTGATTCTATGAATATGCCTTAAGTACATGCTTGTGTTCTTCTGTCTCCTTCAAAGCATTTAAGCTTCTGACAAATTCCCATCCCATCAATGCTATCAACAGAATGTCATTACCAAGATGACTGAAAACTGTTTGCTTTTGTCTTCTTCTTTCTCCTTTTCTGCTTTAGGAGCAATGTAAGAGCAAGGCCCAGTCAAAGTGTTGCAGAATAACCCCACGTGTACACATGGGATGATGTACACATGGGATTATGTACACATGCAGGTCCTTGAGCACAGGTGCACGTGTGGCACACGCCCTCCCCATTTGGAGCCCATTAAATATCGAGTGTGGTGTGTTGTGGATGTACTGCAGTGTGCTGTGAAAGGTTAGGCTGGCAGAACTCAATAGCTGTATTTGGGGTAAGACATCTCTGTGGCTCCAGTAGTGCTTTTACTTCTGTGAAGATAGATATCATCTCTCCTTACAAAGTCCTATAGTCCCAAGTCTGTGGGCCAGGCACTGAAGTGCTTGCTGCCCTTTTCCTGTTGTAGTTGGGAAATCCTTTCTCAGCCATGTAGTTCGTATGTCCTGCTGCTCAAGGGAGGTCATCAGCAGCCTCTTTCATAAGTTTGCTACACTGAAGTTAGACATATTTTGAAGTGAATCCCTTTCCACAATCCGTTTGTCTCCTCACAGGGTAATATTGATGGACAGAGAAGGGTTAAGGTCTGGGAAGGAGGAGGGCTGGCATAAGCTTGATTTCTCCAGGGCTTGCCAGGGTGATGTTTGGCAGGATTAAAGGAAAACACTGGCATGAGCCTGTAGTACCTGTTTCAGACTGTGGGGAAGTCAAGTTTGGAGTTCATAGCGTGTGAGCACCCACACTGAAATTAATGGTATGAAGCTGTTAGAACAAGCAACAGGAAAATTAGGCCCCAGAATGGTAAAAATATGAACATCCTCTAAACTCATCTTGGAATGACTTATTTTGGCTCACCCTGACTTAGGAGGAGATGTTGGCATATTTGGACCATAGCCTCGTAGAGCAGACAGATGAAAACCACCCTTTCTCTCACTCTGTGATTCATTGCTTTCCTCTGGAATGTGTTTGTGGAGGAGGACGTCCACATCCTGAATGTTACCTACAGCAGTGAGGAACACCAGTCAGTGATAATGACAATTCAATAAAACACTTGCAGGAAACCAGAATTAAGCTAATCTGTCCCAAAATGCCACTCATCTTTCCTTGCCAGAGGGACGCTTAGGGCTTGTCTCCACTGCCCCCTTCCCCATTCAGTTCTCCCCAGGTCATGGTCTGGTTTGTGGCCCTGTCAACACACCCACTAGAGTCCAGCACAGTCTTCAGGGTAGATGCTTAGCAAGGGCTGGTCTTGACAATATGTGGTACATTTTTACCCCATTGCTGCAAAATGAAGAGCAGGAGAGAGCTCCTGAGCACTGTGACAGTAGCACAATGCGCCTTTTCCCTTTAGTGTAGAAACACTCCTATCACTGTGGGCTGCACCACTGCTCTGGCTGATCGGTTTTGCCTTGTGATTTCTCCCACACACCTTTTTTGTGCTTAATAAAAAAAAGAAACAACAAAAAATCCATTACAATGCAAAGATACCGAGTTTTCAGTGAGACAACTCTGCTGGCAGGAGCTTTGTGATGCCCACATTTGGCAGAAGTGTTATTAATTTTAATGTAAGCATCAGTGCAGGAAGTGGGAATGTAATTGGCCATTAATGTTGTTTGCCTGTATGCAAAATAAATTATTTGTTGCCCAAAGGGCTTCTAATAGGGAAATAGATTTCTGCTAATGAGTTGCTCAGAAATGCTCGTCTTTGTGAAGAGGGAGTACTTCCATGTGCACTGTGGTCCTTCTTTTGAGGTAAAACAGAGATGACAAAGGCAAACAGTAACCTGTTCTGTCAGGATCACCACAGTTAGTACAGGTGTTGCTCCCAGGACTTGCAGAACCGAGGCCCACAGGATCTTGCCCCTGGGCGTTAGGAAATGCAGCATTTCAGCAGCAGAAGCAGCTGTGGGAATCCCAGCGGTGCCTTACCAGGCTGAGTCTCTAGCTCCCTTAGGATGCTTTGACAGGTCCCACTGGACATTTGCCTGGGCTTTTGTCACGGAACACCTACAGAATGCACTTCCCCCCAGATGCAAACCCGCTGGCAGCGGTGGAGCCTCTCGCTGGCACCGCACCCCTGGAGCCAGGGAAGCCTCTGGCTGCTGTGTGTGCCCACAGCGAGGAGCTCAGTGTGTCACTCCCAGATCAGCCCTGTCCAAGCAGTGAGGCTTGGTCGTTGTGGACAACTCTTCCTGTAAGGGGGCCTTACAGCTGGGGGCTTTTTTTAAGCTTTGGAAACTGAAACTAATTTTTTAAAGGTATACTTTCCTTTAAATCAGTAGATTTTGGCAATAGAATTTTTTTATTGTTTTATTTTTCTTTTCTCCTCCCTCCACATGTTACAAACCAGCGTTTTGGGGAGGTGTACCTGTGTTTTCCATTCATCTGTCTCTTTTTCTGAGTCTCTGTAAAAGTGAATCAATGTCTTGTCTGTACAGTAAGTCTGCTTGTATGCATAATGAGAAGTTGAGCTGGGTTGCTGTTCTGTACAATTAGTGTTTCCACTGTCATACTGCAAACAGCACATATTGCACTCCTGTGCCACTGTAATCTGCATCACTGTTGTACTCAAGTCAATGAATAAAGTTTGGAGCTTTATTCTTAATTTCTGGATTCATGTTGCCTCATTTATTTTGGTTATCTTTTTTTCATTTTGCAGAGTTATAGCAAAGTTCTCTTACAAAATAGGATGTATGCTCAAGAAGAGAGCTCTCAGGTGAGATATGAGTGATCAGAGCAAGACAGATGACAGTTACAAGTTTGAAATTTGTCACAAGGCTTCTTGTAGCTAATCCACTAGAAATAGATACTCAGTAGAAATAGATATTCGTGCAAACCACATAGAAGTGTTACTTGTGTTGTCAGTTGTGGTTTAAAATGACCTGAGATACCAGCAAGGTGAACTAGACCATGCTCTTGTGTCAGCATCAAAGGCTAAATGGTTTCCTTTCTTGACCTTTGCAAATTCAGCTACAATGTTAGTCCCCATCTTGAAAATGGTTTATATTTAAAGTGAGGTGTTTGCTCAATCATCTGGAGTTTAAACCTGCCTACCCTTGGTGTGGGGTGGAAGGTGGGGGATGATGCCATCCAAGGAAATCGGGCGTTTATCACACCCATGATGTGCCGAACACCTGGGCCCAGCAGACCATCGTGGCAGCACAGTTAAGCACGTGGTGCTTCTGAGGATGTGATGCAGCACAAACCCTGCACAGTCCTTGAGCCTCCAGAAAGCCCCTGCAGCAGCAGGATCCATGCCCTGCAGATACCAGGTTCTCCATCTTCTCTCCTACTCCTCAGCCCTCTGAGACTCCCCCCCTTGCCCTACCTTGATGCTCTCCACAGGTTCTCTCTCATGTCAAAGGTAAAGCTTCCCCAGGGTTTTACTTCAATGTACTGTGTTGAGAGTGTTTAAGGACTGAGTCTCCGATGAGATGAGGACTCAGGTTCCTGCTTGGAGAGCAACAGCTGGAGGATTCAACACCACCAAGAAGTTACTCTTTAGGAAGGTTCATATCTGCCTGGATTTTTGCTGTGTTGTGTATGTGTTGAGACTTGCACAAGAGAAACTTCTCTGTGAACAAATCCAGCAGAGCAACCTGGTGGCAGTTAGAAATGTCCTTTCTTTGGATTGCATCTCGGGGCATCTCCTGTTAACCTCCCTGGGCATCTTCACTCCTTTAGGAAGTAAGGAAGGTCTGTGCATGAAGTACCTGCTTAAAAAAACACAAGTGAAAGTCTATGATTTGGCCTTGGGACTTTTCTAGACAGTTTCCCAAACATAGAAAAAACTCAAAACCCAAAGTCTCCCTTTAGAATCACTCTGTCTCTTAAAAATCCACCAGCTGGCAGTCAGCTCCCTCCCTCAGCAGTTACAGTGCAGTGCCAGCCCTGGGACATGTCCTGCCAGCCCAAGCTCTCAGATCCCAAGCAGCAATCCCAGCTGGGGATCATTGACCTGGCAGTGTCATGGAGCAGTTGCTCCATTACAGCCTCCCCCAGACCAGGGAACATTATCCCTGACTGCACTTCTGTGTGTCCAGCAAATTCACAAAGATCCATTCCAGTCATCGGTCCCACGGTGTGACAGTGCCAGCCCGCCTAAGCACATTTTAAATTTCCCTCTGGTTAAATACACAAGCCCACTGAAATCTAAGTCTAGGATTGCTTTTTTTTTTTAAATTGTTAGCCCATTTCCCCCTGCTCCCCTCCTCCCCACAAGTAATGTGAAGTTTATGACCCCTGAGTAATGACTGTGGAATGCTCTGCATCCTACAGCCATGGCGAGGCATCTGGCAATGGGAATCTTCACAGCATGTAAAAAATACACAGATAATACCATTGTAAATAACTCAGATCAAAACAAGTCAAATGTCAATGCTAATTTGCTGTCAAGTATAGCCCAAGACCACTTCCTCCTGCAAGAGGAGAGACCCAGTTCCCAAGTGTGACTTGCTCCCCACCTAAAGAAGCTTATTCTCCACCAAAAATCTCTCCAAACTTAACAAGAGTGGAGTTTTTTCTCCTTAATGTTTTATTTTTTCTGTAGCTTTTGTGCCTGTCTGCTGTGGAGTCCAAGGCTGGGAAATGAAACTTCAGTTTTGCCTGACATTTTTCTATTGTTAAAAAGGACTCTTGGGAGAGATATTTACTGTTTTCCATGGCTCAGTCAGAGGGCAAGAGAGAAAAGTTGTTCCAGGAGTCCCCATTACAAAGCATTTTTTCACATAGGCTCACTTTTATTTTTTAAAGGCTGGGAGATTAAAGAGCCGGCAGCCCTGGAACAGGAAGTTTGCTGTACATCCAAAGGTCAGGTGGGTCTCAGACAGCCTCTGCTTCCAGCTCTTTTATATACACACTGCAGATTAAAATGTACATCCCAGGCTGGATGTAGCCATGGCAGTGATGGGGGCCCAGGGGTTTGGGGGAAAGGAAGAGAGGGGAAGCAGGAAAACAGCAGAGCGCAGCCTCTCCTCGGGCTGGGATTTCATAAGACAAAGCACTGGGTGGCTGTTCAGCCAGCTTAAGGTATTCCCACGCCCCCACAGCTTTTTCTGCCATCAGATATGTCAGCATGACTGCTTGTGGGGTCGCTCTCAGTGACATTCGGGAACTAATCCTGCTTAAAAAAACATTTTTTACTTTTTATTTCATTGCATAGCATCGTTGGGGTTTTTTTATCTTCTTAAACCGAGTCAGTTCCCTGCTTTGAGTTAACCTCCCAAAATAGTTGTGCTGGGCATGAAAAATGGGGTGGCCACAAGTGAACAGTGGGGTCTGAAGGAAGAGCAGACCACATTAAACTGCCAGTGATACCACACTCTGTGTGTCATGAAAGCTGTCTCAAGTCCATGGCAGAGAGGGCAGCTGGTGGCATTCCTTCAATTCCAGCAGTACCACCACACCTCCTGTGACTGTCAGTTTAAAAGGGTAGCGTTGTCTCCAAGATGTTTGAGGGTCACACTGCTGGAGTTAGGTACTTGTACAAGGTGAGGAGTGTTTCAGCTGCCACCCCAGTATGAAAGAGGGAGGCAAGGGGGTGGACTAAATCCCATCTCCAACGTGCACCTTCTGGAGGAGGTGGCTGTTCTGCTGGCAGAGGAAGCCAGGTGCAGACCCTGAGAGCTCTGTGGTCTGTGTGAGGTTGGGTGTTTCGGGGCACAAGCTGGGACAGAGCCCTGCCAGGCACACTTGTTTGGTATTGTAATGTCTTTGCTAAAACTATATATACTGTTTGGACCTAAGTCAGGAGAAGATGATCTCTACAGAGGTGAGCTCCTCTTAGTGAAATTCCTGGCCTTCCAAGTTGGCAAGAGCAAAGGTCTGGATGTAAATTATCAGTGCATCCCTGGGCAGCCAGTGAAGAAGCATCAAAAAGTGAGCCAGGTCTGCCAGGAACAGACTGACAGATCTGGAGGCTGATTTTGCTGCTTGGGGTCTGCCACACCTGGGAGTCATCTATTTCCCTTAATTTGGGCTATCCCAGCCCCCACAACTCCAGGCTGTGGAGGGAAGAGTCAATGATAGAACCAAACCTCTTTGTAGGAATAGCCCAGTAAAGCTGCCAGAGGGAAACAGGGCTCCCCCTTGGCTGCCTCTCCTGGATTTAGGCTGGATGCTGCAGAGGAGACAAAATGCAGCTGACTCCATTCAAGGAATTCATTGACAAAGGCTCTGAGGCTTTATGTGAACCAAAGCATTTGCTGTGAAACAAGAGACAAGGTAATAATTGAATCAGGGTTCACAATGAATGAACTGCTGCTGAGAAATGCCTGCTTCACAGCTTTGATATAGTCAGGATGTTCAATGACTGCCAGGGGCAAACTCTGTGGTATCTCAGTTAGCTCTTACCCTAATTACCGTTTACAGAGAAGTTGCTGCTAGATGAATGAGGACTGCAATATAAAGGACTTTAGTAAGATTTATTGATGAGACTACATGAATAATTCCCCTTGCAATGATGCATTTAAGACCACAGATACTGTGGGAGGAGGAAAGCCAGTGTTTGATATTTTGAATGATTTTAAAGTGTGTGTTTTATTTTTATGTTTCAGCTATTGCTGTTCCCTCTAACTGTTCTCTTTCAAAAAAAAAAATTAATCCTCCTGCCACCTAGGTTTGTGAAACAATAGTAGATAATTGAAAATAAGCTTCTTCTGAGGCCAATAAATATTGGATAAATGACTCTATGATAACTGGTCTGCCATGGTGCTCAGGCAGCCCAGAATATAACGCTTCAGCACTCTGATGTTGCTCTGATCTCTTGGCACTCAAAGTTTGGGTTTTCCGTAACTAACTAATTGTTCAGCTTCCTGAAAATTACATTTGTGCTCTTTCTCCCTTGGGAGCAATCCCAACAGAGGACCCTTTGGAGAATTTTCCTGGGCCTAGCCAGTTTGAGTGACAAGGGAGGTACCACCAGGGCAGGCAGATAACCTGGGGGGAAAAGCTGGCTGAAAACTTGACCCTGTGAGGAAAAAACGAGTAACTTTTAATCATATCAGCAAGCCTGTCAGCCTCGACAGGCAGCCAACCCATTGCCAGTGCTGAGATAAAGGAAGGGATGAGAGAAGGCATTACCACTCAGTGGCAAGTTTCAGCAAAGCAGAATTGACCCTCTGCCCAGGTCCCAGGATTTGACTTCTTCTCCACATGGGGACACTCAGGAAAGTTCACTCCTAATTAACTAAACTTAAACCAAATTTACTAATCATCACCCCAAATGTCTTTAGTTAGATTAGCTCACTGTGGAATGGAGTAAACCAAAACAAATTTAAGACACTTGAAGTCTGAAGGTTTTGTAGGATGTTCTGCAAGTCCCTTGTGAGATACTAAAGCTGCTGTAGCTCACCAGTTCACCACCACTCCTCTGCTGCATGTCACCTCCTAAAGCTGCAGCACTGAAGCCTCTGAAGGGGTGAACACTGCATGCAAACACCTGCAGGTTACTTCAAGAGATGTTCCTTGGTGGTGCCATGGCTTTGTGCTGAAAACTAAGTGCCACAACAACAATAGTGTTTGGTGAGTGGCCAGTGAGAAGCAAGCAGGGGATAGAATAGGCAACATCTCTTGAAACAGCTTCAGTTCTGAGAATTGCCTATCAGCAGAAACCTCTTCCTGTAGCAGGAACTCACTTGTGACCTGTGGCCTGTCTGTGGGGAGACCAGAAAGGTGCGTCCAGGCTGGACCACATGCAACTGTACAGTCACCTTCTGCCCACACAGTCTGTTGTGGCTGCAGCTCTTTGCTCCCTAGGGATGGGCAGATGATGGATTGAGTGTGCAGGGGCCTCAGGCACTGCAGGACACTCTTCCCTCGTGCCACTTGTACACGAGGTGATGCACACACCATTCCCCAGTGTAGCCGGTGGCAGCCCTAATGGCCCATGGTCCTGGGCGACTCTCCCAGTTGCTCCTCTCCTCCAAAAAAACCATTTCTGGGCACCTGGCCTGCAGTGTGAAACAGCCTTTGTGTGATATTTTGTCAGCTACAAATAATTGAAAAAGGCCTACATAAAGTCCTAATTGTGTCACAGAACAGGCTCTTCAGTCATCCATCTTCCTATTAAACTTGTGAATTTCAGCTACTCAGCCCTGTTGGAGTTATTTTCCCCTTCCCCTCCTTCTTCTTTTAAGCTTCTATTTATATTCTCTCAGTTGTCTCTGCCAGAAGATCTCATGTGGATACATTAGGCCTTTTCAAAAGGAAAGTTGGATTACAGCGATTTTTCTCCCCGTAGGACACAACAGCTTCATCATTCATAACAGAGCAATACACTATAACTTCATTATAGATGGCATGAAGCTGGCCTATTTAAACAGAATACTTAATGATGGTTAGGAAGGCAGGAGAAATTCAGCTCCACAGCTCTGTGTGTGAAAAGAGAAACAGCATTTTTTGGTTTTTACTGAGGCGGATTTCTTGATTCTTAATTAAATCTCTTTTCACAGGAACAAAAAAAAAAAAACAAGTGGAAGATTCAACTGACATAGGTGAGACCTATTACCTGGCAGTTAATTCCACTTTGGCAGGTAGTTTGGCATACTCTAACATATAATATTTATAGCAGGGAAGGAAACTTGGACTCCTCCGTAGTACTCAGCCTCCACTGAAACAAGCTGCAGTTTACTGGTGCCGTATGACCACAGGTTCTCATTCTTTCCCCTTGCCCACCTCAGCAGTGCTGACCACAGAAGCTCTGCTCCTTGACTCCGACTGAGTAGAACTGGTTAAGGCCTAAAGAAAAACTGCAGGCTGAAAACCACTCTTTTTGGGAAAATGCCAGAATAAATAGCCTTTTGCGAGCTCACAGCTGACATGAGACCACAGTTTGCAGTGATGACGGGGGAGGCTTAAAAAAATCCCAGTGAAAATGTAGCAAGATGTAAAAATTAATGTTTTCCCATATTTTGATAAAATTAGTTTTTCTTCTCACCCGGGTAAGCTTTCCTGGTGCTGAAAGGTGCCAAGAGTTCAGCTCTGTTCAGGCAAGTCCTCCATTTACAGCTTGAGAATCCACACAGATTTTTTTCTTCTAACTTGGGAGAAATTTTGTTCAATGCTGGTTTACTGGTAAAATCTGTAAGAGAGGATGAAATTTCTAATATTTTCTCAGCTGTCCTTAATGGGAAAGCCATGATTTCCTATCCTATCCCCTCAAAAATAGTACCATGTTGTCATGAATGAGTGTTTAGGTCACTTAAAGAATCACCAGCAAAGGCATCAGCAAAAGCAGGTTTAATATGGAAGAGAAAGTGCAACAAAGTTCACTGGCAATGTTTATTCTACTAGCTCCTAGGTGATTAAAGCACACGGAGAAAAAAGCAAACTAAAATCTAAAATCAATTCATCTAAAACCAAAATCAATTCCAAAATTATCCATGTGGAGCCTGGGAGGAGGCATTGGGGAAAGTGTAAGGATAGGAAAGAGTAAAAAGGAATAAGGGACACCCTTCCCAGGTTCACAGTGGACCCCCTTGCCAAACTGAGCCCCAGAACTCACTAGTGGTTTAGGTCTAGAGGTTTAACAGCCCTTAAACTTAAGAGCACTTAATCAATAGCTTAAGTTAAACAATTTAACAAAGCATTCATATAGAATTTACTATAAGCACAACAGCAACTCACAGGCCTAGCTTACTTGAAAATCTAAAGTACTTAAGAGTCGAGGAGAGCAACATTCCCAGTACATTTGGTATGGCATATTCACACTTAAACACACGTGCATCTAAAGGAGCCAGTACAAGGCGTATATACCCATGACAAATTCCCCTTGAATTCAGGGAAGCACTCATGTTGGATGCCTTTACATCTTCTCAAGAGGTGACGGGTTGAGCCTGGAGGATTTGGGGGTATCAGCCCAGGATCTGTCAGTGTTTGGCGCTGGTCCTCCGAGAACAGCAAATGTGGGAGTTTGTGGCTCTGAGAGGCCCCACTCCGAGGGGGGTGCTGGGGCAGCCACTGCACTCCAGGAGACCTCAAAGGGCCTCTCTTTGGACTGCTGTTTATAGGGTCACAAGAGAGTTGGCTTCAGCCATATAATATTCCATCCTGGCGGCAATTCAGGTCAGTGGCTTTCTTTGAAAGTTCAATTACAAAAATGCTGTTCCGCTTGGGCTGTTATTCAGGCAAGAAAAATAAGTTTCCAAGGCTGTTTGTAAAAAACAGGAGCATGTTAGACAGCACTAATTCCTGGGAGCAGACAGTGTTTCTGATAAGCTTGAAAGTAGCTCAGCCCAGCTGTTCTTCAAGGCCAAGACCTAAGGAACATCGCTGAGATCATAGGCCAGGAGGTTCATGGGGGGATGATGCACCACCACACAGGGCTAACTACGCATCAGGACTTTGTATCAGAAACTCAGGAAGTTGATGGCCACGTCCTGTGGTGCCTGTGAGTGTTACAAGCTGCAGTACAGTGCACGGATAACCGGTGAGGTCTGCTGGTGTGAGCATCCCCATGTGGAGTTTGCAGGGAAGGGGAACAAAGAATGCCTGGGACTCCTTTAACTGATACTGAACATTGTCAAAGGAAAGCTGAGGGGCTTCTCGGGAGGGGATAGTGGGTCTGGGGTGAAAAAAAAAATACAAGGAAGAAATGACTCCAGGAGGAACAAACGCTGTGGCTGTTGAGCACACTGTCTGGTCAGCATGCCTCATACTTTGGCCACAAGAAGGTATTCTATCTGTCAAGGGGAAGAAGACAATTCAAGCTATTAGGACTCCCTGTAATTTGGCCTACAAGCAGTTTGGACTTAACAACTGAAAAGGAAATGTTAAAGAATGGGAAGCCAAGAGAAGCTCATCAGAAAGACATCTGGTCCTGCTGTCCTTAATGGGAAATCCCCCCCTCCCTCCAGCCACCCTCTTCCTAGCCACGCTCTTTTGAAACAGTTAATGTCTGAGAGAATCCAAAACATTGCTGGAATGTATCAGTGATGAAGCTTTTGTATAGCTGAACAGCTAAACAGCTTGGTTTTGTTTGTGTTAGGGTTGATTGTCTTGCCTTTCATCGGTGAAAGTCAGAAATGGCTGGACAGAAGTTAATGGAGCAATAGTGGTCGAAGGCCAGCTTCAGCTGGGGGAGAATCTGGTCACCTCTTTTATGGCTAGAACCATGAAATGTTTCACAGGGAAGCAAAAAGACCTCAAAAGAGGCACCCATAGACAGCATACTTGCAAATCACCCGAGATGAAGGATTCATGCTCTCCAACAGAGCATTTAGTTCTCTTCCAGTGAGCAGCTTTGCTTGGAACAACTATTCTGTCCCAGTGACCCATCTGCCTCTCTGTTTCTTCTGGCCCTTTCTTCACTGACTGAACCCTGGCAGGCTCCCAGTGCCTTCCTGGAACCAAGGAACTCATCTGGTCTGCTATAAAGCACCCACAGAGATTAGTTATGGGGAAGGATTGCTGCTCATGCTCCTGAGTGGGTAGCCCAGGATCTTTAACATGTTTCTGCACTCAGCCACGTGGCAATGCCATTTATCACAGCCTCTCACAGAAAGTTGTGTTCCCAGGGCCTGGGTGGCTCAGAGTTTCTGCATAGGATGCAGAGTGTTTGATCACATGAATCAGGACAGCTGGCAGAGTCCAGCTATTTAGACCTCCTTAAGGAATGAGCAGAGGACTCTGTTCAAATTCCCAAAACCAACCATATTCCCTTCATCCCTTAAATCAGAAAATCTGGAAGACCAGTGGGATTCAGCAGATCAGCATTCAAAGACATTGATGAAAGCTCTATAAACGTCCTGAAGTCCCACCAGTACTCCCACCCAGAAGGAAGATCAGGGGGACTTTCAAGGAGACAGCTGAGCTGTGACTGATGATTGCTCTTATCCAGTCCCAGCTGTGTGTTCCCACCTGCTCAGTGGTCTCCTCCTTCCATCCAGCTGCAAGTGCTTGCCATTTACCTGGTACTGTCCCAATCCTGCCTGGCTCTACTGCAACCCAACTCAGGTTCTCAGGTGGCAGAAGAATATGCCATTTTAGTTTTCTGTCATTTCAGCGTGGAAGTTGGTCCAATAGCTGTGAAGTGACGCTAGGAAGAGAGATCATTTGGCCAGAAGCAGGGAGAGGACAGACTTCTCCCAGAGACAGCAATGTTGTTTTGCTGGCTCAGATGTCCATAGGTCCCCAGGCTTTGTTGTTGTTCAGAGGGATCCACCAACAGACAAAAGGAATTCTCCCACCTCAGATTATTGGCAGCATTACAGCCCAGCACTGCAGACAGGGACCCCAAAGTGAAGAAGTCTTTGGCTTCCTCATTTCTTGGCATTTTCCAGGACACACCTCAGCTTTAAGCTCAGCTCAGGTCTGCCACAAAACCCACCTCTGCTCAAATCTCTCTGAAAAAGTTTTATGTCTGCTTGACCACAACTGTCCACAGAGATAACACACCCTTATCTAAGTAGGTACCCAAGATGATGTTTGGAAGGAAAGAGGACACAAGTGCAACACCACTGATCTAAGCAGATCTCCCTGCTAATCCCAGTCTGCCAGGCCATCTTATTCCTCCATCTGTCCTCCAGGTGCCTGTACAAGGGGAGTATTTGACACAACTTCCCATCTTTCAGGAGCTGAACAAAACCCAGTTAACTTTACCTCTGACTGAACTTGGTCTTGCTGAGTAAACTCCTGAACTAGGCTTTTACAGCATTGATAAGTGCATGGGGAAGAGAGAAAGAAAAGCCTCGTGAAACAACAGACACACTTATGTGTGGAGGAAATTTCTAGCTTTTGTTCTGCCAGATGGAATATTTTCCCTGAAGAAAGGAAGAAGTCTGACCACTAGGGACTGCTGCAACTGGAATGAGCAAAGTCTGGGAGAAAGTACCCCAGAGAGCAGCTCTGCACTATCCAGGTCAGGTGTGGTTCTTCCTGACAGTCTCCATCAAGCACAACTCCCCTGAAGTCAGTGGAGGGCACCTGCACACAAGTTCTCATGGCAGGGTTCCCTCTGGCTTTCACCACAGAGAGGTCAATAACTTTCACCACACTTTGAGTTATTCTTAAACCAGAGGTAAAGCAAAATAAATGCAAGGAAAGAGAAAAAATTCATAGCAACGATTTAGACAAACAGACATTAAAGACTTTGCTGATGCAAAAGGTAGGTGTAACAATCAATAATACTAATCAAAAACATTAATGAAACAATGCACACCTGCTTAGTCTACTTAGGGACAAATGAAAAGCGTTTAGCATTGCCAGGGGAGAAAAGAGAGGATCAGGATTATGCTACTGCGCAAGGTATTTAGCAAATTGTTGTAATTGTTAATAGATTTTGTTTAGGCTTCTAAATTTCTCTGTTTCACAGGAAGCAAAAGAGCTTAAAGGCAGTAAGTCCAGAGAAGCAGAATGACATCAGTTGACACCACAGAACAGTACAGGAAAACTTTAGCCAAAAGTGCCAGTTTCACTAGCCACCAGACTGCCTATCAATACAGCATGAATATGCAGGGAAAAAAGAATTAAAACATGTCAACTATAGTATGAACCTCTGCACTGAAGGACAGTATGTCAGCTGCATAAAAAAGGAATTAAAGAAGATGAGCTTGGCCCTCCAGGCTTTTCACACCTGAGTCATCATTAATAACAATAATAATCATCATCAATAATAATCATAATCATAATTAATAAGCATCACTAATAATAAGAAGGAAAAAAGCAAGGAATACATGGGTGTACAGGTAGATGGCTGTTATTTTATTGGCTCCAAGAAGCTCCACCAGGAAAACCAGTTTGCAAGTGTTTGCTCTACCTGAGCACAGTGGCAAAACATCTAGATTTCAGCACCAACACTGGGAACATTAATTCCTCATGCCAAGCAGGATCTGAGTACTTCCCAGTTTTATTAAACCCCAGAACACAACAGCCGGTTGGAAATAGAATACTCCAAAGTATTTTAGGTACTTCCTACTGCAAGAGGAAGGCAAAAAAAAAAAAAAAAAAAAGGAAGGGGGCAAACAGGAAGAACTTGTATTCCTCTGGCATTACTATTTGTCCCATTGTCACCTGTCCAGCAATTGCCATGGGTCTAACCAGCAGTCCTGGAATTCCAGAGCATCCTTATCATGGCAGGGGAAGGAAGGGACTACCAGGGAATGTAAAGGCTCTGGGTCCTGAAGACAGGAATCACAGGTATCTGATGTTTTGATCTTTCAAATCATCTTTAATTAGTTTGTGTAACTGGTATTATCCTTAATTAGCCTTGCTCAGTTCAGAATGCCTGCTCACCTGCTTCAAGATAGAGGCACACCTCAAAGGTTTGCAAGACCAAGGCCTACCCTTCTAGATTTTGAAAGCTATAGCCAAGAAGCAGCTGGGAAGAGCTCTAAGAGAAATATTCCTCCATGGCAGGCATAGTTATTTATTTATTTGTTTTTCTCCAGTCATTGCAGACTGCTATCTGCTTTCTGGATTTGATGGTTCAGGCACCTGGCTTGCCTGTCTCTTTGTGTGGTGGGTATGCACTGGCAAGAGGTGAGAGATGCTCCAGCCTCAGCTTCCTTGAGTGGCAATAGCTCCTTAGCCAACCTTGTTCTTGCATGGAGAGTTCCCACGTGGCACAGGTCACTTTCTGGTTCCACAGAGATCCTCTGAGAGGTGTCACCCCTGCCAAGCACTGCCTGGGAGGGTGGGGACAGGAGGGACACACAGGGACCCAATGAGTGTCAGGACAGTGCTCTTCCAGCCCAGCTGCTTGCATTCCATGTGACCCAAGAGAACCTGCTTATGGCTATTTTCAGAAAATGTAAGGAGGCCATATGAGGGAGGCTTGGAGTTTTTCTACACAAACAGCAGTGACATTTCCCAGGCTACCTTGGACCATGGATGTCAATGGACTGTGGGCTGACAGCTCCAAACCCTGGGAAATACAGATCCTGTGAGCCCTCTGTTGGCTTTGTCTAACAGGTCCCAAGGAGAGCAGTTCATTTTCTAGGTTTATGGTTGGGTATTTTTCCACCCGCACACCCAGGTCAGGCACTCAGCCTCACCTCTTGCTATAAAGGACCTGTAATAGGAAGGTATGGTTCCCTTGTCCCCACACCAATGTTACTTTTGAAAATTTCCCCTATAACCCTCGGAGACTTTGCCTACTGTTACTTTCAATGCTCTCATTATTGATAAACATTAAATCCCTGCAGTGTCTCCAAAACTTTAGCCTGAGGACAGATTCTCACCTGTGCCTCGTATTGAGGCCAGACTTCTCCATGTGTTATTATTTGTGCACTTTGGACATGATAGTTCTGGCTGCCGTGACAGAAGTCAGGCAAAAATGTCACTGGGACTCAGGGAGAGGAACACATTCCTGTGAGATTGGGTCTGTCCAGGAGCCCGGTTCTATCAGGAAGCCTCGCTGAAATCACTGGAAAGAAGAGTGCAAATTCAGTGGCTGCGGGATACAGTTACCCCGGGGCGGAAGGAGAACCCAACTCACCAAGAGCAGGGAGGAGGTGGGTCTCTGGTAGGCTCCCACCTGGGCTCATAGCACCGGGACCACACACGGCTATCCCGGGATAACCAGGGCCGTTCTCTGAACGTGCCCAAAGCCCCACTGCAGCCAGAGGTCACCATCCCAAACACGGGGCACCCCTGAGGAGCCCCAGGAACCATCCCACGGTCTCATCCCCCCGGCGCCTTCCTCTCCTGCCCGAGGCTCCAGCCCGGCGCTTCTCCCCGGGGACCGGCCGCCGAGGGGCCCCACGCCCGCGGGGAGGGTCTGCTCCGCGTCCCAGCTCCCCATCGCCGAGCCAGGTCTCGCTCGCAGCCCGGGGCGCCGATCCCGGCCAGCTCCGCGGCTCCGGGGCGGGGCGGGCGGCGCGGGCGGGGCGGCCCGGGCCGGCCGGGGGAGCCGGCGCTGCTGGGATCAGAGGCTGCGGAGCGGAGCCGGGTGCGGGCAGCGTCGTGTCCCGGAGCCCTCGCAGTCGCAGGGCTGCGGCCCCGCTCATCGCCATGGAGAAATACAAAGGTGAGGTGAGGTGAGGGGGGCGTCACGCGTGTCCGTGTCCCGCGGCAGCCCCGCTCGGGGACCGCCGAGGGGGCACTGGGGACCTGCGGGGACGGCGTTGGGGGGTGGCAGAGCCGCTGACACGGGCCCCTGCGGAATGCCGTCCGCCCGCGTGGGAAGGCGGCGGTGGGATGGGGGGGCAGCTCCCGAGGCGATGTTTCCTGAGAGTGGGACCGGGATCAGCTGCGGTGAAGGGGTCCCTGTGAGTGGGGCTCGAGCCCAGTTCCTGGCGCCGGGAGGGCTTATCCCGCGAGTGGGACCGGGCGGGGAGGGCGGCGTCCAGCTCCGCGGAGAAGGCGGACGGATAGTGGGGGACGGGAACTGGCTCCTGGGGGAGGCGATCTCCGCGAGTGGGGCAAGCGATCGGGGTCCCCGCGAGTGGGGCCGGGGTCGGCTCGGGGATGGAGGGGAAGCGGTGCCCGCGAGTGGGGCCGGAGCGATGGGAAAGGTGCGGGGCAGCGCGGGCAGGTCCCACCCGGGGATGTGAAGTCCCTGCTTACCTGCCCCGGGTACTGGGTAGGAAGGGCAGGAGAAGGAGGAAGAGGTAGGGAAATTTCATGTTTTACCCGATCCAGAGATCGGGACCTTTTTTTGCCACTTAAAAGCAGCGTCTTGTTGCGTTTTCTGTAGCCGCTCAATTGTCTGACATTGCCTGCTCCGTCTTTGGTCCTAAACCGCACATCTGCGTGGACTTCCCACCCTGCCAGGCTGAACAGGCACGGCATTGAGTGTCCTGTTTTCTAAGCGCAATTAGTTTTGGTGGTTAGGGAGAGGGTAGGTGAGCAGCTCCCGGCTTTCTCCCTGGCAGGTCTCATCCGGGCTGGCTGTCACCCACAGCCCATTTATTTCCTCTCAATCAATGGCTCTGGCGCTTCCTGTGTG
The DNA here is from genome assembly GCF_000738735.6 of Corvus cornix cornix. NCBI lineage: Eukaryota > Metazoa > Chordata > Aves > Passeriformes > Corvidae > Corvus > Corvus cornix. The sequence goes on from NC_046336.1 coordinate 7,980,165, forward strand.
TTGCTGCTTGGTCATGAACACCGAGACTGGCACATCTCGGGTCCGTGCTGCTATGGGCGCTCCAGGACACTTTTCAAACACGAGCTCTCCTTGCCAGCTGAGGAGGGAGGAGGTGGGATGTGAGGTGCCCAGGCATGGGGCATTTGGATATGTGCGGGTACTCTGATTTCTGCTCCTGCTGGTGTGTAGAAACCTCCCCTGGAGGAGGTGGATCCAGCATTTGTGTAGCACGGAGTAAGTCTGCAGTAAATTTTACCTGTTGAGAGGAAATGTGACTCTCCCTGTAACTGCTGTCCTCCTCATGGAGCTTGAACATTTAAGTGGGGAACTTGGTACTTAACAAATGTATTCCTGCCAGACCCCATTTGTACTTACTACTGTCAAACCAGAAAGGTTTGCCTAGACCTCAGTAGATGCATTTTAGCTAATAGCTCTCATTCTCTAATCCTGCTTTGGTGAGGACTCCATATGTTGAAGTATCATATTGTGTGAAGTTAACTTTTGCCAGGACTGTGTATTTTTTTCACTGTGCAATACTTTAGCATTCTGACAGGGCTGGCACTGTGCTGCCTGTTGCATTTTGATCCTTTTCCTCCTTACAATTGATGCTTTACAGGCCTGATAAGCACAATAATAACACACTGCAAAAGCGATCTTAAGGATTATATTACAAACCAAATATTGTGTAGTTGTTTTGTTTTTTTTTTTTCCATCCTGGCAGGGTCTGCACAATTCTGTTCAGTTGCAGTAGCAAAGCAGTAGATTCATTAAGATTCAGCTATGTTTTGTATATTGTCTTTTTAAATATGCACACTGCTCCCTCAGAGCAGCAGGGATGTTCTGCACATGTGTGGTGAATAAATAGCGAGCGCAACTGATCGCGGAGCCCTGCCAGTGCTTTTTGTGTTGGTGCTGACGAGAGTGGGAGCGGGGGTGGTAATGAGGCACTGCCAGCCCTGCGGGGCAGCCACAGGGGATGGCACAGCTGGGGCAGTGCCTGGGAGGTGTCCCCAGTGTGGGGGGTAACTGGACTCACCTGGGGCTGGTGAGATGCGGGGGGGAAGGGCTGGGCTGGAGGAGAACATGTGGGAGTTGGGAGCCTTGAGGAGCAGCTGGAGAAGGCAGACAAGTGAGTTTTTATTAATAAGCACGGGGATATGTGCCCGTTCTGGTGGGGATAACTTGTTGATGCCTTGCTATGGGAAGTCTTCATCCTTTTCACTGGCCAGGCAGAGTGCTTGTGCAGGGAAATCCTGTAATGATAGAGATGGACGGACTCAAAGAGGGCTGTTGAGCAATGAATTGGTGTTCTGGGAAAAGGAATTTGACTACAGGATCTGTTCTATTACTTACGAAATTAAGTTTGCAAGCATCAGCAAACAGGAGCATTTCTTCCCTTTAAACATGGGCAGGGATGTGCACTAATCCAGACTCTAAGATGGCATGTGCAAGAGGTGTCTCTCGTGTTTCAATGACAGGTGAAGCAGCCACAGAAATCTGGCTGGGTGGAGCGTGCAGAGCCGGGTGGGGTGGAGGCTGGGGGCTGGTGGCTGGCAGGGTGGCACTGATGGAGTGGGAAGAGCTTGGGCTGCTGGACTCACATGGTGGGAAGTGAAGGAGGGATTGTGAAACTCTCCTGGGAATGGGTTTCCTTTCCCAGCCACTGCAAATGAGGTTGCAAGGCCAGCTGCATAGGAAGACACTCTGCCTCTTGACTCCTCTTGGGCTGTTGAAGCTCTGAAGGATAATCTTGATGTGCACTAGGGTTTTTTTTTCTGCCAGGCTGCCCTAAAGAATGTCTGCTGTTGGTGAAGATGCTGTTTAAAAAGGCACCTTCTCCCTGTGATTAGGAAGTGTGTGTGAGGCATAGAGAGCAGCAGTCCCAACAGCCCAAGGGAACAAGAGGGAGACCTGCAGAGAGCAGGTGTGACCAAGGGTGGTCACTGTACCACAGTTGTGTAGTGACAAGGACAGAGCTGCTGGTCTCTTGCTCTTGCTCCTGCTATTTCCTTCGAGTGCTCTTTCACCCCCTTCTCATGTGTTTTGCCTTTGAATATGGCAACTGTCCCAACTTGTGTTCCCTGTTCTAGGCGCATTATGGCTTCTTGCCTACTCCTTACCACACTTATCAGATATGGCTGGTTTGTCTGTGACCAGCCATCTGCAGACCCTGGGAGGGGAAGAGGTGCTGAGTGCACTGTTACTGATGAGGGATGTGTTGGTGACACCTTTATTCACCTGCCATTTCTGTCAAGTCCTCTCAGACTGACACCCTTGTCACCGCAGTCATGGCTGATGCAGCCCTATGCTCATAGTCTAAAATGTCAAGTGAAGTGAGCCTGGAGAGGTTTTTAAGATTATTACTGTATTTTTAATGTATTAGAGGTCTGTAATGGAAATCAGAGTAACTTCCAGCCCAGTTCTTCAAAGAGAAGTGTTTGGCATTCATGTTTTACTGTCTCTGTTGAGCAAAGATTCAAGCTTCACATTTCTTATCAGAGGGTCCTTGGAAGTGTTTGTAGTGCTCCCCCAAGGAGATGAACATTGTTTGCCCATGGAGGAGAGGTTGTCATCTTAACAGAAGCTAACAGGTTGGTGTTGATAAGGAGTAAAACAGTGACTTGGTAGAAAGAAGTGTTTGGTTGCTAACTTAACATGTTTTAATTGGGAGGGGAAGGGGGGTGCGTCTGTTTAGGACTAAGGCGCGTGTTCTTTTCCACGTGTTCTTGCACATACAAAGGGATATGCTTGGGGTTAGACTGCGAAGTGGAGACATGAATGAAAGACATGAACCCTGGTAACAATCTGAGGCCCTGTATAATAATCAGAGTTGGAAATGGATTGATTCATATGAGCAAGATCTGGGCTTTATGCAGACGTATGTGGTTTTTCCTCAGCTGATTGTGCACGCAGCTGTTGTGTTTAACTCATTGTCTTGATGTGGCAACTGGAGAAAGCAGGGCAATGTGCTGCTCTGTGACAAATCCAATACAACTTTCAGCTGCTGGGCTGAGCTTTCTTTTAAATGCAGATGAAAATTAGTGTCATGCGTAACCTCAGAACATACACAGTAACTTTCACTTATGTGAGAGGAGCCCTGGTTGGTTTCGGAGAATGGAATGGCCTTGGTTGGGGAATAGGCAGCAAGAGTGCAGAGTTATTTACTCTGCAGGGATTGAGGACATGAAACCTTTTTTTCTGCAACTGAAACCACAGCCTTTCTCAAACATCTGCCATGCCCACCCTTCTAAGCCATCCCACACTGTCACCTGTGCCAGTACAGTACTTCTGTCTCTTCTAGTTCAGATGCATTTCTTGTTTAAACAGGGCACATGAGGATGCTCTGAGTTGTGTTAAGCAAACACAGGGCTCTCCAGTGCCTTCCACACCAGGACAGGCTCTCTGCAGATGGGCTGTAGGGATGCTGGCTTCAGCCCCATTTCATAAGCAGTGATGGCTCTTGGGAAGTGTGCATGTAGCTGCCAGGTTTGGGGTGCTCCTTTTGCTACCCCTGAAATGATCACTGGGGCTGGCTCCATCTTTTGAGAGTAAGGCCAGGGGAGCAGTACCCCTGTAGCCCTGCTGCTCTGGCTTCTGTGCCCCATCTGTGTCACTACCAAAATTGCCAAGAGCCCTGCTCCTAAAGCCAAGAGAGAAGCTTTCTTCCTAAAATAAGAAAAAAAAGAGAATAAAAGCTAGTTCACAAGCTCTGAGCCTTTGGGCATCTGCTTTTGGAATGTTCCAGACAGGGCACGAGCCCTTCCTTTACCTTTGTGTGTGAGCAAGTCTCGTTCCCCTTCCTCCCCACACCTTCACCTCTCCTCGAAGTGGGCCCTGTGTACCCTGCTGGGGACTGGAGACACTGCCTGAATGAGTTTATTGTTCCTGGGTTTTCACTGATGGCTTTCACTGAACGCCCACAGCCAGGAACACAGGGAGTGTCTATGCAAAAATGCTTGTACTGCTTTATTCTGGAGCATGGCTGGCTCTTCCAGCTCCCAGAAGCGGCAGTGGGCTGGGGGCAAGCAGGGAACTGGGCAGCTCGTGTCACCCAGGCTGTGCAGGGCTGTGCACCAAAGCAACACAGGCTTTAAAATCTGAATTCTGGACACCTGCTCAGCTGCATACTTGCTCCTCAGTGTTCCCATCTCAACATACATATGAAGGATTCAGTGACTTGACTGAATCCCTAAAGATTTCATGGCAAATTCAGGACCTGAATGCCAAGCTCCCTAACTAGTGGCCAATGCTGTCCTTGCAACCATCCTGCCTGGATCAAGGGAAATTAGGGATGCTGTTCTCTTGAGAAGTCTTTGTAAACTCTAATTTGCTGTACCCTCTGGAGAGGCAGGATTCACCTAAGGCAGGGAAGTGCATCTTCAGGCAATAGCAACCAGAGAGCCCAGAGCTGTAGGGGACATCTTGGGGAACCAAAACTAAGAGGTGCACCGATCATCAAAGGGGATGCAGAGCATGTGCACCCAGGGCATAGGTGTTCCTCTCTGAAGCTGTCTGGCTGAAGCACAGATACAGACCCAACAAGTGTATTGGGATCCTACAGTCACACAGCCAGTTTGATGACCTGCATATTATTGTTTACCTCATCTTGGAAGTTGAGTCATTTGTACTTTTCTTTTGGGTCAGCAGACAAGACAGACTGGTCCAGTCTGTGCTGCAGCCTGTCAGCACAGCTCTGTGGGTCAGAGATGTGTCTGACAGGGCCTTGCTCTGAGGAACTGCTGGTGCAGATGTCGATACAGCCACTTTCTGGGATGGAGCTGCTTATTTGGTGTTGGTTTGGTGGTGAATAGGGAAGTGAACAGGCGAGTTCCCTGGCAGTAGCTGAGAGAAGGCAGTTCCATTGTAAGAGCTATGCTGCACTGTGAAAAAGAGGGGTTAAATTTGGGAACTTCTTGCTGTGTGCTACGGTGCATGGCTAAAAGCCTTGTGTGAACTGGAGGAATGACTGTAGAAGTTCACAAAAGAAAAATCCATTTAGATGCGTTCAGTAGAAAGCCACCGATCTCCTGGTACCCAAAGTTCTTTTTTTTTTTTTTTTAAATAAAATTACTAAACTTACTTGAATCCAGGGAGCAGAGCTTTAGGAGGGGAAAGCCTCCAAAACAAACACGAGTTGCTAAGGGTGGCCAGAGGAGCCGAGCCCTTTGCGAAGCTCAGCGGTGCTGGCGCTGTGCCCACCCGCGCCCCTTCTGCGGGGCCAAGCCTTCGCTCTGAACCCGGCTCCTCGCTCCAGCCACAGCCTGGACAGGCAACAACCAGGCCTGGAGCCACCCAGAGTGGTTTGGCTTGGGGCTGGTGGGCCAGGCTGGGAGAGCAGCCCTTGCTTGAGGAGGTGAGAGCGGGGCAGCTCCTGCCACAGGAGGGATTGTGTCCGCATCCGGAGGACCTGTGCTGTATCAGGGTTGTGGAGGGGAGGCCTGGGAAATGTGCTGGGTTGGTCTGAAGTTCAAAGGACAAGGGCTGGGACTTACTAAAATACATTTCCCCTCCGCCCCACCGCTGACCTGTCGCTTTCTCCATGCGCAAAATTCCATAGAAAGCAAGCCTGAGGATGGTTTGGAGCATGGCAGTATTGTGTTTGGTTGTAAACAGCTCTGTCTGGAAGTAAATATCTCAGAATTATGGGATCAGACTTAAACTCCCACGTAACATACAGACTTGGCCGCTTGCAATTTAATAAAAGTATTTCCCTCCTTGGGTGGACTGTGCTCTGTGTTGCATAAAGATTTTCTGATTTTTTTTTTTTTTTTTCTTTTTTACCCTTTGCATCTGCTTAGGATAAAAGTATAGCACAAAGCTTACAAAAAGCCTGGGAAATAGGGATTCACAAGTCTTAGATGGCAGTTTAGCCTGTGGGCTTCATATTTCTGAGTGTAGGAATCTCTTCCAGGGATAACCAGGAGCAGTAGCTACCCCCAGCACTGGTGTGATGTACGTGGTTTTTTTACTTCCTTTTGTGCTGTAGGAGACTGAATCTTTTGAAAACTATCTTTAGATTCCCAACCTTGCTAATAATTAATGAGGCTTTCAGAGCTGGCACTGAGGTTGGGGTGTAGAGGTGGGCAGCTAAGCAGTTGGGATGCTTTTTGAAGAAGTTTGCCTAACACTTTGGCAGCAGTGATTTGAAAGATGTGGGTCTGAGCCAGGAGATTCTTATAGTTTGTGCTCAAGTTGTGGCTGGAGCCCTTCCCTCTTGGACTGAGTGACGTGGGGAGAAGGTCTTGGTCTGCTGCAAAGAGGGGATCTCTGTCCCACAGCCTGCCTGTGTTCTGAGGTAGCCAGCCCAAGGAGGTGGTGAGGGGAAGCATGTGTGCAGCTCCTGTGAGATGAGATAAGGTATCTGCAAAGAGATCTCTGATCCAAAGTTGCTCTGCAGATCTCATCATTGCTATTTGTCACTGCAAAGTATGACAACTATTAAGGCTGGGAAGAAAGAGCTGGCTCGCGGAGAGCCCGAGTTGCACAAGGTTACGTGATGTCACAAGTAGCTTTTACTGAAAGTCCTCCATCAGTGTGTGTGAAGTTTGGGGCTTTCTTCTGCTGAGGAATGCAACCAAGCCAGCTGCAGCCCCACAGCCTTCCAGTAGCACTGTCAGTTTGTCATCTCTGGAAGGAACCCGTGTATTTGTTCAGACAGTCCCAGTGCCAAACAGCTCTGACTCCTGATGGTCCTGCTGTGAACGAGCTGAAATCAGTAGAATGCAGAGATGCTTTTTGGTGCCTGCTGGTAACAGGTACGTGGTTGCAGCAGTTAGGGGGCCAACACTTGTGGTAGCAAAATATCACAAGTCTGGAAATTGGGGCTGACTTTAAAAGTGGAGATGTGGCCAGCCCAGGCTTTTGCAGTGGCTTGTGACAGCTGGAGGCTGTCCATCCCATCAGCAGCTTCATCCAGGCTGCTCGGCTGGGGAGCACGTCCTGTCTCCTTTGTATAATCCAGCATCTCCAAAGTTCTTTTGTGTTCTGCTGCAGTCTCTAAATATGTGCCACGTAGTCTTGAATGGTGGGAACGTCTGCTGTTTTTATTGTCATACTTTTCAGACTTCTCCATGGCTCTGGGGAATGCAGAATCAGCCAGAGAGCTGGGACTGTAGTGTACAGTTCCACATCTGCTAAAGGGTTGCCTGATCTTGGTAGCTGCTGAAATGTGATAAAGAAGAAGAGGGCACTCAGACTAAATGAGCTCAGTTAGCAAAGCAGCTGAGCTGTCTTTACCTCGCTGTGGTTACCTGGGCAGAGGGGTGGGATGTGCATTCATATCACCCAATCACAGCCAGGGTTTTGGTCCCTGTTGGGAATTCAGTACACATGCACATGGATGGAGGCAGTTCTCTTTGCTAAGAGATGAGCTGTGCGTGAAGTTGTATAAGCTAGGTCTGAGTGGAGGTGCCAGGCAAAGGCAGGCAAGCCTGGCTGCTTCCTGTGGTCCAGAGCCCTCCTCCCCAAGCCTTAGGTCACAGACAGCTGGGGGCACACTGGGCAGGGTGGCTCTGGCTTCACCATCCACTGCTGCAGGGGTCTGGAATCTGCTGGGTGGCATGGTGGCTACGTGCTTTTTCTCCTGGATTTTTTCAGCCCATATGGGTTGTTTACCTCATCTGGGGCACGGTGCACTTGGTGCCTGGGGCTCTAGGTGTAGCCAGTGCTGGGCCTGCAGGTACTTTTGGAGTTCAGCAACCTCGCCTCTCTTGTTGGAAGATGGTCACAAGTGCCCCAGAGCCGTGCAGTCACCAGTGAAATGTGCGTGTGACAGTTTGGGGTGGTTTTGGTTTTCTCCCATGCCAGTGCTTGTCCTCCACACTTATTTGTGTCTTGCTTCTCTGAGCAGCAGTGTCAGAGCTGAATGTGGTCGTTGGTGATGCTCAGCCTGTGTGGGGTCACAGTGACCTAAAAGCCAGTGACCTCTGGAACCAAGTCAGTCATGTCTGCAGAGCAGCTTCTTCACCCTTCGCCCACCAGTTCGTCCAGTGACGCCTCCTTTGGCCGGGCTGTGAGAAAGCTGTAGGAAGACGTGAGGACTAAACTTCTCTTGATGGTCCTAATCAAGTGTTACTGGATTCTGTCTATAACTTAATTAATCATAACACTGAGGAGTTAATAATATAATCATTTTCTGCTAGCAAGGGCCTGTCTTGTTTCAACAGAAGTCAGCTACCAAACTATTTAGCAAAGCAACTCTTGTAAATGATTTACTCTTGAGTTAAGCATGGTATTATTTTATATAAACACAGGTTTTCATTACTGCTTCAGCTTTATTCCATTTTCTCTCTTCTAGGCATGTTACAGGACACACACATGTATCCATGCACAGAGTCTCTCGCCTTTCTCTAGTGAGCAATGCTAGCGGATGATATTACCTAGTTGCCTATGTGCCACATCAGTTTAACTTGCTACAGCTAGAGCTTTGAAATTGTCCCCCTCAAGAGATGATGCTTCTTGGAAGCTAGGTTGTCTTCCAGGTGTTGAAAGGAGTTATTGACTTGTTCGGTGCTGGCTGGCCTAATGCAGTTCTGTACAGACCCTGTAACTGATTAAAGCGTGTCAGAAAATTATCAATGCTCCAAGTGTGGTTTGGCTCACGTTTGAGTCCGTGTGAATTCCAAGGTCTGGTTCTAGGAAAATTCACCAGTAAATCAATCACGAAGTGTATTCATTATGCCAACATATACTCTTGATTTCTGGGATATTGAACTGTAATTCTGTCTCTGACCGTGATCCGCAGCTCTGGAGACATTGCTGATGTGGCCTGTCATCTGAGCACTTGGATCGTGGTAGCTTGTCACACTTTCAGCTCAGTGGGCTCTTGCTTTAATCACCTGTATATGCCAAAATACCGATTGAATCTGTTTATATGGGTTACACTGGTCTATACTGAGCCAGTGTAAACTGGCAGTGTGTGAAGCAGAGCAGACCTGGGCGAGGATGCAGTTGCTTGAAGCCTGTGCCTGTTGGCATCCTGCACTAGTTAACTTCAGTGAGTGTAGTTTTCCTATCAGGTTGTTCAAACAGATGCTCTCTGAGTGTAGAAGAGATTTATTTCTGGAAATTGAAGTGGGAGTTGACAGAGTGGGGGGAAGTGAAATGGCAGTCAAAATTCCCATACTTTATCCTAAAGGCTGAATTCCCACGTCTGGCTGAGAAGAGAAACAAATGCTTCCTAGACCCAGGAGGCTTAGCATTCCCCGAAACAGAATGATTTATTTTTAATTCTTATAGTTCACTGGAGCTCTTAAACCAAAAGAGCAGTGACAGCTTTACTGTACTACTTAGAAATAAAGGCAGCAAGCTTTGGGCGATGCTGATGTTGAAAAACCTGGAATGCTGTAGGAAAGGAGGGCAGGTTCATCCAGACATTTGACCCCTGCCGAGTCCAGCCCAGCCAGAGCATGGCCTGAATTGCAGGGGCAGCACCCAGAGGCAAGGTTTGACTCTGGCTGGAAATCTGTGTTGAACAGCACGGGATTTCACATTGGTGTTTCTTTGGACTGGCTACGTCAGCCTTCCTTCAATTCTTTGGCCTAAATAATGACATCCCCTAGGCTTATATGCTGGGGTTTTTTTCATTTGCTGCTGATACCATTTCAGCTGTGGTCAGTCTTTTATTCTTGTGGTGGTTGGCTACAGCTCCCACAGGAATGCCAAAGCCATGGGGACTGACAGGAGCACAGAGGGGTTGAGCACAGAGAAGGGTACTCGTGTGAGATGGATTGAAGATCATAAATAGGGTGTCCTGTTAGTGCTGTGCAGGGGTTAAAATGGACTATCCTTGCAGTTAATGTAGGCTGTTGGCTGTCCCTTTGAAACTGGTGTTGCCCCGAAACCAGGGTAAGAGCCGAGGACTTTGAGTACTATTTCCAGATCACACATTCCTACGCCTTTGGCTGCTCGGTGTCTCCGTTAAGAAATGTGTAGGTCTGGGTGAGCTCCAATGCTTTCTTTAAGATATTCTTCTAACATTTAACTCTGAGCAGACAACCTCACACTGACACTCCTGGTTAGCTATGAGATCTTTGCAGTTTGCTTTTGTTCCCATGCTGGATTGAGGCTTTTGTTGGAAGTGCTCTGTTTGCAGCATATGTTCTTGTTTTTCCTGATAAACATGCATGTCTGTTGGCCCACATTTAGATGAGGTGGGAAGGGCCAAATTAATTCCTGGTGTCATTCCAGCATAGTCAATGGGCTGACCACAAGGATCAGACTGGGTCTAAGATATACACTGCCTTGACTGCAAGTTTTACCAACTTTTATTGAAACATTACTTACCCGTATTTCTGGTGCAATTGATAAAGATGCCTTTGAATTTAATATAATAAAAGCTGATTTGTGATAGAGGAGGGATGTAGAGCTGACAACTCCTTAGCCAAGCAGACTTGCTCACAGTTCCAGGTGCTAATAGCAGGGACGTGGCTGACCCTTGCTCCAGACCAGGGTCTGGACTGCGTTAGTTATTTGGACCATGAAAGATGGGGAGATTCTACCACACTGGAGACGTGCTTTATGAAAATGCAGCCAAATCATCTGTGGACACTTCAGCAAGGACGTCTTCACCTTCTCTGATCCTCTAGGCTGAAGCCTCTCCAGCTGCTGATGAAATGGTGCTCCTGGGAATGCTGGCTTATCCCAGATTCTGGGATGGAATTTCAAATTTTCTTTCACCCGTTGATTGTACGATTGCCTTTCCTCATTCATACAGTTGCTTTCTGTTGGTTATTCACAAATGTGCAGGACTGCTCTGCCGTCATACTGACAGAAGGAAGGAAAATGTTCCGTTTTGAATATGGAAAAGGAGTTGCTGCTTAGCACAGATGGAACTGGCTTCTAGATGAAAGAGTCTAGATGAAAGTACCAAACTGTTATGTTTCAGTTTGAGCAGGGCAAGCTTTGATCTAGAGGAGATGACTCAGTCAGTAGCAGGGAACAATTAGTTATAGTAAGTTTAGAAATAAACCCTGAAGATTTAGGCTATAATGGCTTTGACACGTCAGTCATAGCGTATATTACATGAAAATGAAAACCATAAACATCTGAAATTAAGTGTGGAGGCTTTTCTGAACAGAGAAAAAAAAAATTTCTGATATTGGTTACCAAGAGTTTTCCTCAAGTCAGAAAGAACTCGGGGTGGGGTAAGATCATTCCTATTGAGATAGGAATAATGAGCAATGTGGACAAAGCAGGAAGGGGAAAGACTTCCTGCAGCGCAGCTTAAGCCAGAGGTGGGGCTAGGATGAAAATTGGGATCTTCTGGCCTCAAGTCAGGCTCCATAATCCATCTCTGCTGCCCACTGTTCACCCTGCCTCAATGCATAATCCCCTTTGTCACCTCTCACAGCACTCTGGATCAGAAGGCGGCCGCGGTCAGGCCCTGCTCGGTCACTGGGCTGGCTCCAGTTGCACAGAGCAGGGATGGCCAGATTCCTGCTACTGAGCTGCTTTTATCTGGAGCCAGGTGACCGGCCCTGATCAATGCAGCTGTGTTTTGTGGCACTGCAGCTGGCCAAACAAACACAGCTGGAGCACTGCTGGGTCCCTGCGCCTGCCGCACTCACATCCATGGACTGAGAGCTGTGTGCCATGTCCTGGGGACGTGGTGAAACACATCTGGCTTCACACAATGGGCTGTTGGCAGTCCCCAGTGTGGAAGGAAAGTGTCACTGGTGCTCATTATTTCTGCAGCTTTATGCCACATCCAGCCCCCGACCTTTGTTTTATTCTGTGCCACTGTCCTATGTAGGCTAAGAACAAATGGGTATCTACCTGAAGAATGTTTCTTGGTTCCTTTTGGTGGCTGCATGCAGGAGGTGATGGGGGCTTCTTTGGCACAGCTGCCTTGTGAAGTATCCTGCTACTAAGTTTGTTTCTGCTGCGGCTGAGGAGTTTATTTCTCCTCAGTCTCACAATCCCACCTCCTTGCCTCCACCATTTCTGGCATTAGTTCTCCTTCTCACCAGCTGACAGCTCCTGACTTTTCACAAGGTTACTATTCTGCTGGCTTGGCTTGATAGTCTGGACAGTGATGGGAGCAGGGTGCTGGGGCAGGGAATCAGTCTGTTGGGTAGCAAAGCTCTATCAAGTGGGCTCCCTTGGGATGCTGAAGATGTGCAAGTCCTTCAGGGATGCCTGGCAGCAGGACTCACCTGGTCTGTCTTGTAGCCCTGGTCACAGAATTTGTTAGAAAATAGAAGGCTGGTTAGCTGGTCCAGGCTATACAGGTTTGGAGGTGACATGCCTCCTCATAGAGAGGGAAAAGATCCTTTATGTCATCTAGTTCATCCCATGGCCTGGAGAGTGTTCATCTTCTGGGGTTCTCCCCGTCTAAATGCAAAATATTCCCAGTGAGGTGACTTGCCTCAGTTCTCCTAAGGATTATTGCATGGTCAGGAAGGTCCTGTTACTCTTATGGCTGTGATGTATAAGGGCATCAGATGACTCATATTGGATGTGTATAATGGAAGAATCAGATGGTTTCCTTGCTTGGCATGGCAAACAAAAAGCCATTTTCACTGATGCCAAAGAACAGCCAGTGTTGTGATGTGAGAACTGGAGACAGCGTGTCTGTATCAGTGGATGTGCTGAGGATGTAGCTACCCACATTCCATGCTGTCACCAAATCAGAGCTGTCCTGGCTCTGGGTCGCAGCCAGACTGCATTCAGCAGGCAGTGCCTGTCCCACTGTAATGTCACCATGCAATTTGTCAGACTGGTGAGAGTGTGAGAGCAGAGGTTGTGCTTGGAGAGGGGTCAGAAGCTCAAGGCTTGCAAACAGAAAGTGTTGAGAGTATGGCTGGAGGGCAGCAAGGTGCTGGCCAGGCACTGGCCAAGCTGCAGGCAGGCACCAGGGACCATCCATGATGGGAGGGCTCCCTGCTCCTTCTGGGGATACATCCAGGGCAGCCCCACTGGCCTCTGGCAGGGTGTGCAGGTGAGGGACTGACCTCTGGCAGGTGGGGAACAGGGCTGAAGGATTGTGTCCCCTCCTCAAGGAGAAAGGGTCACAGGTGCTTTCATCCTGGGCTGTGTGGGACGGGGATGGCACCTGCTGTCCATCCTACAGCAGAGAGGGCTGAGAGCTGCCAGATGTCTTCACATTCTTCTCTTCCTCTTCCAACTTCCCTTTGTGCATACCATTATGATGATTTGTTTTGCTGATGCATTTCCAGGAACTAACACCCATTTTCAAAGACCTGCAGAGGCAGAAGGAGTTCCTTTCTGTGAAGGAGCAGATGGTTAATTTTATTTTTTTTATGGTTTCACTGTGGGCAGTGGCTCTCCTGCCACAGAAAAGACTTCTTCAACCCAGGGATCCTTCTTTTAGATTGTCTTTCCCCTAAATCCCAGTTTTTTGAGTAGAGTAGTTTTAAATGTGTTTTTGATGTTCGCATGCTCCAGTTTACTCCTGTCTTGAGGGCACAGAACTGCCTTTGCTTTAAAAGAGAATTGTGAAAATGAATGTCTTTACCCAGTGGCATCGCATGAATGTTAGAGAAACATTTTCTTGTGAGTAGCACTGGAAATGTGTATGTTCTCAAACAGAAATGTGGGCTCCAGTCCTCCGGGAAATGGCCCAAAGGACTGAACCAGGGGTGGTACCGAGTGTTTTCTGAGTGAAGCTGCTGAGAGACCATGATAGTTTTACAGATTCCTGTCTGTTGGGTGGGACACATGCAGTGAGAATTTTCGTCTGCAGCCATAAAACTACAACCTTTACAATCAGCTCGGGTTTTTGGATGGCTTTCAGATTTCATAAAATTGATGTTTATGAATGATAAATAACAGTTAATGTACCTAAAGACTTGGGTGTCATAATGATTATTAGCTACTCTTAATGTATGTTGTAACAAAATGTAACTTTACTCCAGAATTGGTGGCAATCCTCAAAGCTTTGGGGGTGTCCATACTGCAGGATGGTTGTGGAGGTCTCTTAGATGGAAGGAAATTGATGCCATAAACATATCAGGAAACAAACAAAAAGTCTGTAGAAATTTCTGCTTCAGCAAAGGCCATACTTTTTAAGCATAGGACAAAGAGATAATAAATTATAAATTCAGCAGGGAACAAGGAAGTCATGTAGCAACTGCAAAAGATCCAAACATATGGAAAATTCAATTCTGTGGAGAATTAAGTCAGTATTATGTAATCAGGATCAATGGAAATGAGCTGATGTCAGTATTGGACTGGCTTAATGCATGGATGGAAAATTGTGTTGTCTCAGAGAGACCTGCTAATAGGAGTGGAAGCTCAATGTATGTTGCATGTCCATTAGCTGTTGGGTTTTTTTACCTAGGAGGGGTCTGATCCAACCCCAGCAGAAGTAAATAAGCTTTCCACTAACCTGAAACTCATTTGGGGTCTGAAGGTAGAAGATCTGTATGAGGTGGCAAACAGTAAGAGCCCGGGATGCACGTGTACCTCATACTGGTTGTTCAGGGTGAAACTTAGCTTTTTTTCCATCTGTCTGAACCTTTTGCACTACAGGTTACCTGTTTGTCCCTCCAGGCAGGGCCACAGTGGCCTTGGAAAGGCCCTGCCCAGGTAGGGGCCCAAACCCCCCAGCTGTGGACTGGAAGGGGCTGTACCTGGCACAAGGAGAGAAGGGTGTCGCCTGTGCCCAGGGCAGGGAACTCCAGCAGTGTTGTACACTGATAGCGTTGCAAAAGTGCCCAAAGACTTTCCTGGCCTTCCTATGGCATGACTGTGATCCCATGAGACACAGCATGTGGTGGGGAAGGGATGCAGAGCAGAAGAAAAGCTCCTGGAGAAGGGCAGGCAGCCGAAGCACCTGGCAGCAGGGTCCTGTGTTTGGTGTTACGTTGTGACAGGGCTTGGCAGCAGCAGCAGTCTTGGAGTTTGTCCCTGAAAAAAAGCCATCGTTAGCCTGGCAGCTGTGCAGGGAACAGCAGAACCTGCTCCTTGGCATGAGCCTGCTCTAGTTGGTGTTCCTGTCCTTGGGAAGGAGGGGCAGTAGTGCATCGTCCTGGGTGTGCACATGTGTGCTCTGGCCAGTGTGAGGGAGTTGGCAGCACAGGAGTGCACTGTGCCAGAGCCTCCCTGCTGGAAAAGCTGCCTGGGTTCAGCAGCAGCAGTTCTTCTTTGGCCACTGGCTGTCAGGCACTTTGCTGGTCCTGAGAATCCAGCCAAGTTTCCTTGCTGCTGGTTTTAGAGCCAGGAGGAAGTTTTGGGGAGGTTCTAGAGCATGGAGGAAGTTTTGGGGAGGTTCTAGAGCATGGTGGTTTTGTGGGGATTTTTTTTATGGTTGGTTAGTTGGATTTTGATGGCTTTCTTTTCAGGCTTGTAAGTGAGGATAATGAGGAGAATACAGCATGTAAGGGCTCAGTGAGAAATGCGTGCTCTGGGTACCTTGGACACTGTGACAGTGATCAGGATGCTGCACTGGGACTTACTGAAGCTGTGTTCGCGTGATGAGCACCAGGCACATACTAACTAGAAGAGACCTTCTGGTGGGAAGCAAAGGGCTTAATGAGAGAATTTTCCCCACATGAAATAGGTCTGATGTTCTGGAGTGTTACTGTGCATCAAAACATGCCTCTGAATCAACAAATTAGGGGAAAATGTCAGCTGTTACATGTTAGTGGATGGAGCTGTCACATGAACTGAGCATGTGAGTGGTTTTGAATTAAGAGATACCAGAGGTAGGGAGAGTAATGAGATAAAAAGTGGTGGGAAAGTCTGACCTTGACAGTTTCCAGTCCAGTGAGACCCCAAAGGGCAGGTTGAAGTGAGTGAGGTTTCTAAGTGGGTCATCACAGTGGAGGACCTGAGTTGCTAAACACTTCTCAGGCACTGGAAAGGGGAGCTGCATACTTGCTCTTCCCTAGCCAGGCACTTCTGCTGGCTCTGACAGTCACACCACCCTCTGAACTGATTCATCTGACCAACCTAATGGGGACAAAACACCCACAAAACAAATGCCAAATCCTTTTGTTGCTGCACGTGTCTTCCCCTGAATGAGAATTGATGCGGCTCATCACCAGCTCACGGTGGACACCATTGTAGGTGCAGGGAAGGGCTGAATCTGTGTAACCAAAGGCAGGGAAAAGGAAGAGGACAGAGGATCTCAGTAGCTCTGTGGGTTCCTTGTTTGAAAGGTTTGTGGATCTGTGAAAAAGCTTTGATGTTTCCCAAAGTGAATTTATTGAAAAGATACAGAGGGGACTGTACGACACGAAGAGATCAGACAGTTCCTTAGACATTTCTTTTACATTTTTAGAAAGCCTGTGTATCTTAACTCAGGAAATATTCTCTGTGAAATGGAATAATCCCTCTTAAAATTATGTTAGAGAGGTGAAGACACCCCTGGCTTTGTGAGCAATGTTAAAGTGATTGTGTCTCCTTCCTGCCCAGCAGCTTTGCAGATTCACTGAAAGCTGGCCAGTGTCTTTCCTGAGAAACAGCTGCTCAGAAATTTAGGAGGAAAAATATTTTATTCCTCACATTCTGGTGGATTTGAGGCTCACCAGCTGTTTGAGAAGCCTGCCAAAGCTCCACACTGTTGTGGAAATATACAGTAACTGGGCATAAGTAGCTCTAAGCCCTTTATGGACTTAGGGGTGAAAATATCTTAATGCTGGGAAGCTGTTGAATGTCTTTTTCAATGTAGAAATAAATCAGAAGGGAATTGTGCTGTCTTTGCCAACAAATAAACTAATTTTGGGGAGTTTATTGTCCTTGTTTCCACAGGACCTCTTATGCTCTGCCTGTTGGCTGGAGCTGCCCAAGCCCTCCAAGGCCCTCATGATGTTAATGTCTGTATTTGAAATACAATTTTCAATGTTATTTTTCCTGAAAAACTGCTTCTTAAATTACAGTTTTTACTGATTGTATACATAATCTGTGTTATTTCCATCTGAGAACCAAATTCTCACTATATTGGTGAAAGTATCCGACTGACTTCAAGGAAACTAGGCCCTAGATCTGGCAGGCTGGGTTAAACCAGGAAAGACAAACAGAAGATCTCTGTCAAAATGACTTTGTGCTAGCAAATGCAATTTCTGTGTTTCCCTGAGTAAACTATTCTGATTTGCTTTTTTCCAGCTCTCTTCCCATCCACAACATGGAGAAAAGTTTACATGAAGTATTTTGACTGCTGTAAAGCAAGGATTTTGTTAGCTCTAAATTGAAAAGAAATATGTTTGCCCCGTTCTTAAAGCCTGTCTCTGGATGAGAAACTGGATATTTCCCAGCTTAGGATGCAGTGGGGGTACTTGGCCATGGGGATAGTCTTGTCCAGCTCAAATGTGTGCCCAGGTTGGGATGTTAGGGTCCAAGGGGGTGGGCTGTGGATGGGTGAGCTAGCAGATAGGTAAAGAACTGGCTAAATTTTGGGGCTGAAGAAGAAAAATATTGTGGTTTGTGCTCTACCTGAACTCCTGCCTTTGGGGTGTGCAGAGAGGGCCCTTGCCCAGGGGGAATGGTTGAAGGCCATGTGAGCTGTTTTGTGAGTCCTGCATGCGTGTCAGGATAGAAAGTCCAAGACTGCTCTAATTTGTCGCCAGGAGCTGCTTGTGTGTGGCTTTTACAGTGGGATAAAGACTGTGGGAGCTGTCAGTATAGCAACGGTTCTCCAAGCTGGCTTCCTTCCTCTGGCTGGAATAGGTCGGTCTGCTTGTAGCAACCCTGTCCATCGGTGAAACTCAGATCAAGGCTTCTTTAATGTGGAGTGAATTGTTCTCTTGGGATGAAGCTCAGGCAAGAGGCCAAGAGCCCAAGATTTTAACAAAGAAGCATCAACCTGTTTGTATGATTTTTGTATACACTATACAAATCTCCTGAACAAGATGTTCTTCTAACCCCATGGAAAGGAAGGCCAAGAGAGAAAGTCTGATGCATTAGTGGGAGGCATTCAGATGCTGCCAAAATGATGTGATGTAACTTGACACAGTGCCAGCATTTCTGCTGTAAACTGAATGCAGGTGAATGCTGATTAAAATGAGCCTGCACAGTATCTATCTACTGCATCTGTTGTTTGGTTTGAGGCAGCATCTAGAAATACAGGTGAGGGAACCAGATTCTGTCTGGCTGATGATATATGGGTATTCTAATCTCTGTATTTTCATCCAGAAACAGAAATACAAACAACCCATAGATACACAGTGTTGCTCGCTCTAAATAGCCCCAAACACACCTTACTACTTACGTTTGGGTTTTGATGATCAGACAGCTTGGGAAAATATTGGCTTTGTTTGTTACACCCTATCCTGTCAGTCTTGGTGTGTGTAAAACTCCAACAACAAGCTTGGCAAATGGAGAGGGAGCAGTGGGTGTTTACTGACTTTCTTTCAACACTCTCCTGTAACATCCTCCTAGGCAAACTGCTGAAGTACAAGCCCAAGAAGTGGATGGTGAAGTAAGGCAAAAACTGGTTGAACTGCCATGCTCAATAGATTGTCACTAGAGACACAAAATCCAGCTGGAGGCCAGTCACTTCTCCATCTGCATTAGTGACCTGGTTGAAGGGACAGTTTTGTAGATAACACCAAAGCAGGAGGAGTGGCTGATGCAGCAGATGGCTGTGCTGCTGTTAGGAAAGGCCTCTCTAGGCTGAAGGAATGAGCCAGCAGGGATCTCCTGAAGTTCAAGAAAGAAGGGCAAAGTCCTGCCCTTGGGGAGGGATAACCCCAGGGAGGGATAAACACGCTGGGCCAACCAGCTGGAATGCACCTGTGCAAAAAGCCTCACGGTGGACACTGAGTTGAGCATGAGCCAGCAGCGTGCCCTCGTGGCAGCAGGCCAGCAGCCTCGGGGGAGCATGCATTAGTGTGGGAGCACACATTAGTCCAGTCCTAACACGTGCTGGTGTTGGATACACCCTGGGTAACAGAGGAGGAATTTTTAAACAAAAGAGCACACAAACCATCCTGTGATGCTTCTCCATGGTGGCACAATCTGTGTCAGTCAGGGGAGTTTTATCTTCTTGGAGCAAGGCCTGTGTTCCCGTAACACGTGGCACACCCGTCCCGTTCCGCTGGATCTGCTTTTGAAACGCTCCAGGTATCTGTGAATTTTTGGCTCTAAAGCTATTCTACAGATGAAAATCTTGAGTGTTGACAGTGTGCTGTCAGGGCTGGAAGATGAGGCTTTTCTGTGCTAATGGGTTTAATGCCTCCCTGATTTCCTCGAAGTACTGCTAAATGTGTCATGCAGAAAGATGGTTTCATTAGCAGTTCTGCTTGACTGGGGGAAAAACACTCTCATTATTTATTTGATTGGTTCAGCATGAAGTCTCTCTTGGCAGGTCAGTCACTTCGCAGGCCCTCCCAAGCTGCTCTTTGCCAGTCCTGTGCTGTGAAGGAAAGGTGAGCTCCCAACCCTGGCCAGCTGTGGTTGATGTGGGTAGAGCTGCTGGCCAGGTCACCCTCCAGTCTAGCCAAGCACAGTGTTTGCCATGTTGATCCTCCTTGGCTGCCCTCTACTTTTGTAGGTCTGGAAGTATCCCTGGGATGCTCCTTACCAGAGGATCTGGCACATTAGGTCTCCTACACGCTCTGGAGTTCAGCTGGGCAGGAAGGACTTCTAGGGGAAAGGAACATCTGTTACTCCTTAAGTGTGACCACTGTCAAGGTTTCCATCCCTTCAGCAAACCAGTTCTTAGCCAAAGGCCTGGTAACCTCTGATTTTTTTTCAGGAGGAGAGGGAAAGGGAGTAAATCTTCAGGATGATTCTTTTTTTTAACTGAAGAGATTAGTTTTGTTTTAAATTACAGTGTATTGAGTCAGTGTCTTTGACACCCACAGCTGTGTTGGTGGAAAGCTGCTGAAGGGCCTGGCCAGGCAGGATCCCACGTGTCTGCTGTAGCTCTGTGCAGGTTGCACCTTGCAAGGGGCCTTGCCCAGCCTCTCTTGGAGGATGGTCCGTGCTCAGCTTCGCTTCTCCAGCTGGAGCATTCCTGCTGGAGGGTGTGACTGTGCCCAGCAAAACAAATGACATTGTTTTCACATGGTGTAAAACCACTCCCTGCACCTTCCCCTGCACCACTGCCTGTGTCCTGGCCGTAAATCCTGAGGGGAAGCAGGGCTGAGTAATCTGGCTGAGTGTGTATTTATAAAACAGAAAGGCTGGAGCGCTTCGGAGGCCGGGAGGAGAGGCCGGCACTCGGAAGATCTTGGCCAGCGATGGTGGGTTCCCCCACGCCCGGTTCCTATCCGCGGGCTTGGTTATTGACCCAGATCACCAGGTGTTGGCTGTGAGGTGATCAGTAGGAGCTGATTCAAGGAAACCATCGATGAGGCATCAGACTGCTGGGCTAATTTGCTTTATTTTTCCTTACAAAACCTCACATGTGAGCTCAAGGCAGAAACATAAGCATGGAAAAAGGCTTGCAGTGGGGAAGAGCTTTGAAGCTTTGTGATGCTCACAGCTAAGTTGAGCTGGCTGGTTGCACTCACCCCACAGCACCCAAGGGGCTGGTGGGGGATGCCTGTGCAGTTCTGGCCGTTTTGGCTGCTTCTTGCCTTGGCTACAGCCTGCAGCAAGGTAACTTTGATCTCACTTGCATAAGGGTAAGCAAGAGGGAGCACCAGGGCTGCTCCTGGGAGCACTTTGGAGTGGAGTAGCCTGTTCTGTGGCACAGAGGAGCTCAGCCTAGCCTGGTTCTGTGCTCAGGGTTATGTGGTTGTTTTGCAGCCTCCTCACTTTCCCTTCCGTCTCCTTTCCTCCCAGAATAACAAAATCAGAGCAAGGAGGTTTGGTTTATTGTGCTGAGTCTCTCCTTCCTCCACCTGCTCTGGCGGCTGATCTCTTAATGAGCAAAGTTGCCTGGGGATGCTATTTACCCAGGGGGAGTAGTTCCCCCTGCACTGTTGGATTGATTTTTTTTTTTTTTTTTGTGCAAACTGCATGTCCAGCCTTGCTTGCGGGTGCTGTTAATTCTGTCCATGCTTTCTCTGGAAAAACTGGTTTTCAGCAGGACTGTGTTTGCAAATCTTCCTCCTTCCTGGAAGGAGCAGGGTGAAACAGTTGATGATCCTGATACTGTGTGATGGAGAAGTAGAGACAGTGGAGGGGAGAAGTACAGGGTCTTGGTTGGGGATTTGAGGCCAGGGGATTTCTGTTTGTTTGTTTAAGAATGTTTTATTCATTTATTCCTAATTGCATACAGTTCTCATAATTGCTTAGGCCGTGGCTTTCAGCTATCTTGAAATGAAAAGAAAATACATGTTTGTCTTCCAGCACCTTGGGAGCCAAGGGAAGCCTTAACCAGAGCCAAGATGTAACGTGGCAGTACAAACACTAATATCCGATGCTCCCCCAGATTTGTAATTAAAAGCTGATGATTTTCCCAAGGTTACCAGAAGGACACCAGCCTCCAGGACCCAGTTGTCTGTCTGCTATAACACTAAACCTATTCCTGTGGCAATGAGCTGATTGCTGTTGGGCTTTGTGCTGATTTTAGGCCTTTTTTTCAGAGTGTTTTTTGGTTTTTGGTTTGGTTTTTTTGTTTGTTTTTTTTTTGTTTTTTTTTTTTAATGAGTGCTGCTGCACATCTCCCTTCTTCCTGATGCAACCAGGATCTCAGCACAATTTCTTGGCACTGCAGCATCCTGTAAGGGCTGTGGGCAGTGCCAGGCACTCTGCAGGGATGTTGTGAGAAGCAGCCCTGTTGCCAGGGGTCCCTGAGTCCCGATACCATCCCGGAGATGAACAGGGCCAGTGCAGCTCCAGTGGCTTCTGCAGGGGCCTGGTGCTGCCTCTAGGTCGTTTTTTCTCATAGTATTTTTGTCGGAGGAATGCACCTCCTGACCCACTGCTTGCAGCACTGCCTGGGAGAGCAGAGTGCCGGGAGGGGGGGGCCGGCCTTGCTCCAGCTGTGAGTCGCCAAGCTGCTCCTATTTTGGGAATGACTGGGTGTTTCCAGGTCCCCTGGGTACGTGCTGAGTTTGCCTTCTTGCCTTTGTTAGTGCTGCTTGGACAATAACGAGGACCTGGAAACCAGCTGTGATTTATGATCTTTTTATTAGGTAAGCGAGAGACAAAATACAAGCATGAGACCCAGCTCTCCCCTTTTTGCAGACGGGATGCCTGTTTGAATAGGAAGTGTGCAGGGTGGGCTGTGTTGGTGCAAGTACCAGCCATTTTTTTCATCTGGTTGGTGCTCCTAAGCCACACTTTGTGTAACAAGGGAAAGAAAAGATATTCTTGCCCCATTGAAAATTTGGGTCCTACTTCCTGCTTGTACTGGAAGGTGAAATATCTTAGGAGTGAGCACTGTGTACATCTCAGGAGCTCCTCTCCTCTCTGTAGCTGGGTTGGATGCTTTGGGAGGTTTTAAACTGGCTAAGCACAGGCATGCTCCTGCCTGCTCTGCTGTGGAGACATCCTTCCCCCAGCCCGAGCATGGACTGAGAACCCTCAACAGACTTGCTTCAGAGTGAGCTGTGACTGCAAGGATGTGCTGTGAGGGGATGGAGGTGACCATGTGCTTGACATCTTTAGTTGGACCAGGGCCATCAATAAGTCACACCAGTGCTGTGTATAGGTCTACCCTTCCAGGTTGCCAAAAGATGGGCTTGTGCTTGATGGATTAGGGGAAATAGATTAATTGAACACAGCCTTCACGTCACCCACCCACTGTACTTGGTACATGCAGGGACTAGAGGACTTTGCTTCAAGTTATGTCCAAGTCCCCGCTGAGCAGGCATAGCCATGGGAATTGTCCCCTTGGGGCTCTTTAACTCCAAGTCCTCCTCTTGCTGAATGACTGTCCCATGCTCCTCGTTTCCCACTTCTCATGGCATCCTGAAAAGTTTTAGTCTGGCACAGCTCCCAGCTGAAGTCCTTCTGGAAACCAGATGTGTCAGCTCAGCAAGACATCCTGCCTAAATATTTCCAAACAGAAGTTCAAGGTTGCCTTGTGATTCTTGGTCTGGGTGTTGTTTGTTTTTCAACATTGGTTTTCAGTCTTGTGGCTACTCCTGGTAATTCCCAGCTGCTTTGGGTTTTTTGGGCTAATGCAAAAGGGCCATAAACTCAGTCTGCGAGTGCAGTTCACAGGAGCTGTAAGGGCTTTGTAGCACCCCTCTGGGATGGAGTCACTGGAGGTGCCCTGATGAGTCTGGCCCAGGGGAACTCTACTGGCATGAAGAAGTCTGATCCTGGTATTCTCTTAAATGACAAGTAGAAGGTTTTTGTGCATCCTGACCCATCAGGACAGCGATGGGTTTTTTTTTATTTTTTCATTGTGAAGCTGCACAGAAGTATCTTTCATGAAAGTTCCTTGGGTCTTGGCTGGTATTTCTGATCGAAACCAGCCTTTGTTGTGATGGTAGTGCACAGGAATCCCAGGTCCCCAGGCCTGAGCCTCACAGGTCGCTGCCTGTGTTTTGCAGGGGCTCCTACCCCAAGGAATAGTAGCAGCATGTATACATGTGTAGGGGAATGACTTCAGTGGGAGAGAGCAGCTCCAGAGGAACTGGTGTTAAGTGTGCAGAGGAGTTGTCTGTGGTGCTGCACAATGTGAGCTTGATTTTGGTCCCTCAGTCCCTCCCACCCTTGAGGAGGGCTCCCCTAACCTGGTGGGGTTTATTGTTCAAAACAAACAGAATCCCAAAGTTTGGGCTTCCCACTGAACATGGAGTGGTTTGTGGTTTCCTGTTTCAATAAAGTGCAGCTTGCATTTGTTTCACTTTCATCTTGGTTTTTCTCTGGTGTTTTGGAATCCCCAGAGCTGGACATCTGCATCTAATGTGAACTGGGAAATTTCTGCACTGTCCATTTGTGCCTGCATAAACCTGGAGTTTCCTGATAAAAAGAGTATCCTTCTCTGGGCATAAATTCAAATTTGGTAGGCCTCAGTGGGGCTGCATAGATCTGTATTGAGATGAAGGTACAGCTCCAGTTGACATCTGTGGTGATTGCACAGCAGTGCAGTGATACTTGTGTGCCCTCCAAGCATTTCTGTGCTCTCAGATGAGTGTTCCTTTCATATGTAAACGATTCTAAACACAACCTTCGAGCTTCTAGTGCAAGTCCAAGAGTCCAGGCAGACCAGCTCAGCCCATTGAGCTGACACCCAAATCCTGGCACTGACTACAGAGGTGAGCAGGGGGAGCTGCGTGTCCAATTGCCTTTGATTAATGGCTCAAACACCCACGGGGCTACCTCTGTAAGGGTCAGTGTTTATGGTGACTTATGGTATACCATTGATACCTCCTGGAGCAAATTTTGAAGTCTTCACTTCCATAGCAAGATGCTTTGCCAGTCTGCCACTGTGTCCCCAAAATGTGGCAGCCTGTGTAGACCTTCTTGTGAGGAGTAGCTGCATTTGTACAAAGATTGTTCTTTTTCCCTCAAAATTGAGTCAGAAGCTTGGGAAGGAAAGTCCCCATGAGACTTGTGGGCATAAGTGACATCATAGGGTGAAAACTTTTATTCCTTTGAGATTATGGTTGCACCCACAAGCCTGAGGCAGATGGAATCCAACACAGCTTGAACTAAATACATAAAGAACATTTGAATGCCAAGACAATTTTCAGTAAATACTTTGTGTTATGACATCCTGTGAGCTTCCTTGGAGTATTACTGGAAGCTTGTTTAAGCTTGCCAAACTCCCAGCAATCTTTTTTTCTTGCCCACTTGACAGATGAGCAATTTGAGAGCCTTAACTGCAGTGACCCACTGAGCTGGGAGCAGGGTGGTCGGGAGGGACCAGCTGTGCCAGGTGCTGCTCCTGGAGCTCATTCCTCCAACCTGACTCACCCTATCTCACCTGTACCTGGTGAGACAACAGAGCCCTGTTTGGCTTTGGAGAGCTGTTGACTCATTTTAGTTGCCTCTGTCACTGTCTGAATATGAACTGTGGAGTCTCTACTGTAGGGAAGAAAGAAAATGGGCGTTAATGTCTTCAGGTAGAGGACAGATGTTGGGAACAAATGGCCCTGGTGGAACACCAACTTTGGCTTCACTCCAAAGCTGTACTTCTTCTGCCCTTGGATTTTATTGCAGACCTCTAGCTTTGGCCTTTGCTTTCCCAGAAGTGTTGAGACCTCTTGGTGGAAGGGGCTAAGTGCTGGGTTTGTTGTGAGCTGCTTCAGCTTGCTGGGGAAAACCAGAGCAGACATTTCTGCTGTGGTTTTGCTGTTGCAGCCTCACATTTGTTTGAATTACCAGTTTAAAGCCTCCATAGCAGAGATCTCAAAGCAGCAGAAATTTAGCAATGATCCTTGGTGACTGGAAACCCCTGAGTTTTGTGTGCAGTTTGATCTCCTGACTAACATCACACCTCTCGAATTGGAGTAGTGCTCTTGACCTGGCAGGTCACTCACTGGCAGAGCAAACATCAGTGCTCACCGACCCTGCAAGCCTTTGAAGGCTTTGCTTCCAAAAAAAACCCCAACCCTGCTCTGAAGGAAGATAAACTGTGGTGTATACAAAACCCCTTGTCTAAGAAATGTCTTATCTCTGAGGGGTTTGCAGAAACCCTCTCCTCTTTGGGAATGATGAAGGCAAGACAGCTATTAATAAGCTGAAAAGAGAAATGGGAGCAGGAGGCATCTAGCTTTTGATGGTGGCATCTTTCTCATGTTTTCAACAGCTGCAAGCGTTTTCTGTAAAAATGTTCTGAGACAGAGATATTCATGAAACTGCATTTCTAACGTGGGCTAGAGAGAGCTGGGAAAGCTAAAGAAACTTTTTTGGCAGCAGTTCATCTTTCTTAGCCTAATGTACTTGTCCAATCTGTGTCCCTTTTAAATGCTAATTACTTCCTCAGGCACCGCAAACACTCTCTCCTTGTCACTTCTCCTTTTGAAGTTTGCTTCTCATAATGCAGCCTCTTCTGAAGCGCTCATGCTGTCGGTCAGCTAACTAGTCCAAAACATTCCCCTGCTTCAAAATCACTTAATTCTTTTTCAAGTACAAAGAACGGCTTTCCTGTTGCTGCCTGCTGACTCATGCGAGAAAGGTACTGTGCCTTGTATCAGCCAGGAGAGCAAGTTCCTGCAGGCACCTCAAATAGGGCGGAAAATCTGAAAAGGGTGATGGCTGAGGTGGGAAGCAGAGGTCTGGATACAGTGAGGTTTGTTAAGGTGAAACCAGAGTCTGAGCAGCAGTGAGTGCTGGGTGTGTATCTTTGCCAAGGTTATGTTATCAGCCCCATCGCTGGAATCATGTGCTTTGACCTGAAACGCTGCCTGTGATGAAGGACCAATGAAGAAAGTGGACTTTTGCAAAATCCTTCAAATATTTAACTGCACAGTAGCCTTTTTCAGGTCTGCAGGACAAACTTATCAAGCATTCCCAAAGCTGTCTGTGCAGTTTGGTGGAGATGCTTACAGTAGCAGAGAGGCAGAGCTTGTGAGCCCTGTGCTGTCCTGAGATGCTGTTTCCAGCACCGGAGCGTGGTCTCTGCGTGCTGCTGCATTGTGTGAGCACACCAGCCAGCCCAGGGCAAGGTGGAGATGATGTGGCATTGAGGGATATGCCTGTCACAGGTGTTTTTCTTGCCTGACTTTCCTTCCACTCCCTTTATCCCCCACTACGTCTGCCTGCACCTAGCTAGGGATGGGCTCCCTGCTCCTCACTGAAGGCTCTTTGCCTGCACCAGGGATTTAACTTTTGCTGCTTTACACCAACACTCAACACTGAGCCTCAAATGCCCCTTTGATGTGCTACTCTGAGACAGGCACACAGAGGATGTGGGTGAAATGTGCTGGAGCACTGCCTCCAAACAACTCTGGATAAGGATGGATAACCATGGGTAGGGAAAGTGAAATGTATTATTTTGTTGCTGAGAGGTTCCTATAGGTTCAGTTTCTCTTCTACATCTCTGAAACAGTTTCCTGCACTTTCCGTGCCCCACAGGAGGGGGAATTTGTAGAAGCCTAAGTTGGCATCTCCCACATGGGAATTTCAGACAGGAGTTACTCAAAATTGAGAGGAAATTTGGAGTGTACATTTCTTGAATGCCATGACAAAGGAATCTGATGGCCTGAACAGCCCTTGAGAGCTTGGCAGCTCTTTGTGTCTGTGGTTTTGGTCTGCAATTTGTACAGTGTGACCTGCTTAGCAGTTTACCCAGGTGGCTGTGACAGATGTCCCTGCTGAAGGCTGGGATGGAGCTAATCGCTGCTCCCTGCCCTTTCCGCCTGGCTGCCAGGCCAAGCACTTCTCCCCTTTGGGTAGTTACGCACACAGGTAACTGTAGGGAGGCAGCAAACTCCTCCTGGTGTCAGTGTGAGAGAAATCACTGTCCTGGGATGACTGCCTGAAAGAAACGTTTTTTGGGGACAAACAAAAGATTGTCTGTTTTCCTTTGTAACCAAAGGTAAGTGTTGAAGGACTAGGCCCCACAACATGTAGAAGCTTTTCAGTGGAACCGAAGGAGACACGTGGTAGTTACATCCCCGTTGCTATTTGAGGTGGGACTCTGGGTGGGAGAGCTGGTGCTTCTCACCCTCTGTAGCAGCACAGTAGATGAAGCAGCCTCCAGAGAAGGTGAATTCAAATCCCTTCAGTTATGGGAGGGATCTGAATCCACCTCACCACTTTGGAAGTAAGGATGAGAGGACAACTGCACCAGGGATTTTGCCTCCTCCTGCCCACTCTATTTTTTGTCTCTTTTTCCTGAAACAAATGAGTAAAATCATAGTTATTGTTACTTTATCTTATAAATGCCCGCACTTTTTATTGTTTTCAATGTCTTCTGCAACAAAATATGCCTAGTCCTAGAAATGGGGAGTGTTTTCCCAGTCATTTGTCTTTCCTTTCCTTCACCTGCCCGTTTCTTTCTTAGAAAGGCTGGGCAAACAGATAGCAATAAAGCAAAGAAATTGCAACAAACCACAACAGAAGCAATCCTTGTGTTTTCTTAACCTGAGAAGATTGAAAGGCTCCGTGGCTTTGCCTTGGGGCTGGGGCTTAAGCTCAGAATTGGTGTAAGGAAAGACGAAAGGTTGAGGAGAGGTTGGCAGTGGCAGCCTGTGATCGCTCTTAAGCCATGTCCAAGATGTGCTGCTCCCTAAACAGGTAGGCAAAGCAACATCTCTGCCTCCTCTTTTGCTCTGGGCCCTCAAGTTGAATGGCCAGCAGTTTTCTCTGCAAAGCAGGAAGGCTGCTGGGCTGGCTGTGGCTTACCAGCTGGCGCTGGTGAGGATATGCATCTCTTTATGCCTGTGAGTACTAGAAAACTGTCTCGAGGGCAGTTCCCGCATGCAGGATGCTCCTCGTGTCCTGACTGAATTGCTTCCAGCACTGCAGGCGGAGTGGTAGCCTAGCCAGGCTGCACTTAGCACTGAGTAAACAGAGAGTTCCTTCAAGTTATTACTTTCATTAAAGGTTATTAATTCACTAGCTCCAACGCTGAACTGTATTGCATTCATCTTCTGGATGGGGAAAGCACAGCAGTGTGGTTTGGAGTGAGGGTGGTGTGGCCTGCCCCAACCGCAGGGAGCCAGGCATGAGCTGCTGATCCCAAACCACTGCTCCACAAATGATCCTCGGGTACCAAGGATGACATAAGTGTTTATTAGCATGTAATGCTGAGAAAAGAGAAATTCCAGGCTGGATAGGTTATAGCCAAGCTACAGGGATGCCTCCAAAGTATGTTAAGAGGGAGATGAAAGAGTCAAAAGTGCATTTAGAAAAGCTCCACGGGAGCTGAATTTGCTGGAAAGGCTTGAACTCATTCATCAGCAGTTCCTTGTCACAAATTTTCTGCTGAAATGGTAAATGAAAATAACGATCTAACTTTTAATCTGTGATAGGATTAGTGATACCTTTGGCATATTTATGTAATGGGTTTCAGAGGTTTAATTCAGAGTATTGTTCCCAGTCTGGATAACTGGCTCTTATTCATGAAAACAAAGTTCAAGACAGACAAAGTAAGATAATCTTTTTTATCCGGTAAATGGTTGTTTTTCTGGTTTAAGAGCTGTCTTTCATTTCCCATGCCTCACAGTCAGGATAGAAAGGGAGAAGTTTTCCAATTCACGTGGAAAAAAAAGAAATACCGGTCTTTGTCCTGGTTTTCCACTGCATCAGCCCCCCCTGGGCTACTGCCAGGCCCTGCTGGGGAGGGTGGCAGAGGTGCCATGGGATTGTCTTGTCCTGAGCCTCCTGTTCCCCCAGGGCATCTCTGTGAGCCTGACTTTGCTGCTGCTCAGAGATGAGCTCAAGCTCAGGGTGCAAGTGATAAATCAAGGTTTATTTCTTGGTCTTTGCAGAATTTTGGGTGCTTTACCTTATGCAGTAAAGCATCCATGGGCAGTGGGGCAGGGCTGTCACTGAGTCAAGCCAGGAGCCGTCCATTCAGTCGCTGCAGACGTTGTTTATCTCAGTAGGTTCATGTCCGCCGTGGCTTCTCTGATCCTTGCTCCATGAGTCAGATCACGCCGTGTGGGGCCTGGATCTGTAGGGAGACAAACGGGAGCTCGTGTGTCTCCTCCTGCCACTTGTGGTGTGCAGCTCCAGCAATGCCACCTGTGTTTTAGCAGGACACGTTTCTGTCACGTGGATGGACCTGTGCTGGAAGATTAATGTGTGTGCAGCCATGGCATAAATTGGGTGGCCTGGGAGAGGTTCTCTTCTGAGCATCTTCCCCATGAGGGACACTTGTTTTTCCCAAGGCCACCAATACTTGTTTTTATGAGTATTGGACAAAGAAGCTCCACTAAGAAAATACATTTGGGAGTTTCTTGGCAACATGAATTAGTAACAGAGATGACAAATGGCACCAAAGACTTGAATCCCATTTGAAACCTGTTGAGTGATGAAAGCCATGTTTGGGGTGTGAAGCAGGGCAGAGCCTCTCTTTCTCTGGGCATCACTGCAGCATTAGGACAAGACTGGTGTTTCCTCACAGGGCACATGTGTCTTGAAGCAGCTCATGTGGTGCCCAGCTGCCTTGGTAATCCATAGCAAACAGGGGAGCTGCCTGCTCCTGGGAGGCTGCTCTGCCCCCCTGACTTCAGGGAAATGTCATTTTGGAGGCGTGGGAGAGGAATAAAGGTGGCATTGCTTGAATAGGAGAGTGAGGAATGTCCTCAGGTCACCTGGCAGCAGTGCCTTCCCCTCACATGTGGGAGAGTGGTGGGTTGGTGGTGGCCTCCTTTGGTGGCAGATGTTGGATGGCTGTTGGGAGGTACTCAGTGAGCAGTGGTGACTCATGGCAGGAGAGGGTTTGTAATTTGACCTTTTTGTAATATTCTTAAAGTTTCTATGCTTCTTAACCCTAAACTGAAGTGTAGTGAATGCTGGTTTGCTTTGAATCTTGTTAGTAAGCAGTGTGAACTTTGGTCCTTAGTGATGTCTATAGATGGAGGAATTTTGGGATGAAATTCTTTTGGGAGGGGTGGGAGGAGGATGTATATTGGGGTTGGGGTTTTTAGCACATTTCTCTGCTGATGATTAGACACTGGGTTTCCAGAGGGAAAAAATCTCTGGTTTGCACATTGCTGCATCAACACTGCTCAGTGCCTCAGCTGCATGATCCTCCCTCCTGGTGTTCAGGCTTCCAAATTACCTTGAGGAGGGTGGATAAGGACTGCATGCAGTGTCTGGACAAGGGATTGAGCAAGATTATTAAGAAAGAAATCTAGCAATCAATAATGATGTTGCTGCAGGCTCTGCCAGCCTACCCTGATACACTCAGGACACTTTAAAAACCTGATCTCTCCCTGCATTAGTGCAATAGCCTGGTGTGGTCATTTCTGCTTTTCAGCTGTGGGCACAGAGGCGCAGCCCTGGCTCTTGTGGGCGGCGTGGCTCGAAAAGCCCTTTCTGCGGAGGAAACAGCAAGGAAGTCTGGGGACTCCAGGGCTGTGTGTCTGTCTTTCTCTCTGACCCCAGAGCTCTTGCTTTTGCTTTCTCAAACATAATTGCTTTCCCCTTCTGCTATGTTCCTATTGTTCATTGGAGAAATGATGCCATTAAATCAACAGAGAATGATGGGAAAACGCTTTGATATGGGGCCTTAGGAGGGCATGTGCATGTGTATGTGTGTGCTCATCCTCTCTCAAAAAAATAACACAACCCTATGTGTATCTGGCAGCTTCCTTTAATTTGTGTCTTGCCTGCGAGAGAAAAATCCATCTCGAAATATATTTGGCAGTTAACCTCCTTTATTTGTATTGAAGTGGCACAAACTGCAGATGTTGTTCCAGGGCTGTCGTTCACCATCACTGTGATAGTTAATCTCTCCAGGACCTTGCATTTTCTCACTCACTGTTTTGGGAACGAGGTATCCCAGGCTTCCTTTTTCCATGGGAAAGAGAGCGTCCCGTGGCTGTGGGCTCAGCAGGCATTAGGGACTGTTGTGTGCCTCTGTTGTGCTGCTGCTCTGTAATGTGGACAGGGGTGGAAACGTGACGTGCTTTCCTCTGGATGCAGCCATGCAGAGTGATGAGCAGGGATGATGCAAAGTCTGCCGCTGCATTTTGACTACAACCATGCTCCAGGAGCCTTAGCAAAGACTTTAGCTGAGGTCCAGGGAGCGTGTTGCCCCATTCATGGAGCAAAGACTGCCTTAAGGCAGAGGAGAGCAAGGCTGTGCTGAGCAGGCAGCTGTGGGATGCCTTCTTGCATAGGTGCCAGCAGTAGAGCCCTGTGTGTTTGTGGCATTTGGTTGAGGGTTTTTGCGTGTTTCTTTTCCTTGAAGGCAGCTGTTCTATTTGATCAGCCACCTCTTAGTAGCCCCTTCCTGGGTACAGCTGTGCATTACATTAGACAGCAAACAGCAGGTGTGCTTCAAGTTGCAGGTCAGATGGCCACCAACCCCCCCAGTGAAGTCAGCCTCATAGAGTGATGGAGAGGAAAGCAACACTTCACAAGGCAAAAAAACCGCAAACCAACCAACCACCAATCTTAGCTGGAAACTGAAGGAGTAAGGGGGAAAAGCAGCAGGAAAGACTATGGGGACAGAAGGGAATCAGTGATGGCAGCTTCAGAGGAAATGATGTCTCTGTCACGCCACTGTGGGATTCAATCTTGGGCTTGGCAACAGATGTGATTTCTGCTTTGTACAAATTGTTGGGATTGTTTTCCTCCCCATGGGGAAAGGAGCCCACCAGGCCCTGCTCTTGGAGGCATTTACCTTAAAAACAGTGTCATCTTTAATGTCCTGCCCTGCCTGACTTGGTCCAACTTCTTTAGCTGACAGGTATGTTGATTTGTACTGACATTACTTACCCTCTTAACTACTGCACTGATGTTTCTTTCATTGCTTCCCTGCTGTTTTCCTAGCTGGGATCTGCCCCAGGAGGAGTTGCTGTGTTACACAACTTGTCTGTGACCTGGTTCCCTGCCCAGTGAGGATGTGGCACTTCTCAGGGGGACAGTCTGATCCACCCCAGGTCCCAGCATGGTTTTCCATGGCCCTTTGTGATATGTTCCCACCTGCTGAGGTTAGGAGCATCACTAAGCACCTGAGCACAGACCTGCAGTTTGTAGCCTAGTACAGCTTTGGGGATCTTGTGACTTTGATGGGCAGTCTGCTAATGGGGCATGCTCCAAAGGGAAGAGGTGCCAGCATCTCTCGGTTGTCATCCAGCAAATTTGTTTGGCAGTGGGGGACCTCCAGTGACTCACCAGTTGCTCTGTCATGGAAAGGCTGAGACCCTTTGCAAAGAAAGACATCACTATGTTGCCCATGAAATGTCATACACACACCCTCCTTGCATACCAGATGATCGTTAAGGTCCCTTCTTCCAACCCGAACCTTTCTCTGTGTGATACAGTGAAGCAATATGGCACTAAAATGCAAGAGTGCTCAGTAAAATCTCCTTGTGACACGGTAAGTTTCATGTTTTGCTTCTCTTCTCTCTTCCTTTTTTTTTTTTTTTTCTTAATTTTTCTTGGATGCTGTTTCCCACCTTCCAGTGGAGGGAAGAGGAGTCTGTTGTTTGCTCAGCTAACTGAAAAAAGCTTTGTGTGCATTTTCTGCTGCCGTTTTGTTAAAGTTCAGAGTTCCTGGGTTGGAGCTGCCACTTCTCAATACAAGTCTTGTTCAAACTTCCAGAGCAGCCCACGCAGAGCTGCTTGGGTTCATCTGTGCGGTTCACAGCCCACAGCCAGCCAAACACATTGTTTGCCTCTGTCCTTCCATGAATCATACTTTGCAACAAAGACCAGCCTAGTGCTCCCAACGAGAGTGTGAATCCAGGCAGTGCTGGATTTTAGGTACATCAATAGAACAGTCTGGGTGGGTTTTTTTTTCTTTCTTTCTTCCCTGTGAGCACTCATTGTGTCTAAAAATCAGACTGCTTTGTGACAGTGGTCATAACTGTCTGACACTTGTCTGGCTTATTAGGAAAACTCTGATAGGAGTTCTCCAGCTTTACAGTTTTCTTGTTTTGCGGGATTTTAGCTTGTCTCAGGATTATGAATTTCGCCTTTTGTTTTGCTTAATCTAGCAGTGATTCTCCAATGAGAAAGTTCATTGTTTACCAGAAGCTTAGAGGGTTTTTGTGGGTTTTCCTTCAATAAACACAGCACTTCTCATTTTTCTGTGGGGAGATTTCTTTTTTCTACAAATATTTATATATTCATAATTATTTTTCTGTGGGTAAAAAAAATCCTTTCAACTGGACAACAGTGGGATGGGCTTTTTATTCACTTCCCATGAAAAGCAAGACGATGGAAGGCTGCCCAGTCATTACAGGTGCAAGTGTGAGAAGTAAAGCATTGTTTCTGATGGTTAAAACCAAGGTGGTAAACTTTAGTCTGCACTCTCCTGGGTTATTCTGCTCATCACCCTGGGTGAATGCTGGTGGGGTTTCAGTGTGATGGGGATGCTTCTCAGGGGAGCAGCTTTCCGGGATTCAACAGAGATGTTGCTTCTTCTCAGTGTATTTGGATGAACCATTTACCTCCTGTCCTTCCCTGTGCTTCATTGCCAAAGCCAGCAGCATCCAGAGCTTGGCAGAGGAGCTGCAACCACTGCAGAGGGGCCGAAGCATTGCTGTTCCCTTTTCTTCACTGCTCCTCTGCACGACCCTGGAACCGGCAGGGTGAGGAGGGTTGGTTTGTCTGAGGATTTGTCTGATCAGCTTTGCTATTTTGGAAGGTGGCCCGGTGTAGGGGTCATCCAGCTGTTACAGCTGTCACCATCCACACATCTGCCTTTCCTCACAGCTGTGGAGAATGGCCTTCTCTAGCTGTAACCGTGGGTGACTTTTCCCTCTTGCAAAGCCCAACTGTTACTGTAAGACTCCAAATTAGCCAAGGAGGCCTGGGCTGGGTCCTCCTGCTCTTCTGACAGCACTTGCTATTCAGCAGCCTGAATGCTGCCTCTGTGCCTGCCTGTCCTCTCTGCACGCTCCTCAGCTGCCCTATTCATTTTATGCAGCGAAGGAAAAAAAGAAACCAGGGCTAGAAAGGAACTGCTTTCTGCCAAACCAACCCCTGGGGAATCCCAGTGCTGCCAGCAGGGCTGGTCAGTGGGAAATGGGGGCTGAAAGGCTGCCATGGGATGTAGTGCATGGAGGGAGGCAGTCTGGGGAGGCTGTGCCTGAGCAGGTACCTCAAGATATTCCTCAGGATCCCCTCTGCTCCTGGGGACTGGCTCCTTCATGAATTGCAATGCAGTTGTCAGTTCTACTATCTCTGGAATTTCCAAGGTTTTTGAAGCAAAAAGCTTGGCATGGCACAGGCTGCAGGTGCTTGAATGGAGCTGTTTGTCAGCTGCTTAGCCCAGCTCCTTGTAGGAAAGAAGGGTGAAGCCAAAAGTACCAAACCCAGAGTCTGCTTTGGGCAGGAGGGTGGAACATCTCCCAGCACTTTGGGATCTATTGATGGGGGGTTGGAAACAAAATCTGCAGGCTGGGACTTGGGAAAGCTATTTTATATTCCTGGTGTGCTGAAGAATATGCCCATATCCTTGGACAAATCACTTAATCTCCCAATGCCTTAGTTTCCTGTTAGCAAATGATACTCCTTATCTTTCACCTCTCATCTCAGCAGAGGAAAGAGTTTGTCTTTTAGTATATATCTCATTACAGTTCTTTGTCCGGTGGCTGGGGCCCCTCTACCTTGATGAAATAAGTAATTGAATTTAGATTAAATGGTCTAATACAATCCTGCCCGGTGGTTACTGAAACACTTGAATGGAAGTTCATTCAGAGCCTGTCTTTCCATTTCCTCATAAGGCCAAGACATGAAGTAATTAGATGTAGATGTAGGTTGTTATTGTAGCACAATGACAGAGATCAGTGGTTATTGGTAGGAATGGCTTCTATAATCTAGTTTAATGGTCATTTACCTTTCAGTGACCTTGGTGTCAGGCAAAATTGGCAGCTCTTTTGCAAGGAATGTGCTTCCTCAATGAAGGCTTTGCAAGCTGTTTGATTTTTGGCTCTAGCTTCACATGAGCTGGGATAGACACTGCTGCAATGCAAGAGACTTTCAGCCTGCAAAGAAAGGCACAGACTCCTGCCAAAAGAAGCCCTTTTCAGCGCTGTCCTGCTGCCACTGAATTGCTGTTGGAACAGATCAGTCGTGTTTAAAGCATCTCTTTGCTTATTGCTGCGACCAGAGTTGCAGCCTTCAAACTGAGAGAGCCTGTGGTGGTCAGGGGCAGCCCAGGAGTTTCTGTAAAAAGGGTTGCATTGTTTTGGAGTAAAAGAAGGGAGAACATATCTCATCATCCAGTTAAGTGCATGCAAGAAGAAAGAGCTGGTAATTCTGACTGTAACCCCCACCCTGAAAGTCCTTATTACACCAGTAAAGATGTGATATTTCTATATGCTTTAAATTACCGTCCTTTCAGTGATGATCATCCACTCACTGCAGATACAAATCAAGTTTCCCATTTTCTGTGATGCTCCTACACCTCCTTCCATCGTGTGCTGAGAAATTCCTACAGGTTTTATCCAGTTACTGATGTCTGTTGCCATGGAGAAGAACATGATGTGAGCTGTGCTGTGATTTCTCATGGTGCCCCCAGGTCTGTGGCCATGCTTTATAGGGAGCTAGAGTAGGTCATATCATGGTGCTTGAGAGGACTGGATTCAGTGCAGGTATTCACAGTGACCTTGGCCAAGCCTCTTAATTCTTCTGACAATCTTAACCTTAGAGGCACTCCCCTGTTTTCTGTGAAGGGGACTGAATTTTTGTAAGATCTATGAAGGTCTTTATTTGAGGTGGTGCCAGAAATATGACTTGAGTCACAAAGAAGTGCTATGAGAGTTGAGAAGAGCGATGTAGCAGTAGAAGAAGGTTTTAAAAAATCATCTGCGAATTTCTCTGCCTTGGGACTTGGGTTTCTGTCTACTTCTGATCTCTCATCCTGCTGCTCACAGCCATATGATTTGCAAATACATTCCTTGCATCTGTAACTATTGCCCTGCAGATCAGGAATCATCTCTTTATGTGCTCTCATTTCTAAGCTGCTAAGATAGGGAGAGCAAAACCATGCAGCTTGCAGGGAGAACCATTTGTTTCAGGCTGCTTTGAAAAGCCACCCACCTGGTTTTACCATGAGCGTGTTCCATACATCACCACCACAGCATGAAAGGTCTTCAGCTGAGATCAAACAGTGACTTCCAGCACTCAAAATCCTGAGATGGCTTAGTGTACAAGGGCTCTCAATTGTTTTTAGTCCTATTGACCGGCTGGGACCTGCTGTGATAGTGGCTTGCACAGAGGATCTTATAGACCCTTGTCGTATGAATTCATTTTACTTCTCATGTTCCTCAGTCTCTGATGAGTATTGGCTTGTTCGCCCTCTGATAGGAGAGAATGAACAGTCAATGGAGTTTATTTTTTAGGTATCAGGTTTGGGTTGGGAATGTCCAGCTGAGATCAGAGAGATACTTACATAGAAGCAGATGGTTTATATGCTGCTTCTTGCAGAAGAAGAGCAAAATTAATCTCTCTTGAGTCCCTGAAGTCTGAATCCATTGAGGTCTGACAGAATCTTTCCACTGACCTCTGTGGCCCCAGGATCACATCCTAAATGAGCTGCTTTGAGTCACTGGAAGCCTGAGTTCAGCTTTGGTGGGCTGGAAAATGTAACCTACTATATGGGCTGTGCTATTCATAAGTGCTCAGCCCTGTGTGTCTGTTAGCTGTGGATGCCTGGGAGAAGAATAAAGTCATTTTCTGCAGTCTGGGGGTGGAGGAGGGAATGGGAATTTTATCCCCTTCCCTGCAGACCCACTGTTGTGACATCCATGTGGGCAGCTGCTGGGAGCTGACCCGCTTCTGAAGCTTCAGATTAAGGTTAGGTGTTCTCTCTCTCTTCTGATATCATCCCTGACACATAAATGTCCTGTCCAGCTGGCCTGCCAGCAGGACCTGACCTCAATTTAAATTTTTTGAAGTGGGCCACTGAAGCAGGTGAGTGTAGCAAGGCTGTGACTTACCCTGGGGTTTCCTTAAACTTGGAAGGAACAGGGTTTCTGGAGCTTGAGAGAAGCCAGTTGTGAGTAGGTATGACACCATTCATTGCTTAATGGCATCCAGTATTATTATCAGCAAATGCTACCTGTTTTCTCACAGCTTATGGAAAAAAAAGCTGCTGTTTCTTGAAGTGATTCTTGTTTTCTCTGGGCAAAACAGCAGCTAGCAAAGACATTTGAGTTAACACAGCATGATTCCCTACTGCTCCTAAATCAGACCAGATGAGAATTAATTTGGTGTAGAGGGTATAGAATGAAATGTCAATAACTACAGGTTGGTTGGTTCCTCTGGAGCTGTTATTGATTGATCTGGAGTCATTAGACTATTTTACAGTCAGTCTGGTGGAGATTAATTCAGTTTGAGAGCAGTAGCAAGTTTTTTCAATTAATGGCTAGCAACATAAACCTTTAATTATTTATCGATCTTCTAATATGTGCTTACTCCAGGACGGTTGCCTGGTGGCTAAAGATAGGTGAGTAAGAAGGTGATGGCTTTCTCCTGCCCTTAAACAAACGTTCTGACTTTAAATGTGGCAGCTCTTTAACTAGCAATGCTCAGATGCTTTGCATTTATGAAACCAAAACATTAGCACTTTTCTAGTTCATGGGTGTGAACTGCAACTCGCAAGGGTTCCATGGGATCACCCAGTGTGGAAATGCTGTAAGCAAAGGGACAGGAGCATTGCCCCGCTGGAGTTATCCCTAAATTCCCTGGTGGAGAGCTGAGGAGTCACTGCCTGGCTTGCAGGGCGGTTGGTGGTGGCAAACCCAAGTTTCACTGCCCATCTCTGCAGATCCTTAGCACCAGGGAGCGATGGAGACGGGTACCAGGGGAGCCTCCAGAGGGGAGCAACAGTCCCGGCTGGCTTTGGCACGTTTTTCCCACATACTGTCGTTCTTGCACAGTGCTTCCTCTCTACATAATACTCTGTTATTTCCTCCTCCTGCCCCTGCTGCTAATTAGCCCACGATAAACTTTGGTGTGAACAAAAGCAGGCAATTAAGCGTCTGTTGCTTCAGCGTGAGCCCTGTCAGAGCAGTGATTTGTTGGTGGCAGGGCTTTGCAGCACCTCCTCGGGAGGAAAACAAACCCATTAGCCTGGCTCAGCCGCTGGTGCCGGGGAGTGGCGTGTCCAAGGTGCTGGTTTTGGGTGTGCAAGGATGTCTTGGGTACAGCAGGGCTTCCTGAGGCTCTGAGAGATGCTGCTGAGTCTTTTGTCTTCAGTTTCATGTGATACAATGATGTCTGTGGTCACTGCCCAAGCAAGGTGGCTCGAGTAGTTACTGAATTGTGATTTATGTGTATGGAGCAGTGGGGATCTTTTTTCTTTTCTTTTTGGAATACACATATAAACATTTTCAAATTAATACAGACAGAGAAATAATAGTAGAATGAAGCATAGAATTGTTGAGTGGTTTGTGCTGGAGGGGACCTTAATGATCATCTAGTTCCGACACCCTTACCATGGGCAAGGACACCTCCCACTAGACCAGGTTGCCAGGGCCCCATCTCTCCCAAATAAGGAGGAGGCTTAGAAAGAGGAAGCAAAAAGCAGGACCTTTGGTAGATCCCAAGCCAAATGAGGTTTGAATGATGTTTTCCAGGACTCAAGGTGCATGTATCAAGACCTTGCAAGCTGCTTTTGTGTAATCTCTGCCCTAATGCTCAAAATCTCTCTGGGTTTTGTTTGCTTGAGCAAAAAGTCCTAATGGAAGAAGAATAGGTATTTACATGGGATTTCACTGATGTGTGAACAGACTAAGGGAAGTTGGAAATTTTTTGGTTTGGGACCCCCTTTCTTTCCAAAGCTAGAGGCAGAGTTCAAGCTGGGAAATTAAATATGAACTGTTCCTGGGCAGAAAAAAGCCAAGGATCTTGGAAAGCATGGAATTAACATATGTCCTCTTTTGACACACCACCCAGCTGCTTTGCCAACAGTTGTCTCTGTTTCTGTTATAGCTCTTGAGCAACTGCTCACAGAACTTGAAGATTTTCTGAGGATACTGGACAAGGAGAACTTGAGCAGCACTGCTGTGGTGAAGAAGAGCTTCCTCTCTGACCTTCTGAAAGTCTACACCAAGTCCAGTGGTACAGATGAGGAAAACCAAGGATGGGGTGGTGGGCTGTCATGGGAATTGCTACATGGTCTTGGAGCAACATTTTCCTGGCGGCTGGTGGGAAGAGGAGGCATGAAAATTAGAAGGAGAAAATGAAACTGAGTTTATTTTTGCAGTGACCTCTAATTGTTTATGTAAAATTACTATAGTTATGTGTTCAGCTTTACAAGCAAAGGATTCCCAGGATTCCTGATCCTTTCTGTTTTCCTTATTAAACCTTAAGTTTATTTAATCCACTTTGTAAGATACACAGGATGTACTGTTTGGCCAAGTTAATGTTTAAGTAGAAGTTTTAACTTTCGGAATTTCCTGACTATAAAGCACTAATTTTTCTGCTTTTTATTACTACTTGGGGTTTTTCCTGCACATTGCCTCAACCAATGTGCTCTCCCCAAATGTGCTCAGCAGAGACACTTTTTACATCTGCCTTTGTGGAAAAACTTAGCAGCGTGAAAGCAACATTGTGGATTAAGAGTTCACTTTTCCCTTTGTTTGCAGGTGGCGATGAGGAGTATATTTATATGAACAAAGTGACAGTCCATAAACAGCAGGGCGACCAAGAGAAACAAGACAAAGGTAGGGAGCTGAAGATGAATGGTCTAATGGGGTGATGAAGGCACACGAGGTTAGAGCCTTGCTCTGGCAGCTCTGAGGGCTGAAGCAGCTGCTGGTGTGGAAGGGCATTTTCATAACATTCCCTTGGAAATAGTGGTCCTTGCCAACACTGCGAGGTTATTCCTGGAAGTAGCACTTTGGAGGTCGTTATTTTGGGATAAAAATGTTGCCTTCTAAGGCTTGAAGTTCCAGTGCCTGAAATATTTAAGGAAGGCTTCATGCTTTCTTTGGCCACAAAACAAATCACTTTTTGCATCTTTGAGACCTTGAAAGTGTATTTCTTGTTTGCTGTTTTGCTCTGCTCTGGCCCAGAGAGTCTGTGTTGTCAGAGCCTTGAGAGGAGAGTTCTCAGGGCTCAGCCCTTGCCATTTGCACAGGCAGAGCACCTTCACCTCTCAGGGATGTGAGAGTCCTGCAGAGTAAAAGCCAAGAAATTAAACCTAGATAAAATATTCATTTCCAAGTTAGATTTCCCAGGTTCTGAATTTGTAACACGGCAAAGAACATAATTCTCTAAAAATGTTCCTCCTCTTTGAAGTTCACCATGAAAGAGGTTCCTGATAATTGCATGGAGTGAGAGTATTAGTGAGACACATTTCTGTAATGCACACCTACTCAGGGGCTGATCCTACCCCAGAGTTTCCAGTCAAAAGGGATGAGACAGGGACTCATCAGTGCAGCCTGCTGCTGATGTGCTGGTCCTGCAATAGTTGGGATTGCTCCACTTCCACAGTTGTTTGTTTTGGTTTTGCTGCTTTGTGGTGGGGTTTTTTGTTTATTTGGTTTGATTTTTTTCTTTAAACTACCTGCAGCCAAACTTGGGCTAACTTCAAATGCTTCTGAAGACAGGATATCCTCCCAGATTACACATGCAGTCCCAGTGTGATCTCCAGACAGGGCCCTCTGGGTGATGCTGTAATGCTCTATAATAGGATCACACAGCCTCTCAGTAGCTCCCAGCAGCTGAGCAGCAACAGAAACATATCTTTATATAAGTTCTCATTTGGGTGGATAAAGGAAAGCTTGCACTGCTCCACCATGCTCAAACACAGGGAAGATTTCAGACAAATTATTTTTAGAGGTGGTTCTTTTATTTCAGACTTTTCCCTATCAAGGCCATGACCCTGCCCACTCAGTCACTCCCTACGGGACATGGCACTTCTCTCTTTCTGTTTTCAACAACTTCCCTATTTCAAGTAAAACTGAGTTATTTGGAAGTGCTGAAGTCAGTGAGACACATGTATGGGATCTTAGCCACAGCTGCAGCTGGATGTAGAGCTGTGATCCTGCTCTGTAACTGGATGGAGAGGTACCTGCAGGTTCAGGTTTAGCAGATGGAGGGGGCCCAAGTGCCCACTGGTGTGGTATCAATCTTCCAGTGGTTGTGCAACTCCCTCTATCCCTTTTATCTACTGCAATTCCATGCCTGTAATGGGACTAGGGACCACACTTTTGTGGCTGAGGCCGACAAGACCTCTTGTGCTCTGCAGAGTTTCTTTTCCACAGCAGCTGTGCACAGTCATGTTCCAGCAGCACAGGGTGTAATGCTTTCCAAACTGATAGCACATCAGCCCCAGAAGTCCCCCCTCCAAACTTTAAAATATGCA
The DNA here is from genome assembly GCF_000738735.6 of Corvus cornix cornix. Taxonomy (NCBI): domain Eukaryota; kingdom Metazoa; phylum Chordata; class Aves; order Passeriformes; family Corvidae; genus Corvus; species Corvus cornix. Next base: position 8,021,869 of record NC_046336.1, read on the forward strand.
ATTTCTGCACAAAAATGTGTTTCCCTGCTCCATGTATCTACTTGCAATTTCATCAGTAAGGATTTAAGCAGAACAGACACTGCTTTTGAGATGCCTTTGTGTGGCACAGTAATTGAATTCCCTGCACTGGGTAATGAAGGCACCATCATTTTCTGGATCTCATTTACCTGAGAAACACAGCAAGCCTCTACCCTGTGGGTCCACGGGGCTCTTAAGAGAGCCAAATGCCTTCTCCTTCTGGAAGTCGGCACAAAGGGGCAGGAGTCTGGGAGGTGGGACTGATGTGAAGGGCTCCTGGTGTGGACACTCTGATCCTCTGAGCTCAAATACCAGGTGGCATTCACTTGTACAAGGAACATAGAGCACAGATAAGTAATAGTTAGTACAGATGTAAATTTTAGCAGGATTTTGGATGGTTTTTCTTTTTCCTTCCCTCTTCTAAACCCTCTTCAAACTGCAGGTTTTAGAATGACATCTTTATCAGAGGACACCAGCAAAATGTTAGTGCTTGTCTAGGGAAAAATATTCCTTCCCTCCCACTCCAGTAAGGAAGCAGTCTGTGATTTGTGATGCTGGTGGGTGTAGCTGGAGAAGGAAGGGGTATGTCCATCATTGCACTATCTCAGAGGTCATGGGATTTGGGCACTTGTTTAAGGCCACCCAGGAGTTCTGTGGTAGGAGAAGAGGGACTGAACACAAGTTTTCTGAGCCTTCAATGTACCCTCCAGATACTGAATCACTCTGCTTTCAGCTGCTTGGAAAATCTGACTTTGCAGAGGCAGACACGGATTGCCTGGAGCAGTTCTGCCGTGTGCCCATACATGTGTTTGGCCTGGGCTGCTTCAAGAGCAGCCCTCCCTTGAGCAGTGATTGCACTGCTGATCATGGCTGGCTTTGATAAACCACTGTGCACTCAGCTGGGCAGCCACCTCTGCAGTTCACCCTGGGAGGGCTGGTGTTAGATCCATTTTTTTGGAAAGGTAGCAGAGGAGCAGACAGTCACCAACCTGTCTGCTCGCAGCTGCAGGGATCAGAGCTAGCAAGGACTAAAGTGCCATGGGTTTCCAAATACTGTGTAGTGTCTGCCTGTGCTGCTTCTCAAGACCCTTTAAAGTCTCAGCAGTGGGTCTGGCCTTCACAGTTTTCCCTCCAGAAGGAAAAACATGCCCTAAAACCAGAGGTCAGTTCTTTTGCTGGGTCTCCTAGTGCCACATTCCTGGCTGTGGCCTGAAATGACATGGTGGCCCTGCAGCCCTGTCTGTAATTGTCGCTCTGCTTCTCACTGAAATAGCATCTTGCTGCTGCAGCACAGCCCAGGGTAGCAAGTGCTCTGCTGGGAGATGCCACATGTCATCTTTGTAATTGTTTCTGCCTTGCAGTGCTGGACCGGAAAAACTCCCTGACCAATGGAGACTCGGGACTGCATTTGTCACCTCCTCAGAAGAGCCTGCCAGACCTCCCCCCTCCAAAGGTAAGTTTTTCACACCCTTTGCTTTTTGCTGCCTCAGCCTGGGACTCTGAACCCCTTGAGGCTTCACTTTTGTCGTGTCCTGTGCAGCATGGCTGGGTGGAAAGACCTCTGCCTGTGTATGTTAGTGAGACAAAGAGTCCTGGTGAGCTTTATTTAAAAAATAATAAAACATTGAACTAGGGATTTGCAGCTGTATGTTTCATGTTTACAAAGGCTGTGGGTCAGTGTGTGGCTGGTGCAGGTGTTGCAGCTGGATGGTGGCCTGGGGTGGCTGGACACCCAGAGACTGCTGTGGTTCCCGAAGCTTGTGCACAGATGGAGCAGGAGCTGTGGGATTTCCCCGTGAGTGTGCAGGACCACTGTGCAAATTGGGCTGTGCTCCCTGCCAGGGAGACCCACACCCACTGCATGGCACTCCAGGCTCAAGGAAGAAGTGAGGTTTTCCAAGAAACAGAGGTCGTGATGACTCTCAGCTGTTGCTTTGGAAATCTCTCCTGAGCTATGAATCAGCTGTGCCTGGGCTGCTGACATGATTTTAGAAAAGCCAGAAATCCTTCAGCTGCAGGATGGTGGGGTGGTCCCTGGGCAGTACCAGGACGTCCCTTGCTGGCAGAGCCTTTCTCAGTTTGGCCACTACCAGAGGTTTGCTCACAGCTGGAGCACCTGGTGGTGTCTGTGCATTGGCTGCTGGTGTTGTTCTGGTTGTGCAGCCCACAGGTCTGTGAGGGGGAGTTGCTGGCACTGTAGATTTTTCTGCAGGGCAGCTATAAGTCAGTTAAACACCATCAGCTCTCAGTGAGATGTTGTCTCTGTGCCAGCAAGCCAGCCCAGCTGTCCTAGACACAGGTCATCCTCGAGACCTTGGATGTCGCTGTTCAGTAGTTGATGCAATGTGGGAATTGCTGTTAGCTGGGATTTCAGGATGTGAAAGGAAAGGAGGGCAGGGAGCATGCATGGGGAGGAGGAGGAGGAGGCATGGAGGAGGATGGGGTAGTGCATCCATCAACCACAAAGGAGGATCTGTTCCTTTCCCAGGAAGGAGGATGCAGGGTGAGGCCCCAGGACTTTTGCCCAGGGATCTGTGTAGCTCAGCTGGAGTTAGCTGGAGGAGCTGGGAAAACAAGGAGTAGGATGGGATGCAGCTGACAAACCCTCGGATGCAGCGTGATTGCCTGCTGGGAGCTCTCCAGCCCCAGAGGGCTCTGCCCACGCAGATGGCTGGAGCTGGAGTGCCTGGGAGCAGTGGCCAGAGCAGGAATCTCTGTTTAGCCCTGTATTTCACGATGGGCAGGAGGTGGAATGAAGGCACCACTGGGGAAGCAGCAGCCGGGTGTCCCCCGGGCATTTCTCTTGAGCTTGGTGCAGCCCAGCTTTCTGACTGGGCAATCTGGAAGTTAAGAGAGAATTAGAAAAAAACAGTCTTTGATTTTAGCTGAGAAGGGCACTTGTCTTCTCCCAGACCTGTGCTGGGAATTACCTTCTCCCACCTACTTACTACTGGAGCTAACCTCTCTTGGATGCAGCAGTCAAATGCTGCTGACATTTGACATTTGAACATCTGAGTGTCAGTGAGCTTTGGCAGCAAAGATATCTGAGTGTCCTTCAAGGAGAGGGGCTGGGGAGAGCTTTAATTAGTGGAAATTGCTGTTAGGGGGAAATAGATCTTCCCTGTCTGTGTTTGCAGCTCAGTGCAGGCAGGAGCCACAGCCACCTGGGTGGTGGAGGGTGGAGCACAGCTCCTTACACAGAACCTGGGAGGTTAGCAGAGGAATTCAGATTAGATCTATTTTAGCTCTGCAGAGTTTTCTGTGGTTTGGTGACACTCAGGCACCCTGTGGTGTTGCTCTACACTTGCCTTTTGAGGCATGGAAGAAATATGGTGATAAAGCTCTGCACAGCAGATTGTCCCTGGTACCCACTGACACCAGCAGTCATTAGGCAACCCAACAGGGGTGGCCCACTTGGATCCCACTGATTTCTTTGGATTTGTCCCAAAACAACCTTTAAACAATGAGTTCTGCCGGCCACGGCTCAGACATTGGTGACCTCTGCTCTGCTGCAGCCCTGGCAGCTCTGCCTCTTCCCGCAGCCATCTGCAGGGAAAGTCCTGTGGTGCAGATGCAGACACCCAAGGTGGTTATATTTGCATATTCATGGTGCCATAATGCAACAGGCAAATGTTCTGCAAGGGCCAGCATGGTTAAATAACACAATATATGCCCTTTGACTTAAGTTAGAGAGTAAACAACTCCATGCCCCTAGGGAAAGAGGAGACAAAACAAATACCTTCTGGGGCAGCCAAGGTGCAGTCCCACCTATTCTCTGTTGGCTTCCATTGTCTGTGGGAAACAAAACGGAGCAGCCCCTTCCCTGACAGTTGTGGGATGGAGTCAAAAAAACCCCACAGCATTTCTTTGTGTAGGCAATTTGTTTATGGCCAGCACAAAGCTGTGAGCTGGCTACACACAGGAGACCACCACAGATGGCAATTACAGACACATTTCCTAGCCAGGGAAGGGATTAAGTAAAGCCTTGGAGTGGCTGGGTTTGTTTTTTTTCTTTAATGTAACACATTAGGACAAGAAGTTCCTAAACCTTTTAAGTGTTTGGAGGGCAAGTGTTTTCCAGCAGTGTTCTACGTGGCTCTGGAAGGAAAGTTCAGTCTGCTCACAGCATCTGGCAGACCCATGTAAGAAGGAGTTTTAGCACTGGAGGAGTTTGGGAGGTTGGTGGAGCCACGGGCAGCTCGCCCACGTGGAAACAGACGTGTGACTTTGGTGTGGTCAGGGTTCCTTGCTCCCACAGACTCAGCAGCTTCCCTTTGTGGGCAGCTGCTGGCCAGAAAATCCTTTCCTTCAAAGCTTCCTTTCTGCTTCTGGGCACCAGTAGCTGCTGGTGGAAACATCCGGGGCAAGATGGGCAGCTTTGCACCTGCATTTGATGACATTGGCATGACCTGCAAAGGACTGATCTTGCCTTAGCTGTGCCCTGCAATGCTGATGCACAGCTGGCCCCTCTTCCCTAAGCCCCCAGGAGCAATCATGTGGGCTGGCACAATGCATTATTCTGGCCTTCAACCTTGCTCTCTCTGCAGAGAGAGCTGCTTTTGTGGTCCTCCTCCTGGGGAGAGTGGGGCTTTAACCCTGAGCATCCCATCAGGGTTTGCACAGCCTCAGTCGGGTCAGCTGAAGCATTGTGAGCCAGAGCAACCTGTTGTCACATGTCTGGGGGTGGTTTGACCTCGGTGAGGAGTAGGGACACCTCGTTGGGAACAGGGGGATGCTCCTGTCAGGTCAGGGTGGGAGATAGGATGCCAGGTATTTGGGAAGAGAATAAGCTCTGTGCTCATCCTACTGATCTGTTCTTGCTGCTGCTCTGCTGTCTCATGTCCAACATCTGTGTGAATCACCTGAAAAGTAAAAAGTTTGTTTTGTAGCTTTTTTTTTCCCCCCTCACATATTGGTATTTCTAAGGGATCAAGGCATGTGTTTCCTGCCAGCCCTTGCTTGTGTTTAGGGAGGGGTTTGGCAGGCACCACAGGGATTTTCCAGCACTTGGACTCTTTTCAAAGGCTTATTTTCCATTGGTGTTGTTTATCCATTTCCTTCATTTTTTGTTAAGAGCACAATTAAAGATTCACAATATAGTTCCTAAAGCAGAGATTTTTAACTGTTGGTTTCTATCAGTCAGAGACTTGGAGACATGACCAGAGACTGCTCAGTTTAAGCTTTCAGTGTAAAGCCAGGGTTGCACCAATTGTCCTCCCTTCTGGTTCCCTGATAAGATAATCCATAGAACAGAGGGCCATCCCCAGCTATGACGGGGAGCTTAGGGGGGTCAGTGCAGCAGGCAGAAATCTCAGTTGAGGGACAGGCCGATGGGTTGCAACCGCTACTATGAGTTGATCTTCCCAGGGCTTTTAGCAATGTGAAAGAAAGTAACATTTGTGATGCAATTAGAGAGTAATTTCAATTTATATTCGAGTTAACTGTACCACATCTAAAAGATCTCATCCACTGGGATGCACTTGAGTGCTAAAATTAAAGGAAAAAGGATGCCCCATTGTTTTCAAGGATTTGTTTTACCTTAAATAATGTTTTTTTAATGTGTTTATTCTGCAGATTCTCGAAACAAAACAACCTCCGGTCCCCAAGATTGAATCCCCAGAGGGATATTACGAAGAGGCTGAGCCCTATGACATCTCTGTAAATGGTATATCCCAGCTAACCCTTGGGAGGGGGTTCATGTGGGAGATGGAGGACTTGAGGTTTATGAGAATCAGTAAATGAAAGCACAGATATTTCATACAGCTTTTGGGAAAAAAATTGTTTTCTGCTGCTCATCGAACTTGATATTACAGACTTAATGCTAGCTGGAAAGCAAAGACTACTGAATCACTCCAATTTTTAACTTTCCTGTAGAAGTAAGTAATATGCTTGGGTCAGGATAACGTCACTGTAAAATGTTACAAACCATTGCAGGTTCTCTTTGTCTTGGTGGCTTTCTGGCAGATAGGCTGCAGTCAAACCCAAGTCTCTGCTCAGGACTGAGTGGTGAAGCTGTGGTGGCTTGCATTCGTGTCCTAGTGCTCTAATTGTCCCCTTGAGGCTCAAAATCCGTGGCTCTGCTGGTCTGTTGGGAGTGATAACCATTTTTATAATTGGCTCTTTATTCAGCTCTGTCTCTTGTGGCAGTTTAACCATCTGTAAACTTGATTAGAAAGCCACACTTCATATGAGGGGACAGCGTGTGGCTTCCCTTGCACACGCTCACCGCCTGGGACAGCACCCCCAGCCATGTCCTGGAGCAGTGCCACCCATGCCTGTCCCCTGCGGGCTCCCCACCCCTCCGGGAGGAGGCTGCTGCATTCAGGTTGAGCTCCAACATTCTCACTTTTTACGATGCATTCCTGCATCCTTTCAGTGAACACCCTTCACTGAGAGATTGCCTTCCTCTGATCTGATAGCAGGGCTGATCTTGTCATGGCTTTATAATCCCTTTAAGCCCTTATGAGATAGATTATATCACCCTGCTGCAGAAGCAGATCTCTGCTCATCAGCCTTGGCTGCAGCAGAGTGTATGGCATGGGCAGAGCTGAGCAGGGAGGGTTGAGGCAAGCCAAGAAGTGAGAGTTAAGGGTGAAAGATTTGGGTCTAAACCCTTGGCTGTTGAATCTGAGCTTAACCTGAGAGAAGCTGGGTCCTCTCCAGCCTCAGTGTGAACTCCTGGGCTTTGGAGCTCCATGTCAGTGAACAGGAAGATGGTGCCCAGCTCAGATGGGAAAAGGTGCAGGCTCATCATGTCTGGGGTGAAAGATGCTGTTTGGTGCCGAGGAGAGGCCCCTCCACCTCTGCCGTGCGTTTTGCTGAAAGTCTCTGGGTTGATTGGCTGAGGTGAGGGCTGTGATGCCCTGTGAAGCCCTCCTGCATCTGGGGCCTCATCCTCAAGGCAGGGGGATTCCAATTGCCTGCAGTGTAAGATAAAGGAGCTTTTTTTTGCCCCCTGGTGAACACTGGGGAATTGGATAACATGTTAAGAGCTATGGCATAAAAAGGCACATGCCAGATTAGCTGGAGTACAGCCATGGATTGATGTGCTGGGATACCCAGCTTGTGTTACCTGGACAGTTCCATGAACTCGCCCTCAGTTCAGAGACTTGGCTGGCAGGAATCATAAATGCACACCCAGCTCCCACCTCTGCTTTTCCTTGGTAACCTGCTGCTCAGGGACACAAATACACCCAGAACCCACCCACCGAAATCTAGGCCAGTCAGATGCCGAAGGAAATGAGAGACCAGAGCTCTGCAAAAAGAGAGAAAAGCTCAGATGATGGGAGCAGTGTCAAAATAAGGCAGCTCTGCGTGGCTGGCTGTGGCTGCTGTGAACAGCTGTTGCACCAGCAGGCTCCGTGTTTTACTGAGCCCTTCCACAGCTGTAAGTGGACATTGGAGCCTGTGAAGCCAGCAGAGATGGAACAGACGATTCCAGTGATTCCTCACCACTGAGGTGTGTGGTGCCTTTGCATCCTGTGACTGCTCATCCACTGGTCCCCTCTGCAGGCCCCACCATGTCCCTTCTACCCAAACCTCCTGGTGTGCTACAAAAGTATGTTTTGCATGAGAAGGAGGGCAGCCTCATGAGAATCTCTGTGCTCTGGCAACCTCATGTTGGAGGTGGTTCCTTGGGGGGTGGTGAGCCAGAAGGAGGAGCAGGGAGAGATGTGGAGCAGCAGGTATGTGGCAGGAGGGGGCTGCAGGGGCTCAGGAGAAGTGTGGTGTGCTGTGCAGGTGGGAGGCTGGGCAGCAATACTGGTTTGCCTCAAGAGATCAGGCTGAAGCATGTGGGCAAACCTACAGATCCCTGTCCTGCCCTTTGTTTCAACCAGCACAAAGCTCCTCATCCTTTCCCCCTGCCCCACCCCGTGCCCTATCAGATGTCACTGGTACTTTGTACCTGTCCTACACAGAGTGATGCTCACTGCTAGCAAATGATTTGGGACCTTGGTGTGACTGCAGTTGTGAAAGGGCAGTCTGGACATGCATGGCTTTGCCCTGGCCAAAGATGGTAAAGCCTGGCACCAGTAACCCCCCAAGGCCTCTGTGCCCACCCCCTTTCCCCACAGGCTGGATAGGGAGGAGGATGGCAGTCCAGGGAGCTGCTGGTGGTGTTTCATAGAATCACAGAATGGCCTGGGCTGGAAGGGACCTTAAAGATCATCTCATTCCAACCTCCCTGCCATGTGCAGGAACACCTTTCACTAGACCAGGTTGCTCAGAGCTCCAGCCAGCCTTGCCTTGAATATTTACAGGGATAGCCATCCACACCTTCTCTGAGCAACCTGTGCCGGTTCCTCATCACACTTGCAGTGAAGAATTTTTTCCTAAAATCTAAGTTAAACCTATTCCCTTTCAGTTTGAATCCATTCTCCCTTGACCTGTCACTGTAAGCTCTTGTGAAAAGGCCCTCTGCAATACTGTTTCTGACAGCGTTACAGCATGGGCCTTGGAAGACACCCATGTGTCCCCAGACAAATGGGCGTAGTGAAATCAGACAAAAATAGGAACACACTAAAATAAGTGGGTGCACTGCCAAGAAAGGACATCAAAGCAAGCCTCCAGATGGGCTGAGGAGATAGAGGTTTCATGCAGCATTGGGGTGGGACTGCGAGGCACTGTAGCAAACTGTGGATGAATTAATTAAAATGAAGCAGGGTGAGTCCGCTGGGTCTCGGGGTCCATCTTTCATCAGCAGCGCTCCCGCCCCTCCGTTGGGGACGCTCTGCCTTTCATTTCCCAGCTTCGGCAAAGGCTGCTGCTTCCCTTCCCTCTTGGGCTGAAATGTGTTAAACCCTTATCAGCAGCCTTTGCATAATTGGAGGGTGCAGTAAGGAGCGGGGTGAAAACGGGAGAGGGGCTACGCGGCTGCCAACTGAGCAATAATTATTCTGGCTGAAACAGCTCATCGGCCCTGCCTGCTTTTAATTACGATGATGATGATTGTGTTTTAAAGGGAATTGCCTTGTTTGAGGGGATGGGTTGAAAACGCTGTCCCTGTTTGAAGTCTCAGCCTACCTATGGCATGCAGGGATGGGACAGCCCCACTGGCCGAGGGGATGGACGCCCTTGTTCTCTGCATTTGCTTATCTGTGGCTTTCTCTCTTTGTCTCCCTTTCTCTTTCTTTTTGACTGTGCAGGTCTTTTTGGTAGGCTTGCTGCGGCTGGACCCAGGCCAGGGTTGCAGGTTACTGAGGGAGTTATTTATGCCACAATAACAATGGGTATGGCATGCTTTCCAAACCTGAAGTGCCTTTTTTTAACAACAGCAACAAAAAAACCCCAAAAAACCCCCAAAACCTCAGTTTTAGCAAAGATTATCAGGTACCTCCCCCTGGATTTGCCTGTTACATGCATGGAGGGTAACCACCTCTTCCTGTCTGTTATGCAGAAGGCATTATTTTTTGTGGCTTTCCCTGTGCTCAGGATGACAATGAAGAGAACTTCCCTAGATTTTATTCCCCTGGTTCTGTCACTGGTGTGGAGCTGATGTGTGATAATGCTGGCTGTACTGGCGAGTAGCTGTTTGGTGAATGATTGAAGGTGCTCCGCTGGGGCAAAGCCGGATTGGGAGTGTAAGATGGTTGGAGCTTCCTGCATCATGGCATTGATTTAGCTCCCTGGGATCTCACTCATGGGAAGACCCACAGGAAAGCACAGGTGGATTTAGATAAAGACATCGAAGATTGTGGCTGCCACCGATGCCTGAGCTGTATGACTCAGGACTCAGTGAGCCTTAGTAGTGACCACAGGGTTGTCACAAGCCACCAGGCAAGGCCTGTCCCAGTTTGCCGGCTGCCCAGCCTGGTAAATGCCTTTCCTTCATGAGGCTGTAGCACTGTCACCAGGCCAGCAGTGGCTGCAGTGCTCTTCCCTACTTGAAGAGCTCATCTCATGAGGAACCATACGTGTGGTTGTGGTTGATGCACAAAAGAGCATCCAGGTCTTCTCAGGAGGAAGGTGGCAGCCTGAGACCTACTGCTTAGGTGGGGGGCACCAGAAACTTCCAGAAAGGGCCAGAGGGGTGGTTAGTGATAGCCCCATGAGGATAAGGAGGGAGATTTGGAAGATGAGGTTCCCTTTGGCATCGTTGCTGCTACTGCATATGGAAAGATCCCTTAGCAGTGCAGAGGTTCAGCTGCTTGGTGTTTGTAGGGTTGAGAAACCTCTACACTTTTACTCCACCTGAATTTCTGCAGAGGGTGCCTGTGGACCCTCTGCAGAAAGGGTCTGCAGAGGGGGGTAAAGTTTTCCCATAAAAGATGGACAGTTTGATACACTGAGAGTGTGGAGGTGGTGAGGCAGTCGTGTGCTCCATTCAGAGACTTCAAAAGGGAGTGTTTGCTTTTTAAAAAGTTTGTTTAATTGGTGCAGTTTTGATCACTTGAGGAAGGTTATGGAGTGAGATTTCACTGGGGGTAAGAGTGTAGCTTTGTTACTGTGTCTCAGTTCCTTTTATTTAAAGAACAAACCCAACTGAAATGTTCTTCAGTGAATCTCCTAATGGCTTTTTCTTTCTCTTTTCTCACTGCTTTTCTTCTTTTAATCTGCACCGATCTGATAACATTATTTTTATGTAGATAGTAAGATCTGGTGAGAATCCAAATTAGATTAAATTCTAGTGAGAGAAACTTAACAATACCTCTCCATGCTGTTTGATAGGACAAGAATGCAAAACCCTGCACAGATGCTCCCCAAATCTTACCATCTTGCTCTGTGAGCTTATCTTGTGACTTAGAGCTGTAAATGTCAGCAGAGCACTGCAAATCCCCCTACAGTCAGGGGAAACATTTTCCATGTTTCTGATGAGCCTGGTACCAATGATTAGCTTGAAAACTCCAATAATCTGCAATGCATTAGAGCTGAGTACTGAAAATTCCAAATCATCCTAGTAACAACAATCCATTTAAGAATGGACATAAAAAATGTTGTTACTGCGCCTGACATTTGCCACTTATGACTAATTTTTGGTCCTGCAACAGTGTGTTACTTCAAAGCCCCTTGCTGTCCCTTTAGATGCTGAGGAGAGAGAGAGGGACCTGTTAGACCAGAGAGGGAAAGTGAATGACATCTCAAATACAAGAGATCATTGCTTGCTGCATGGCCTTGCAAATACCATTTTTACTTCTGGCATTTAGAGGACAAGGGCTGATTGTAGCTTGCTGTTGCCTTAAAAATTATGCATATTTGGCTTGAAGTGGAAAGTAGTGAAGGCATCTTTGGGGGGAAAGCAGCAAACATCAGGAAATGTCTAAGGGAATGTTCTCAAATTTGTTGTCAACTGAGAAGTGTCTTTTGAGTGTTTGCTAACAGAGGCTATTAGGCACAAAATACTGCAATGCAATTCATACTGGGCTAGAAAGAAAAAAGGATCTATGAGGATAATTTTCCTATTAATTATCCTTCTGTAGGAGAGCCTCAAAAGACACGTCCCTGCACTGGAAGCTTGTGCATGTGTGAGCATGGCTGAGGGAAGCATTTGACTCAAGAGTTATTCTAAAAATGGATTTAATGATAGAGCTTTGCTTTTGTTATAGAAGATGGTGAAGCTGTTAGTAGTTCCTACGAATCTTATGATGAGGAGGAGAGCAGCAAAGGCAAGTCAGCAACCCATCAGTGGCCATCCCCAGAGGCTACCATTGAGCTGATGAAGGATGCCCGCATCTGTGCCTTCCTGTGGAGAAAGAAGTGGCTGGGACAGTGGGCAAAACAGCTGTGTGTTATCAAGGACACCAGGTTGCTGGTGAGTAGATCCTCTACTCTCTGTCTAAAATAATCTGGTTTTATGAGCTGGGGAAGGAAGTGGCACCTCAGACCATGTTAACGAGCTGGCAAAAAAAGAAGTACCCTTAGAAGCAATGCTTCAAAAACCATGTCCTGGAGATTTGGGGATCTTATTCCATTTTCAGAAGGAACATGGGAATGGGATTGCTGAAGGGGGCACAAGGACACATTTGTGGCCAAAATCCCAATCCCCAAAAATGTCTAGGGGTACTTTTTGAGGGAAACTTTTTGAGGTGGTTGAGCAGAAGGGATACTTATCCCAGAGGCTAACAACATACTTAATCCTGTGTCAGTAAAAGGTATTTCAGACTTTATATGCATGCGCTCAGATGTATGTGTATCTGTGCACACAGGGGTGTCCTGTGTGTAGTCTGTGCAGACTTTTTAGGACACAGCTTTGTAGAGCTGTAGGATGTCCTTGTGTTCAGTGTACTCAATGCATGAGGCTGCACTGAGTCACTTACGGGGTTGAGTTTGTACCAGTGAGCAGGAAGGTTCCTCCTCTGCCTCTCACCTGCTCCCATCTTCCTTCCCCAGTGCTACAAGAGCTCCAAAGACCACAACCCTCAACTCGACGTGAATTTGCTGGGCTGCACTGTCATTCACAAGGAAAAGCAAGTGAGGAAGAAAGAGCACAAGCTGAAGATCATCCCCACGAACGCTGATGTCATCGTGCTGGGGCTGCAGAGTAAAGACCAGGCGGAGCAGTGGCTCAGGGTCAGTGACACCTTCAGGACTTGTCCCACCCGTGCTCCCATGCTTTGCTGGGAGATCAGATCTTATCTCAGCCCAGTGCTTCTGTGCTCTGGCTCCCTTCCTCACTGCAAGCCTTTATACAAATACACCACTTCATTTTCATATCATAGGACAGAGTCTTCCTGCAGCTCCCTGCCGCCTTCAGTGTGCTGGAGGCCATGTGGATACCTCCCAGCCCAGCTGCTGTGGCAGGGGGGATGTCTGGGGTGGGTGCCCATCATGAATTGACTGAGGACATGGGTAAATGTGGCCCTTCCCCTGAGACAGCAGCAGGAGGAGGAGCCTTCCTGGAGCCCAGGACAGCCACGGGGCTGTGAGACGCCAGGGCTGCCTTTGCTGGCAGCCTCTCCCAGCGACTGGGATCCAGCAATTTCTGCTGGATGCCTGATGCAACCCCAGGACAGTCTGCAGGGTCACAGGGACAGTAAACTGTGGACCTCTCAGGCTGCTGTGGTTTTGCCTGTCCTAGTTGGAGGAGATTAATTGATCCTGTTACTGCAGCTTTCTCACAGGCTTTGGCTTCCCCTTCTGCACAGGTAATCCAGGAGACCAGTGGTCTGCTCTGTGAAGGAGGCAGTGAAGGCAACCAGTACATCCCAGACTCGCAGCGTCTCAGTTACCCAAAGGTACATCTTGTCTCTACAGACAGAACGAGCACTTAGGCTTTTCAGCCCTATTCCTTTAATAGGTGGTAGTGTAGGTGCCTTAATTTTAGCTAAGAAAAGACTGATACCAGTGTAACCAGACCCCTGTACTGCTGAAAAGGAGCATTCTTGGAGCCATCCTAATTTTCATTTGCTTCTTAATTTTGTTGCCATATCTCCCCTCCCAGACTAACTCAGTGTTTGGCTCTCCACTATCTAGGGCAGCAGCTGCTATCTCATCCAATGGGATGGTTGTGTTCCCCAAGAGCTTTGGGAGGGACATAGACCCTTGGATGCCAGGGCTTGGGCCATCTCTACTCCAGGTTTAGGTGACACTCCCCTGGGAGCAGTTTGTTCCAAAACAGTGGGAGGACAAAGAAACTTTCGTAAGTCTCTGGTGGACACCCAAAATGGACCTGTTTGGGCACCTGGCTGGTTCCTCTGCCCATGCCCCCTATAGGGACTGTCAAATGCCCCCACCAGCCAGGCTGCAGTGCAGGAGGCCATAGAGTGGCCCCATTGGTGCCACTGTGTCTCTTCAGAGGTGGGACATGCTCAGGAGCAATGGGAAGGGCACAGTGTGAGTGAGCTGGCTGGGGATGTCTGGGTGAAAGCATCTGCTACAGAGAGAGTGGGACCTCTTCATATGGGAGAAGGGGAAAAAGGTCCTTGCAGCACGTTCTGGCTGGAAGAACGGGTCACCTGCATGTGTGGAGCTTGTGCCTGGTGCTTGTTGACAGGTGGAGGTGTCCGAGAGATACTCTGCAGCCTCCGAGAGCGGGAGCAGCACTGATGGCCACCCAGAGACAGCTGAGACAAAAGATGGTAAAACCTCATCCTGGGAATGACAGGGAAAACGGGCCCTTGACCCTGCATGGGACCAGGGCTTCTGTAGCTTCTGCCACTGCCACCTCAAACAGACCTGATGAAAGCCATGTGTGCATTCACTGCCTGGGAATTTGATATTCCTACCAGCATTACCTGTTGATTCCACAGCCTTATTCACACACTGACTGGTGTGCTCAGCAGGAAAATGCTGAAGAGGCTCTTTGGAAATAAACTTTTTCCCTCCCCACCTTGCATCCCTGTTTTAGAGAGGAAAACACTTGAATACAGTAAATGCTTATGGGTAAGGGTTCTTAATTAAATTCTTTGTGGTGTAGGAAAGTGAAGGGAGGTGGGAATCTGCACAGCAAGAGCTGTGCAAACACTTCCCACTGCTGCCGCAGCGACTGGCCTTTGGTCAGAGCTAACCCGCATGTAAAGCAATACAGACTAGCATCTTCCACAAATCCCTAACTGAGCTTACTGGGGCCATCTTGCCCCTGAACTCCCTGGGCTTTGGACTTTTCCAGCCTGTCCCTGAGTCTCAGGTTTGCCCTCTGCAAGGGATGTGTGTGAGGTGGGGGCAGGACCCCCAGCTGGGACAGTGGGCTGGGAGCTGGGAAAGCCACACATGTGTCTTTTCCATTTCTGGTAGTTAAGAAGAAGGGCACAACTGGCCTGAAACTGAGCAACCTGATGAACCTCGGGAGGAAGAAGTCCAGCTCCCTGGAGAGCCCAGAGAGATCCCTGGAGACTTCGAGTAAGTGGCAGCATGAGTCCCTCTGCAGGGACTTGTCTCAGGGCTGGAGCTCAGTGTGCAGGGTAGATGAGCACCAGGCATTATCCTCCTCAAATGTGTCTGTGCCAGGTGGTCCTGCCAGTAAATCCATGCAGATTATGGTGCCTGTGGCTCACAGGGTGACCCAAGAGGAAGGGTGGGTAATACCAGACATGCACTGGGACCAACTTTGTCCAACCATCTGCAGCTAACTTGCAGCTCCAAACCTATCCTGAATTTCAAGGGTCTAATTTTCAAGATTTTTACCCTTTTCACCCTGTTTTGTATGGATAGGACAGCTTGTCTTTGTGCTTCTGCTCTTTTTTTGGTGCCTGTGGCTTTGTGTTGTGTGGTGATCTCGTAACTTATGCATTAGATATCCCCATGCCTATAAATTAATATGGATTAAATGGAAAATGTGTCTTAAGTAAGCTGTGCTTGCTTGCAGGTTACCTGAATGTGCTGGTGAACAGCCAGTGGAAGTCACGGTGGTGTCAGATAAAAGATGGGCACCTCCACTTTTACCAGGACAAGAACCGAAGCAAACTGGCTCAGCAGCCCCTGAGTTTGGCAGGCTGTGAAATCATCCCAGAGCCAAGCCCTGATCACCTTTACTCCTTCCGCATCCTGCACAATGGGGAAGAACGGGTTGTTTTGGAGGTAGGGTGTACATTTCCAAGAAAGCTCCACTTAAAGTCATCAGCTTGTGTACCTTGGGAGGTTTAAATGCCAGTGAGTTCCTCCAGAGGAACCCTCAGTCCAGCAGAACAGAGCCTGAAGAGCAGGACTTTGGTTCATCTGCCTGTGGTCACCTGGAGTGTGTCCCACCCCACTGGTAATCTGGGCTGTGTCCAGAGGTCCATAGAGCCTTCATCTTAGGCACTCATCTTAGGGTGGGATGTGGGGTCCTCTGCAGGTTCCCATCTCTCTCCACCAACTGCAGGATAACCTTGGATAATTGAGTTCTGTGGAGTGCATTGCAGATGGTTAATGTTAGATGAGAAGAACGCCACTAGGGATTTAAGGCTGTGGTTAGGAGGAACAGAGAACTTCATCTTTTGACAACAGAGCCCCAAAGCCCCAAAGCCATGGGTCACGCATTCCAAGTAAGCCTATCACAGATCTGCCCCTGAAAGTGCAAGTGAATTCATCACCATCTGTTACTTTCCTTTGCCTGCATCCAGGAGTGTTTATCTCTAATCTTACTTCTCTCTGACGACAGCATGATTATAGTAGGAGGTGGACAATGTGAGCAATTTCCTGTATTTTTCCAGTGGGTGGAATATTTATAGCTAAACAACTGACTTCAAGGGCATGCCATGAAATTGGAAGATGTTTTTGTTGAGTTTCTGGTTCAGGGTATGTCTTTATCTAAGAAATTTTGCCCAATTGCAGATGTGAAGAAGAGGTGCTGGGAAAATTTACATTTTGTGAATGGAAGAATCTGTATTCTGTTGGGATGTCAGACTCAATGTACAGACTGGCTGGCTGGCAGGCTTCCCAGGGACTGAAGTCTCTGCTAAATAAAACAGACTGGAAGCTTAAAATACACTTTCCAGTTTGGAAAGTGTATATATATTCACTTACCCTGAATTTTACTTCGTGGTTACTGCTCTGACTCCTCAAATCAATGCAATAGGTTGCTGAATCAGCCAACTTCTTGATTCAGTTGGAGTCCCCTGCACTGGGGGTGCATGTGGCTATTTGCTAGAGCTGACTTCATGGCACAGAATTTAACTCTACATGTTGCAAAATGCCAGACTGCTCACTGCAGCCGGGAACTTGATACTGACCACGTTAAAGCAACTCTGACTCTCATGCTTTAAACTCTTCCCTTCCCCTCTCCCGTCTGCAAAGAGCCCTGGAAGGGGTTTCTGCTCTGGCAACGGGACCTCCTAGGCTCGGGTCTCCTTGCCTCTGTTCTAGCAATCCCATTGCTGCACTCTGCTGGTGCAAAATAAAACCCGCAGGCTTTCCTCACCCAAAGGTGCTCCCTGGTAGCATCTCCAGCCCCAGAGACTTCTTGTGCTCTTGTGCACAGCCGAGTTGATCACCACTGAAAGGAAAATGCAGACTGACTAGAAATTTTAGGAAGGAGCAGAGCAAAGAGCTGCATTTATGTAGCTGCCAAATTTTTGAATCAATCCATACACAGAGCTGTATTTTTAATGGAGCCTCAGCTTTATTATAAATACCCAGCAGTTCATCTCTCCCCTTGGAAGCCCAGGGGATTGCCAGCATGCTTCCCTACCCAATCTAAGCCCAAATCTGTGAGTGCAGAGAAACTGCTGCTGCAGCCTGTCCTGTCTGTCTGATCACCCTGCAGGCCAAGTCCTCGGAGGAAATGGGCCACTGGCTGGGCCTCCTCTTGTCGGAGTCGGGCTCGAAAACAGACCCGGAGGAATTTACCTACGATTACGTGGATGCTGACAGGGTTTCCTGCATTGTGAGCGCTGCGAAGAATTCCTTCTTGTATGTCAGGGGTAATGGGCTGGGGCTGAGTGGGGCTGGTAGAGGGGAAGCAAGCCAGAGCAGGGGCTCTCCCCTTGTGGGATGTTGGCTGCCATGGAAATAGGTGGTAAATTCACAGCTGCAGCTCAGTCACTTTCTCTTGGGACAGGAGAGCACTTACTGTCCCACCAGGGTGCATCTGGCCTGAGCTGCAGCTTGCCATGGGCCATGTGGCTGGGTGGCTATTGCAAAGGCAGGTTGGGCTCTCAGCCACCCAGCCCATCATGCCACTGGGGCAGAGTGACTGGGCTGCTGTGGCTGAGGGCTGGGCAGGAAAGGAGAGAGCTGAGGGGAAATACAGCTCCACTCTGGTGGGTGCTGCTTAATGGGCAACAGCAGCAGTGATCACACTGCTTTGTGTGGCTCTGCCATCTCCTCTGCTGCACCTGGCTGCCTGGCCTTGCCCAGACCTCAGGACTGGTGTTCTGAGATGTCCAAAAATGCAGCACTGCAGAGCCACGCAGCAAATCCGATCCCTCCTGATGGGATGTCCTGCTGCTTGTTCACAGCCTCATGCAGAGGAAATACTCGGAGCCCAACGCCTACATCGACAACCTGCCCAAGGGCAGGATGCAGCAGGATGAGCTGTACGACGATGTGGATCTGCCAGACCTGCCTGTGGTAAGACAGAGGCCCTGCTGCAGGGAGCTCTGGGGGGACCATGGCAAACATCTGGCCACAGAAAGTCTCCAGCAGTGAAAGGGGGGTTTTCCAACAGTGGTGAAGGGGATTCGCAGCCCCTGGGGAAATCCTGGCTTTTGCAATGGAGCAGAACCAAGTGCTGGAGAGGAGTTGCTAAGGAATGGGAGA